>NC_034414.1:30417720-30723583 GCF_002078875.1 Numida meleagris | reverse complement strand
CTTCAACTTCGGCTCCACCAGGAGGGAAAACACTTCGAGCCCAGGCTCCAGAATATAGCACTATGCAAAAATTTAAAAAAAAAAAAAAAACAAAAAAAAAAACAAACCCCCCCCCCAAAAAAAAAAAACCAAAAAAAAAACCTTGACAGTAAGTCATTAATGTATACGTATCCAACTAGCAAAAAAATAAAATACTAAGGAGTTAAGCCAAAAACACTGAAGCTTTTCTTATTGGCAACAATTTGTTTTTTAATTTTACCTCCACAAATAAATTTCACTCATCATTCTGGGACGATAATTAACACTCTAGCTAATTGAAGGCTGAAGAGGAAGGAAAAGAATTAAGGACCATTTCTATTGCTTCCATGGGTATGCCATCTACTGCTAGAAATTAACAGGAATGTAAGCCAGTGAAGTAGGCAAAGAAGACAGAATAGACTATGCCTGAAAGAGAATACAGAAGAAAAAAATCGACAAAAAAAAAACAACAAAAAAAAACCCCAACAACAGTAACAAAAGAACTTAGTTACCAGCAACAGAGCAGTAGCCTAGGAAATGTTGTGGCCCAGAATCATCACTCTGCTCTCTGCACATCAAAGACCTTGGATATTCTAGGGTTAAGGAGAGATTCGTTATAGACTGCAAATGTGCAGTTTTCCTCCGGGGAAAGTGAAGCAAGAATAGAAACAGAACCTTAAGGCAAGGTTCTCGCACACTCCAGCACATTCACTGGTTTTACTGGCAGGATGTATTATTACATTTACCTGCAGAAGAGTTAAGGGATTACTTTAAAAATAACAAGAGGAATGAAAAAACACGCGTGTTAATATACAGAGGGATGGCTTACATGAAAGAAAACAACATAAAAAAGACCTGTCCTGTATGCCTTATCATAGAATTGCATAGGCCTGAAATCCTTTTGATTATGAAAACCAGTAAGAAATGTTCGCCGGTACATGTTATGAGGTTCTAAACCACTACTGAATCGGTAATTAGTAATTTTTTTGTTCCTTTAAGATACAGCGAAACCTGCTGCTGGCTACAAAGGGCCCTGCAGCACCATTAGAACGGCTGCAAACAGCTCTCCCAAAACTCCCCAATTACTTGTGTGAGAAGGAAGCAGCAGCAAGGTCTGCTCTTTTACAATTCACACTACGACAAATGTTACTTAGACAAGTGTCAGTAGTTTACGGGCTGGTTCGGCCGGGTTCCGTGACTAATGGGGTGGGGGACCCACGGACCCACGCCCCGGGAAAGGGAAAAGGGAAAAAGGGTAGGGAGATGGGCCTGAGAACAAAACAGCGGCAACAATCTGAGGAGAAACAAACTCATTTCCTAAA
The DNA here is from genome assembly GCF_002078875.1 of Numida meleagris. Classification (NCBI taxonomy): domain Eukaryota; kingdom Metazoa; phylum Chordata; class Aves; order Galliformes; family Numididae; genus Numida; species Numida meleagris. The sequence goes on along the minus strand of NC_034414.1, from coordinate 30,722,243 downwards.
TAAGATATTGGAATGCAAAATAACACACTATAATACAATATAATTACAATTTAAGCTAATAAATCCAATAGAATGAGAGAGGGTGTCCACAATTACGGTAGGCCTTACTTTAGTACCGACGGTGAGACGGCTGGGGAGTGAGATGCTGCCAGGACGAGAGATGGGACGAGAAGAGGGAATGTCCCGTGATCTGCAAACAGTTTTACCTTTCCCTCTGAGCGGAAAACAGCAACAGGGCAGCAAAGTCCCCTGGGGAATGTAGTAGTTCTTCTCTTCTGAGAACCAGGTACATACACTACATGATGTTATGATGTGGAATACCAATAACCAAAATTCATAAAACCATGACAACGAGTCAGAATATTACGGAACCATTTTTTAATCAAATTTCATCACATCTGCAAATTCGCTGATCCTTTCACCGTAAACACCTATGATCTCTCATTGGATGTCCCCGTACAAAACCCTTTGCGATGCTCTCTGGGACCATCCGCAGCGCTTTTAGGTCAGAATCGACACTTGCTCCCATCGCGCCAATATTCCCTGCAGAGCTTTGTTAGGAGCAAACGTTCGGCACTGAGTTCTAACGACTCACGCGGGTGCGCGATTTCCAGCCCCGCCGCCCGGAGCCCTCCCCCGCGCCGAGCGGCAGCCACGCGCTGCCCCACCTGGCGGCCGCGCCCCGCCGCCAAACACGGATCCTGAAACCTTGCTCTTCCTTAAATGCTAACACTGCAGCTAAACACGACGGCGAGCTCTCGGGAGAGAGCTCCGGCTCTCCCGGCTGTTCCCATTTTGCCTTTCCTGAGTAACGTCCGCTCTGTTACGCGTGATAACTGAATTTAAACAATGTCGTGATTCAAAGCTGTCTTTCACACAACAAAATATAGGGCTTACAAAGCTAAAAAGCTTCAGGACAATCTGTTTTAAAGTTATCCAGTTATTACCTCAAAGACCTTAGGAAGAAAAGTGGAACAACAGTTTTTAATACTGAGGCAGAAAAACAGAGGCACAGCCGTCAGAACCATAAAATAGAGCTCAGTGTCATTAAGGGACACAAAAAGACGTCAGACATGAAGCTGTTATGCAGCAGGATGTCGCACGTTAACCTGTTTAATAGGATGTTTTCAGCACAAGTATTTTGAATTAAAATCAAAAGGGAAGTTGGTAAAATAGGAAGAAAGAATAACAATAAATCCCATTCAACCATCCTGTGCTAAGCAATCAGGGATGGTTACTACCACGCATTCCCTGCCTCTGTGAAAAGCAGGTTTCTCCACTGTCTAGCAGCTGTACAGAATAAACTAATTTTAGCTGGATAAAATGTGTTTCTCTTCTTCCAATGCAGACAGCCTGGAAAAAAAATCAAAGAAAGAAAAAAAGAAGAAAGAAAGAAAGGGAAAAAAAAAAAAACGGGCTGTGACAAGCAGTTACACAGCAGCTGAGCAGGCTCTACAGCCCTCACCACATTCTTAAAACCCCTGACAATATTTTTACACGCTGATTTCCATATACTTCTTAGATAATGTATTACACATTATATCTATCCTTTTGGTCATCATTCTAATTCCCAATGCCCAAATTAGACCTTCCTATGAATATATCTTTCTTCTTGCCTTGTCTAAAATGTCTTGTTACTGATCTGTTTGCAGCAACCTTTCTGCTTAATGGAACACTGCTAATCCATGCTTTCCCAAAATATCCTCTTTTCCAGACTTTAAAAAGAAGTAGATCCTTCCATCTTTCCTCCTGGGTCATGCAGAAATAGAATAGAAATAGAATCATTCAATTGGAAGGGACCTACAAAGATGATCTGGTTCAATAGTCTGAGCACTTCAGGGCTAACCAAAAGCTAAAGCACGTTAAGGGCATTATGCAAACACATCCTGAAAACCGGCAGGCGTGGGGCATCAGCCACCTGGCTTGGAAGCCTGTTCCAGCATCTGACCTCCCTCACAGTAAAGACATTTTTCCTGATGTCTGACCTGAACCTCCCCTTTGGCAGCTGTGTGCCATTCCCACACATCCTGTCATTGGATAGCAAAGAGAAGAGTCCAGCACCTCCCTCTGTGCTTCCAATCCTCAGAAGGTTGCAGAGTGCTACAAGGCCGCTTCTCAGCCTCCTCCTGAAGGGGCAAACCGCATGGCCTCGGCCTCTAAACCTGCTGTCACCACAGGTCCCTCCCTGCAGAGCTGTTCTCTCACTCATCTCCCAGGCTGTACCTGCATACAGCACTGCTCCATCCCAGGAGCAGAACCTAACATATACCCTTGTTGAATTTCATACTGTCAGCGACTGCCAAATTCTTCCATGTACCTAGATTGCCCCTGCAAGGCCTCTCATCCCTCCAGGGAGTCAGCAGCACCTCCCATCCTGGTATAGGCAACAAAACTGCTGAGGGTGCATCTCACACTTCCATGCAGATCACTGACGGAAAACATCAAACAGAACCAGCCTAGAACTGAGCCCTGAAGAACACCGCTACCAGCAACTGGCTTACACCTTGCTGCGGCCTCTTTCTCTCATTTGCTGAGGTTGTGCAGAATAGCAGTGCTGTGCTCCACCCTCCTGCCTACCTTTCAGCTTAGCACTGCCTGCAGATTTAAGGCTGTCTTCTACTCCTTCATCAGAATTATTAATAGAAATACCAAATATGAGCAGATACAGAAGGTAAGCCTTGCGGGATCACATTTAACGAACGCCAATTTGACACTGTAACAGTAAAGAAGTTTCCAACCACTTTTTCACACAGCTATCAAGAGGCTTAATTTAAATAACTACACTCCAAATAAAGTAAACCACACTCCAGTGCAGTCAGTGCCGCTTCATGCATCATCAACCAGAGAGACTGCTAAGAAATGCAACTCTTCGCACCTTGTTAGTAATTAAGTACAGCTCACAAATTGATATACACTAATTTAAATAAGTGGGGTTTTTTTCCAGTTGCTTTTGAGAACATTGACATAAAACATCGAAAGATGTGTTGTGCTCAAGATCTAAATATCTATTTCCGTTCCTATATGCACAGGATGTGTTACAGTGCTCCAAAGGAAATCAAACGTGTTCAAAAAATCCTAGCTTTTGTTACTGTGTAGCTGCCTGTGAACAGATTGCTTTTTGCAATTGCTTTGACTGTAAAGGTTTAGCACATACTAATTAGGAGCAAAATTCTCTGATGCTGATAACTTAGATGTCATTTTAGACAATTGAAAAAAATCAATAGATGTGATGATGTCATCTTGAAATTAAGAAAGAATGAATGCACAAGGTAAGAAAGAATGCAACAAAATCCACATATTCAACTTTCATGTGTAACCAATACCAAATGTTAGAAAAGGAACATTGAACTAAACCTGCCAGTTCCAAGTGGTAGCACGCCTTGCATGCATATGCAATGAATAATTCTGAACAGAAAGTTAAAAGAATGTTTTGTACATTGCAAATGTAATGAACATCAAATTAAAGGACAGAAGAAAGCTTTCTTAAACAGCCCTCAGTAGGATGTGGTAAAGAATTATCAAAATAAAGCCAAGTATAATATCCACAATTTTAGATATTTTTTAAAACAGACTGTCTACAACATAGCTATTCAAAATTTCTGACAGTATACATTAAAAAAAAAGATATGAATCCTAACCACATTAGAGGAGTTAGGATAGAAGGAGATAACGTTGGAGCATTTTCAATGGAATTTTTTACTTCAAGCATATTCACAATACTAAAAATGAATAATTGCAAATGTGTTCTATTTATTCAACACAAATTAGATAAGTTAAAACAGATGAGCAACAGAAAGTTACTCAAGCTGACAGATCTACAAAGAAATGTGCCATTTGGTGAACCAGCTGGTCATAATCAGACTTCAGATTAATACTATTTTTGAAACAAGGATTCAAAACCTTCAGCAATCGAGCTGGTTAAATCAACATGCATGCTAGTTCTAAGTGCAAGAGTCTTTTTCCTCTTCTCAAGGAATAAGAGCGCCTTTCCTCCCAGTTCCTAAACCAATTCCACGCTCAAGAAAAGCAGAATATTCTCTAAGTAATAGAGCTATTCCCTTAAAGCTGTTCAGAAAGCTTAATGGCCGACAGAAATCATCAACACTTTTAAGATGCCGACCCACAGATGGATCTACCAGAAGAGCAGTCTACGATTCATAAACTAAGAGCGCCTTCCACCTGATCCCGCCTTATAAACCTGATCTCCTTCCACCTTCTCACCCAGAGGAGAAGGGAAGAACTGACTCAGCAAATACTGGGTCTTGGCAGAATTGGAAAGTAGCACAGTTCAACAGCCATTACTAAAAGAAAAGAATTACAGCCCACTCACAATAGTGTACAAACATATGAAGTGGAGTCCAGCCTTCACTGGAACTCCAAAAAAATGAGATGCTAGCACACTACCACCTTTGTGCTTTCTTCTCCCTACTGTACAGGTCAAAAAAAAGCAGCCTGGGTAGGACGTGACACAGCCTCCGGTAGCTTCACAAACAGTCCTAGGAACTATTAAATTAAAACACTGGGAACATAAACTCTGAAGACGAATATTAGTTTTAAATGAATGCAAATTACTGAAGAATATTACTGCCAAAACATAAAGCAGTTCAATGCCAATTTCTTTCTCACTGTAAAAACTGTTAGGCATTTCCAAGTTTTCAAATGAAGTCTAGCATTAGTAATGCTCTTGTGATGCTTTACTAAGTCCATTCACCTGTAATTTACTTGCATTTTACTGCACTGCAGGCTCAGCAAATCCAAATCCAGTTACTTTCATACAATTTGAAGCTGACAATAAACAGAAGAAAATCTCAGACAACTAAAGCTTTAGCAATCAAAAATCACTTCTGTATCAGGCTTAGCAGCAATAGTTTATGAACAAATGATGGATTAAATACTAAAAATTCATAAAAATATATGATTTATAAAACATATGAATTATAATTATGAATCTAAATTACAATTACTTTCAGGAAATAAAACTAGATCATCTAAATCCTAATTATATAATGCTAGAAGAATCCTAATCTAGTTGGAAAATTTCTCCAAAATGAGAACTGAGACCAGCAGTGTGAGAAACGCGGAGTAATGCTTCATAAGTTCTACCCTGGAAAGTAAAACGGCTGCAATTGCCCGAGGAAATCCAAAACTACAAAATTACAACGTCCTTCACCTCCTTTCTCCAGGGAACTTGAAGGCTCATTTGAAATAAAAGAAAGGAGGTTCTTCATAAAAGACACAGGATTCCCATCATGCAGTCAGAAAAAATGAGATGACAAATCATTTACATTCCCAGTAATTACTGCCTAGCTCTCCAGGTATGTCATCTACATTGCTTAAAACAAGTGGGGGCCCCTCTCACACAAACCACTTACTCTGGGCCCATCTCCCTCTCTCTGAGATGGTAAAGTGAGTGGCCTTGCAGAGCAGATAGATCAAAAGCTAAGAGCTAGAAATAAAGAAGATAACTTCTTGCCAGATCAGAGCTGAATCCATTCAGAAAACACAGCCTAGCGTTTACCGAACTGAAATGAACACACAGATGGAAAAAAATGAAGAGTGTGATGAAAGACCTTTTGTTTCCAAGCAGTACACACTTAGTTTGGCTCAAACACCAGACATCCCCAGGTGCAGGCTGCCAGGTGTTGGCACTGTGGCTAGACTGCTAGAAGCATGTGGCAAATGCAAGACCCGTGACAGGTGTGCTGAGAGCACGCAGGGCTTAAGACCAGAAGCCTCCAGAGTAGGAAAAGCATTATGCTTCAACTCTGATTAGTGAAGTTCTAGGAAACCCCTCAGTTTTGATTCCCATACTAGTCTTGGCCTAAAACAAACAGATAAAGTCACTATACTAGGCTAAGATGAAGAGGATAACAAAGTCAGTGTTCAGGCAAAACATATTGTAAACTGTTTAAAAAGAAAATATTTTAACTGATTCCTAAAATATTTCAGTCAATAATCCAGACCAAAAAAAAAAGCATGCATATGTTTGATTCTCTGAGCACATCTTTTAAATTAGGAAGTTTGTCATGCTGTACTGAGACAACGCTACCAGAGAGTACACAGTTACAGACATGCTTTAAGTCAGTAAGGAACAGTTGAACGACGCAAAGAAAATCAACCCAGGGCAGTTTTCTCAGCTAACGCAGGTGCTGAAATCCTACCCCACACCTCTGGGGAGCATGAGGGAGCACATGCAGAACCCAAACCCGTCTGCACACTTCAGCACACACTCAGAGACTTATACTGCATACAAAGGAAACTACCAACCACTGCTCTATGTAACAGTAGCAATCCAGCTGCATTTTTCTCCCAAAAGTGTGTGCTAAAATGTATGTACATACAGAGACAAAGGGGACAAATATTTTACAGTTTTTGAAAACCAGCAGCAACCACGGGTGCTCTAATACAGATAAAACATTGGCCAAGGCCAAGGAAAACCACAGCACCATAAAAGAAAATACAGTCAGCATGACACTGAGGATAGGGCAGAAGCTACTCTGTGATCCCAGGACGGCACATGCTGCCAGCACCAACCCGTTAGGCTGCGACTGCACCCTTTTCACCAGTCCTGGGACAGTCATTGTTTCTATGCTGCAACAAAGCTAAAGGAAGCAAGGCAACCTAAACGGAGTACTGCCAGAGCACTCAACCCCAAATTAGAAAGTGCTGTTATTAATGGAATTTGTTTTTGAAGGCATAGCATTGATCTCATACCATGATGGGTTGCATAAAGCATTTTAACATCTCCATAGCAAACTGAAGGTGTGGGTGTACTGGTAGACACGTTTGCATTGCTTTTAACCTGTAAAAACATATTATGTTTAGCCCAAGCACAGGCTTCCACTGGGACTAGTGACAAACGCGTGTTCCCGTGACTCGAGTATCTACTGTGCGAGCCGTCCCCACATTTTCATGAGTTCCGCGCAGGTGGGGAGGACACACACTCGCCTCAACTTGTAACCACCTGCGCCAAAAATACTCAGCGATTCTTCATCTCTAATTGCAAATAGAGATGTACTCTTCAAAAGAGACCTGTATTTTCCAGCACAAAATCATAAATGGATTCGGCCAGAAAAACCACCACCCCGCAACGTACGAGCAGCACCGACGGACCGCACCGCCGCCACCCGCCCCGCGCCGGACCCCGCCGTGCTCGGCCCCGCCTCCACCCGCTGCCGTGCGGCGGAGGGCGGGCTCTCCTCCCGCCCCCTCCTTACCCGCCGGTGGTGGTGCTCGGCTGGTGGCGGCGCTGCTCTGCGGCCCCGAGGCTCTCGCTTCTCCCGGCCCCCGCCTCCTCGGTGTCCGTGAGCGCCGCCTCTCCCGCGGCCTCCGGTTCCTCCTCGGCGGTGGCCGTCCGCGCCGCTGCCTTCGGTCGCCGGTTCGGCCGCCTTCTCCGCGCCGCTGGGCCGTCTCCGGCTGTGCCGGCTTGGCCGGGGCCGACTGCCGCCGCCGCCCCGTTCCGGCTGCATGGCCGGGCCGCGCCCTTCCCCCACGCCGTCTGTGGCCGGGCCGGGCCGTGCCGTGCCGTGCCGTGCCGGTCCCCGCCTCCTCCCGGAAAGAGGCCGGCTGTGAGGGCGAGAGCGGGAAATGGCGGCGCCGCGCGGCGGCGGCCTCGGGTGCTGCTCGGCTCGTGGCAGGACTGCTCGCGCTAGCCTGCACCGCGTGCCTCGCCAGTGAGCTCGGCCAGGCTTGCCTCGCAACAGTGCGTTTTAATGTTTTGAAAACAATGACGTTAAAGCCTTATGAAGTTAGTTTCTGCACCATGTGAGGAAAAAGAAAATAACCAAGCCCTGGCAGACACCTAGTCGCATGCAAGTCCGTGCAAAGTGAAGTCTGTGAGATGTTCCTGCACGCTCCCACAGTGCAGGAGCAGGGACGGCTTAGTATCTCGGAGTGAGGCTGTTTGCTCTGCTGTGCCTGAGCTAGAGGGTCTTCGTCCTGCGCCCAGGGAGGTTCACCCATCCCCCGCCCCACACTTAACTCCATTCGTTTTCCCATGCAAGCTGTCATTTGGAGGTACACGTTAAAATATCAATCTGTTTTCACAGGGTTTTTAAACCCAGTAATCCTCATAGAACAGTGCTGCCAGAACTCTCACACTGTGAAATCATGGGTTGTATATCTCTGCACTACCACTGCCCATGGTAAGGGTGGCTGCTAGGCCTTAACACACTGCAAACCAGTAAAATTAGCATGGCTCCGGTACCACATGCAAGCAAATAAATGTAGTAATGGGGAGCATCAGCAGCAAGCACGTCACTGAGACACCGGAGCAATTCCATGTGCAGCCAACACCGGCCTGGCAGGCCCAGCACTGAGCTAGAGCTAATAAACCCTGTCAAACCCAAGCTGTGCCTGCATCTGCAGCACAATTCATCTGTGACATGAACAATCTGCCTGCAGATAGCTGTGAGCTGACTATATGTACAGATTTAACAGCTCTCTCACAGTAATTAGTACTTACAGCTAGCTAAAAAAAAAACAAAAAAACAGCAATATTTGGCAACAAATAGCAAGTATCATTACAACTCACAAGTGTGAAGTTCATGCATCAGTAATTTTGAGGCAGATAGCAAAGTCGTGGTATTGTACATGTGCATTTTGATTTTGTAATTTAATTTTGATCTCCCTATTATAATAATCTGTTATGATAGACAATTAACATAAATTGTTACCATAGCACACTGAAGTCTCACTCACAGACAATGTTGCCTCGAGTTATAGAAAAACAGAACTGTAATATCACAATGTGTTAACAGAGAACTATGAGGCATGAGAGGATGCAGAATGAGAAGTTGATCCAAGTGGTCAAAATGTCAGGAGATCTTTTCATGAGAGCTGCTTAGCTACTGTCAGTTTTCATAGGTGTCAGCAAAACAGTCAATTAGGGAGAAAAGATGATGATAGTGAGAGTGATTTACTTGGTGATAATGGCTGAGTTTGTGTCATTGATTATAGGGAACTCATACCAAGCATGAAGAACAGCACTGGAGAAAGCAAACTGTATTTGAAAAAGATAATAGGTGTATGTAAGTAAGAGTGCTGGTGTAAAATTGGTACGAAGAAGAAAAATAAGAAGGGAAGGAAAAGTGTGAAAAGCCTTCAAAAAGAAAAGTAGCAGCTAAGTTTTCATATAACAGGGGAGAGGACCTCTGTGAAGAGATGAGCTGTTTGCAGCTTCCCTAAATGTATCACTTTGGGATCCCTTTGTGAGGACACTTACCCTCACAACACACTTCTGTCTTTTGTTTATATATTAATTACAGTGTATATATCATATCATCTGTGTTCCCCCTACCGAAGTCATTTCAATCCAAGAGCAGTTGTGTTAGGGCAACAACAATTTCTGCTTCTCCTTTTGCTCTGTGGTCTGCAGTCTACACAGGGTAGCTTCAGAAGTCTTTCCTCCTGATTTCCAGTTTTAGAGAGGATAAAAGACCTGAGAGAGGAGCACACTTGCTCACTTGCTACCTATTGCAAAAGACAAAGCATTGCATAGGGAAAAAAAAAAAAAAAAAGAGGACAGAAGTTCAATCTCCTGTAATCTTCCTAACCTGCTGCAGAACCCCAAGTGTTAGGCATGGTTGGTTAGCATGGGTTGCGTTTGGACAGGCTGATCTTGGAGATCTTTTCCAACTTCAATAATTCCGTGATTCTATGATTCTAACATAGAAGGCAGCCAGTTAATAGAGGTTTATTAATGTGCCTGATTGACATTCATACTTGATGCCTTTTTAAGACTGTCTCAAGGCTTTTCTGAAATCTTCTCACTTGCCAAACAGCCACGAGCACTGGCAATGTTTCAGTTATGTTAGTTGTTGGGGCACAGAGCACATCCCCTTTCTAGGAGCTCAATTAACTAAGTTAGAGCTTAGCCAGCTGAGGTCAGCTCCTCTGGTAATAAGAGCTGTTGTGGAGAAAGCAAGAAGCAAGGGCCTCCATCTCCTTTCCCTAGTAGATTTCTGCAGACTCCAGAACCAGGATGAAAATTCTTCCCTCACTTAGGGCTCGTTAGGACTGCTGTGTCACTTCAGCTATTCTTGGCTGCTAGGCTGGCTCCTGAGGCCAGAGAAGCTAAGTGTACAGATGGTCGATATGCATATGTTATGATTACTATGGTTATTGCTAGGCTACAAGTCCTATACGGGAACTAGAATCCTGTTGAGCTAGGCTCAGTATGCATTATGCATAGATAGAATACAGACTTATGGGCATCTAAATATAAGACAGGAGATGACAGAGAGACAAACACAGATGGTGGAGCACCACTTTGGTTAGTATGATAGCCAGTGGTCTCAGTACACCAGCAAGCTTACTGCTATCAAATCTCATCACAAGAGATAATCATTATGGAGTGTTTGAAGAATAAATATGGTATACTTTTGTGGATACTTGGAAGGCACTGGATAACAAAAGTGAAGGGAAAAATAAAATATAAAAGAAAATATAAAGTAAAATGACAATGGAAAATATTATTTTCTGAAAATTCAGCAAGTGGCTATAAAACATTTATATATTCAGCTGATATTGATCTATTCAGGAGCCCACTACTTGGCACTAAAATAGATGACAATGTGTGAAAAGTACAGGCTGGAAAGCTTGCAGTTAATGCAAGACATTTGCGAAGACCAAAGAAAATAATGTTCCAAGATGAAAGATGAAGATGAGTGGTATGAATGGAAAGGAAGGACTACAAAATAGAGATCTTGTAGAGAGAGGATCCTGAAGACTTAAAAGTTGGACTTTAATAGGTGACCTATATGATAATTTTAGCTGAACCCGTATCAGTTACAAAAAAAAAAAAAAAAAAAAAAGGGATCTTCTTACTCATTTTTTTACTGACTAGATGGCTGATAAATTTAAACGTCTTCTTCTATTTCTGACTTGAAAACCTAACAACTATCTGATTATTCCAAAATTACATGTCCCATAAAGATTAAGCATCAAACAAGTGATTGACATAATCAGGTGTGATGGAATAACTCAAAACCACCAGAGATCTGTGGAAGAAGGTAATTGCCTGATTCGGGCATGCATTCTCAGAGACAAGAAAACAGCAGTGAAGTTACACCATATTAGAGAGACTGTAGGAAGGTACAGACATCAGAGATGTATACATTAATATAATAACAGTGGTTCCATTTCCTTCTACTGTTTATGCAGTCTACAGTATTAAATCGTTTTTGTTGCAGTTTGTCACTGAGGTTATCCACTGATGACTCCTCTTCATATTACTCATTTCTATCCCCACCCTACTACTCACTCACCCAATCCTTCCAGCAGTTCCACACCTTACCCTGCTCAGACCTTCCCATAGGGAAAAGTCTTTTCTGCCTAACTTATTTTTCTGAAAATATTTTTTTTGTCCCTGCCTATTTGCTTAACTCTAAAAATTCCCCAGCAGTTGTTCTAAGCACTTCTAACACCTAATTATTTCCCAGTGCCACCATGCCAGCATGGTTATTATCTCCCTATGCATCTTCAGTTCCCTCGTGTTCCTTTTCTGCTGATGGTTTCCAAAACAGTGACTTCCTCAAATTTTCCAAAGACAATTTCTGAAATCTTGACATATCTTCTACACAGTATTGTAAGAAACAACACCATGACTCACTGTCTCATTACACTGCAAAACTTTGAATGTCTGTCTTTAACAATATGTAGAGTGTCTTCTAAGGTATTAAAAATGTAAGAGCTTGTGTGATTGAACATCTTAGGAAACAATAGTTATTTTGATTGCATTTAGAAATGTCATAAGATACCAGAGTAGATTGTCCTTGAACACACGTGTGTATTTTATTTATGTTCACAATGATAGAAACAATTATGACAATGCAGAAAGAGAATACAAATAATTTGATGGATTGCTTTATAAGTGTTTTGAGGTAAATCTAATGGAAGTCTGTGCCTTTTAATGAGCTGCTTGCTTTTTCTCCTTTTTCCTTTGATCTTTACAGCTGTCTCCAAAAGATATTTTCAAATACAGGAAGCAACATGCAAGAGTGCTAAGATTCTGATGACAGATGATCAAGAAAAAGAATGGAAGTAAATCTCTTCAGCAATTCTACTGTTATAAACAGTTCATCCATCAACCATAAACAGTTAGAAGGGCATAGCCTCTGGGAAGTTATTACTATTGCCACTGTAACTGCAATTGTGAGCTTAATAACCATAGTAGGAAATGTTCTTGTAATGATATCCTTCAAGGTCAACAGTCAGCTCAAAACTGTTAATAATTATTACTTGCTCAGCCTTGCCTGTGCAGACCTCATCATTGGAATATTTTCTATGAACCTCTATACCTCTTATATACTCATAGGCCATTGGTCTCTTGGAAGCCTGGCGTGTGACCTGTGGCTAGCTCTGGATTACGTAGCTAGCAATGCCTCTGTCATGAACCTCCTAGTCATCAGCTTTGACAGGTATTTTTCTATCACAAGGCCTTTGACGTACAGGGCTAAACGCACGCCCAAAAGAGCTGGCATCATGATCGGCCTGGCGTGGCTAATCTCCTTCATTCTATGGGCACCTGTAATATTGTGCTGGCAGTATTTTGTGGGTGAACGAACAGTACCCCCTGAGGAATGCCAGATACAGTTTTTATACGAGCCTATTATCACCTTTGGTACTGCAATTGCTGCTTTTTACATTCCAGTGTCAGTGATGACCATTTTATATTGCCGCATCTATAAAGAGACTGAGAAACGTACCAAGGACCTTGCTGAACTTCAGGGTTCTGAGTCTGTGGCAGAATTTGAGACGATAAAGCCTCAGAAAGCTTTCCTGAAGTCTTGCTTCAGTTGCAAGCAACAAAACTTAGTCAAAAGGGAGAGATGTCAGGCTTCCTGGTCTTCATCCAGTCGAAGTACATCAGCTACAGTGAAGGCATCCCAAGCAGCGAGCATGTGCACTGACTGGGCTAAGGCTGACCAGCTGACCACCTGCAGCAGCTATGCATCTTCAGAAGAAGAGGACAAACTTGCCACTGATCCTGTTTTCCAAGTAGCTTACAGGAGTCCATCTAAAGGTAAGGACGAAGAGTTTAATGAAAGGGAAAGTAAGGATATTGTTGTCAAAGACCAACCTGAAGAAAATGATTTTGAGACCCAGCAATACTTTTTATCGCCTGCCATAGGCCAAAAAAGTAAAAAATGTGTGGCCTACAAATTCCGCTTGGTGGTTAAGGCTGATGGCACTCAGGAAGCCAACAATGGTTGCCGTAAAGTAAAAATAACTCCTTGTTCTGCTGATCTGTCGAAGGATCCTTCCATCAAAAGCATGGATCCAAATATAAATAACCAAATCACCAAAAGGAAAAGGATGGTTCTTATAAAAGAACGTAAAGCAGCGCAGACTTTAAGTGCCATTCTTTTGGCTTTTATCATCACATGGACTCCCTACAATATCATGGTTTTGATCTCCACATTCTGCTCTGACTGCATTCCTCTGACATTGTGGCACCTTGGATATTGGCTATGCTATGTGAACAGCACTGTTAACCCCATGTGTTATGCTCTCTGTAACAAAACTTTCAGGAAAACTTTTAAGATGCTGCTTTTCTGCCAGTGGAAAAAGAAGAAAGTGGAAGAGAAACTGTACTGGCAGGGCAATACTCGAATGCCATAACTACCCCTATATAAGAGATAAAGGAAAAAATAGAGACTAACATACCCCAGTAAAGGACTTTTAATTCTGTATTTTCGAAGCTGTTGTTTTATATGCCTATGTGTTAAAAAAATAGTCAGCAAAAGGTGATCCTTTGCATGAAAGCAGTGTGCTTGGGATAAAGAAGTCTTTTGTTGCTGACGGTGTTCATGATTATGCAGTAGATCTGCATTAAAAATTATTGTGTTTGGGGTCTTCTGTCCTTTCTTCTGCCTGAGAAATTGTAGTGTGTCTTATGAACTTCTAAGAATTAGCGTGTGATTGTCATCCAGTCATCAGGTCAGGTTATCCAGCCTCTCTCCCGGTAGCGCAGAACTGCTTTTTCCTACAGTTCCTTTCCTCCTTTCTGCTGTATTATCTATTTATTTTTCAATGGAGAAAGCAATGGAACATGTTCTACTTCTGTTTTGAGGCTTTTCCACATGCTATTGGAAGGACTATTTAAAGAGGGAAATACTGTTATCCCCAATACTAAATGGGTGGGGAGATTCTTAGTACTCCGAAAGAATACACCTACTATAGGAGAATGTAATATTGAGAAAATTTCCACTTTAAGAATGTCTTTTCTGGGGGACAGAGGAAGGGCCCTGGGGGGAGGAAATAGATAATGTATTTTATATAACAAGAATCCAATCCCCATCTCAGTTCCATCCTGCAAGTCAACATCATCTAAAAATGATGATAGTTAGCAGATATCTATGAATTTGTATTTCTTCATTTCCTAATACCTCAAAAGGAAATCTTTTAAATGTATGCAGTAGTGACAATAGTACTAATCAGAACTGACTGTAACGGACACAATTTGTCTATTTACAGTAGAGGACATAAGGCAAATCCTTCTTGCAGTCTCTCTATTGCACTCCCCCTTGCCTATGAAGTTTCCCGTAATTATGGAATGATGCAGCACACAAGCATGCACAAAAACGTGCATTGATGCCCTGGAAATTCACCTATATATCACAAAATTATTGGAAGCAATGATAGAACAGGAATTTCTGAATGAAGAAAGATTTTTAAGTACATTTTCATATAAAAGTATTGTGTTTTCATAGCACTTTTGTCTCTAAATATCTTTACAAATACTAATCAACATTAGGTGTTTGGAAACAGAAGTTATCTACAGTCACAGTCTCCCAGTCCAGCAGAACTTTGTTTGCTACAGCACTGGAGGCTGGAGACAACCCCTCCTTGGGCTGTGGCTCCTGGGACTCCGGGTACGGCTGCAGTGAGCTGATCACCTGTCTGCTAGCTGAGGTTTGCCAGGGCTTCAAATGTGGTAAAGACATTGACATGCCAGTCTGGTATCTGTGTTAGATTGGCAGAAGTCCCACACCTTTGACCGAATAAGTGCGGGAGGGCGGGACTGCTTTTAGCACTAAGCCACTGAATGGAAACGATGCCTGGCTCATAGTGGTGGAAAAATATGCTAGTGGTGACAGGGTCATGAGGAGCGAAATCTTAAAGTACACAAATGCTTATGAATAAGAGAGAAAGAACTGAGTCCACATCACAAAGTTCAGATTCAGTTCTAGCCTTTCTGTCAAAATTCAGGGTGAGACGCTCTGAAGTATAAATTTGGGCCAATGTTTATTTTTTAGCTATTACACGTTTGTGGGACATTGTAGTGGTGATGTGACCCAGCTGCACATTTCAGGGATTGTGTTAGTCATCCTGAACATACAATTGCTCTCAGCAAAATCGTTCATATAATTCATTATTGCATCATCATCATATTTCCCTGCAGATATATAATTCCTTCATGTCTGCAATCACAGTACAAGTAATTAATATTTTTTATCCTCAATCTCCAGAGGGGAAAACTGTCAGTGAAAGATTAGCAGTGTAGTAATGTAAAAATATGTTCCCTGAGTTCACTTGATTGAATTTTTAACGCACTACACTGTGCCTAATACTTCGTGTGCATTAGCATATGACTGCTTATTAAAGGAATGCATTGGTCTTTACAAAGACCCTTTCATCAGTTTTCCTCTGTAACTACCCAGAGTTTTTCCTGTGTGCAGTAACTACGTACATGTCAGTTATTATAGTGGGTAACTTTATATTACATTGGTTCAGACATTCAGTAAATTGTGTTTGATTTTTAGCAAATGAATGTGTTCCCCTGAGGCACAAGCTGTAGTTAAAGGCAAAATTCATGAGATAGTAACAATTCCTGCTAGCTGTGGTGTTATTTCTAAAGTAAAGCACTGGCTTCTACTTCTGAAATTAAATTGAATATATTTTCTTGGTTTTGGCTTCTGTTGAACTAGAGTGTTCTGTAAATGTTTATGGATTCTGTGCTCAGTAAATGTATTAGAATAGATGGTGATGGATGCAACAATGTTGGTTCGATATAAATTGTGAAATATGTGCTCAAACTATGCTGCTAACACTTCACAGTGTAAGAGGTTACACTGCCAAATCCGGGTACATTGTAAATACCTAGAATTATATAAAGAGCTGTTTGTCACTTTATTGTTATATGGGATGTTTACTCTTAAAAAAAAAAAAAAAAGAAACCACAAAAACTCATTAGAGTGTGAGTTAGTATTTAGTTTCTTAATTTTTTTTTTTTTTCTCTATAAAGATTCCTTTAAACATGTGGGACTTCTGCAGTGTAAAACAATCTTGTTATCTGTATTTCTCTTTTAATGAACCTTTTACTGATCCTTTAATTGATTATGGTCATGGTCTTGTGAAAAGGACTTTTTTAAAATTGCATTTTATTTATACATACATATGCATATATATATCCATATATCTATGTATGTATTATCAATATAGTTGTATAAACATACATCCCCAACTAAGCTTTTCAGAGACCTAGCACACTTAAATATTTTTGAATATTGAATTTTCCCACAAAGGAAACTGAGGTCAGAACTGAGGGGAAAACTGAAACCAAAGGAGATACAGAGAAAATACTACAAGAACCTGTAAAATAGAATAGTTTATTAACTTAATTCTATAATTTAGTTACTGATCATAATTATTCTGATCTATAATTATTCTATGCACTTCAATTAATAATTGCTGTTAATTGTTGAAAGGTATTTTTGTATGCGGAGTTTTGTTCCTCATCCCAATTGTACCCATAATGTGAACTGCATTGGGTTATATGGACTTGAGGAGTCCAGAGATCCAGAGATACACTTAGGCACTTAATCCTTAATTGTACTTCCTTATCACCCTATATATTCTGTTCCAGTTTTAGAGCCAAGCCTCATGAAAAGCCCCAATCCCTACTTTAATTATTTAATGAATTATTCTGATCATTTGATCTCCTACACAGAGCATTTCTAAGAAGTCTGTATCACTGCCTCCTTGTCAAATTCCATACATGATCTATGTCAAACTAACTGAACTAATAAATCTTAATGCAAATGTCCCTAAGGACAGTCATACACTTGAAAGAATAAATATGGCACTGGGAGGTGGTAAGTATATTAAATCTAAATCAGAAGTCATTGTAACAATTAAAGAATCTGATGTCAGTCTGGAAGATAGTGTTTTATCTTAGAACACAGTTATTGTGGAATTGGATACTCAGTTTGAAACTCAGAATTGAATACCTGCAGACTGTTACCATATTCTGTATTTTGAATAGAATTTTGTAAAAC
This sequence comes from Numida meleagris, assembly GCF_002078875.1. NCBI lineage: Eukaryota > Metazoa > Chordata > Aves > Galliformes > Numididae > Numida > Numida meleagris. Next base: position 30,704,961 of record NC_034414.1, on the reverse strand, counting down.
ACTTCCTTACCTTTTGTAGGAAACAGTTTCCAATCAACCCTTCACAGTTTGGGATTTCTAAAATCTTCTTATCGAATTAAAATATTTATACACCTCTTTCTTCAAATTACTCTGTCATATTTAGTGGACATATGCACTTCTACCCACTCTGGATTAATAGCTTTAGGAAAACAAGCAAAAAAACCAGAATTAGGTAACTTTCCTCTGGAATTAATTTTCTTTCCTTTCTATAGAGATAGAAGTAAAATGAAGGAGTCACTTGGGTATTAGGAAAACCAAATGACTTTCCTCAGATGTTCATAACAGACGAGCTGGAGTTACCATTTTTTGTATAGTCAGTGGCTTCTCCTTTTGAAATGTCTGTCCAAACCTGAGCTCCAAAATGACATGTCCTTCTCTTTAAAAGCTTTAGAAAGAAGTGTTGATGAGTGGATTGGAATATTCCTAATTATTTTCATCCTCTTTCCTAAATCCAGCTCTTGGAGTATTTTCCATCCTTTGTTTAGAAGCATGGAACATACCACACTCCATGACTTCCATTAAAGTCAGTGCTTGAACTGTGTTAATCTTTGTCATGTTTTTGCCTGCAGATCTATTAATACCATTTATTACTATATGTTAATCTAATTCCCATACTGGAACTCAGTGTCAGCAGAGGTCTGTAGGACTCCAGTTAACACTAGAGAGTGCCTCCAAAATTGGACAGCTGGATTTGGGCTGGTGGTGCCTGAGTTGTTCATGCAGCATACCTCCACAAGTCCTTTCCTACAAAACACTGCAAGCAGGACGAGTGAGCTGCTGAGCAGGTTATTTGCCTTTGAGGATCAGATACAGCCTGCTGGCTTTCAGTTGTGTGTTTCTACGTTAAAATTATTCATACTCTTTTTTGGCAATTGGGTGACAATCTGGCTATCTTGATGGGAATTTGGGTAAAAGCTATGGGAGACCTGTTGATTTTCTTGTATCTTCATTACAGCTTTGGAGGTTTCCTGATAGAATTGCAGCAGAATCCACATTAATTGACTTGATTACATCAATTCAATTCATTTCATACATTCATTCATTTCTTTCTCTATCGTACATCTTTTTTTTTTAACACAATTTGAAGGGGAAAAGATTAGCTGCTGCAAAATATACATATATGCTATATTGGCCTCGCCTGCACAACTTATCTGTATCTCTTTCTGAAAATGTTGCAGTGCATTGTAAAAAATAAAATTTTCTTTTGTGACTTTTCCATTTTCCAATTATTCTCTCTTCTTAAGTAATCCCGCCAGTCTTGGTCTTTTCTAAACACAGTACAATTTATTTGTCTCTAAATTAATTTTCATGGAAATGTCAAGATTCCATTTTTTAATTAAAAAGTAGATCTTTGCCAGTATCTGTTGCCTGAGTTTCTGCAATTGAAAATCTAAAGTAAAATACAAGATATTCTATTTATTATCCTGGCAATTTGTAAACTACAGCAATGAAAACTCTTAAGTAGTTATTCAGCTATTTCAATTATATTGAAATATGTGAAATAACCCCGTCATTTGTACAAGTAAACAAGATTTTCAAGGTTACCAAAACCAAAATCCTTTTATTTATGATTTTAAAATGGATGAAGTCATCATGAAATGTAAAGGTTTCTCTTTGTGTTACAAACAGGAAAAAAGGCACTGTTTAAATGAGCTCAAGGTTGAGTGCCAAAACAACTGAAGCTAGCACATGTAAAGTAGAGCTAACACTATTCTTATCTCATAATGGTATTAAAAAAAAACAACAACAGCAACACCTTAGCACTTCATGGAATAGGAGGGAAAATTCAGAGGAGCTGTGGGGTAGTAGCCTTTACTTGGCCTTGGAGTAGTCGCTTTTAATGGGAAAGCTGATGAGGCCATTAGCTCTGGGTGCTCTAATAAGAAGGAAGAAAATACTGTGCTAAATAATTCATTAGATATAGGATCATTAAAGAGTAGAGATAAAAAGTCAGTGAATGAGAAAAGAAGCCATTGCAGATAAGGCTCATACCAATTAAAAATATTAAAATATCTTTCACTAAAGGTAAAAAGGAAAGGCTTTATGTTACCCTATGGTACACAATACTCTCTGATAAGCATTTTGTAAATACAGGTACTTCCCTTGAAATTTCCTTCTTGCATAATTTGTGAATATGTGCAGTTAATGATGAAAATTCATCCTGGAGAAAAACCTTCTAAAATTCATGTGTATGCATGTGTATCTGCTACAAGACATTGTCTCTTGCATTTCATACCTAACTCCTCTTACGGCCAAAATACTATAAAATGGGTAGTGTAAATCTTTTGTTAGAGGTCTTCTATTCTCTTTTTTGTGATTGGTAGATATCTATATGTTTTAGGTCCAATCCTGGACAATATGCTGTCACAAAGCCCTTGCAGAGGCTAAATTTTTCATCACGATTACTTATTTAATTAGTGTGATTTTACTTCAGAAAGAATTGATGTTCCATTCAAAGGGTACATGGCTCACCTACAGTTCCTCCTTCTGACATGAACAAGAGTTAGTTGCATATGGTAGGCTGTGGTCAATGGGTTTGACCATCATCCATGAAAACTTGCACAAATGCTTCTTGTTGCAGTCCTTCTGCCAGTATATCACATTCCTACGGTTTAGATTTGCCCCAGCACACGCATCATACCACCATCCTCCCCCAGGAATACCATTGTGTTCTAATTTGGCACAATTCTGAAAGTAATTGTCATTGTCTCTGTCCTTGGTGGTGAACTTCTGGTTGTCGTGGAGGTAAGCTTCTGTGTCCAGAGTCAGAGCATCTGTAGCATTGCCTTTGTATAGGCCGACCCTGATTCGGTATTGAGCCTCTTCATCTTCAATACGGAATGGTTCATACTGTCCCCATTTGATTTCAGCGTTTAGGTCTACAAGTTTAACTCCAAGTACATATTTCACAGAGCCACCAGTTAACTGATGCATGTACTCATTTCCTAACCAGTGGTTGTCATGAACAGAGCCAAAACCATATTTGTAATCCTGCCATGTCCTATCAAAGTCAACAGTACTGTTGGCTGTAATGTGCTGGATTACTGTCCAGCCACCATCCTGCATGTTACAAGAGACAACAATTAGGTCTTCCTTTGGTTGGATGATGTAAAGACCATCTCTGGCATTTCCTTTGGAGCGCTGAAAAATCTCAAAACAATCCCTTAGGTAGTCTAAGTAGGAAAAAAAAAAAAGTTTTAAATTAAATTTCTGTTCAAGTCATAATTTTTTTAAACACTGTCCTCCACAGTGAGTGCGTGATTACCTTGATCTGGCTGGAAACTGACTCAGGCTGACTTCAGCCCAGATGGTGGGCATACACTTGGCTAAAAGGGGATGATTTGAGGGCAGAACACACAGGAAAGTTTCTGGAAGCTTTTGTTATAATTTGTAATACAAAAGTGTAATTTTATTTATGGTGGAAGTATGGTCGTAAAGCCAAAAGGTACAAACAGACTGTTCCTTTTCCTCCAGTTCAAATAATCACTCACTAGTTCCTAAGAGGCATGTGATTATACTAGGAAATACTTGTAATTTGTATTTAACAAAGAATTTGTAATTTATATTTAACAAAGACTTAACCATTTTATGTCTCTATTGGAAAATTTCTTAAAGACCACCTGTGATGTAATGACAGCTTTTCAGACCCAGGAAATTCTAAGTTCTGTCCTGACAATAACTGATAGGCATTTAGATACTGTATTTAGAACTCAGTTGTTTTGTTTTCAAAGAATCATTCTTTCGGGAAGCTGGAATATTTCACGGAAAGCATGGCAAGATGTCTTTTTTTTTTTTTTTCTCCTCAGAAATTGAGAAAAAACAACTAAGGAAAAATATTTCCACATATAAAAATAATAAAAGCTCAGAAAACAACACTTTTCCTTAACAAAAGCATTGACCAGAGAGCCCCTGCTAATCCTTTACTGAACACATTCATCCCTGGTTATAAGCTGTCATGTAGCATGAGAAGAGCTAAACTTTTAATCAGCCTTTGTTTTGTTAGGGTAAATTCTGTTAGGATAAAAAAGTTCTGCTGTTATTTAGTGTAAGATCAATCTTCTGGTCTTTAATTGTTTTAGAAGCTTTTCAGCTGCAAATTTATCTCCTAGAACGTGAATTAAATTTACACATAGTATTGCAGATAGCCTTATATGGTGCCACTGATTTATTCCTAGTCTTTTCAGAAACACTTCTGCCGATGAATTCAAGGATTGAACTTGTAGCATTTAGTTTCCATTAATCTAGACTTCAATCTTTGGATCTTTGTAGCTGGTAAATCCTAACCTTGAAGTAAAACCTGGAATTTCCTACTTTATTTTTATTCCATCAGTACTACTCAAGAATATCTGATTCTAATTTTTTTTTCTGTAATATTCTGGCTCTTTGTATTAACATATTTCTACATCATGTAGAGAACTAAATTTTAACAGCATATTCCTATTATTGCTTCAGTATACTTAGTAATACTAAAAAGTTTGCTTAGAAGCAAACATTTCCAGTCTCCCTTTGACTTTACTGTTTACTTTTCTACCCAAGTCATTGCCCTTTTCAGCTTTTACTGAAATTACAATGCACCATTACTTTCTCTGATTTTAATATTAGTGTATGAAGTATTGTACTGTAGTCTTTGAAAAGTCCAGCTGGACTAAACCTATTGAATACTATTATTCGTAATATCCTCATTGTGTTAAATATAGCCTTTTGTATCTGATATTCAGACGTTCGCTGGTGCTTCTAAGCCACTCAGGGCAGATTTACAGAAGTATATAGGCTTTCTGAGTTCTTACTTCTCGGCCTTTCATTGCCTAATAGAATTTCCAGCCATGAATACAATACTTTGTCTCAATACTATCTGCAAGAAATTATCACACATCCTGAAAGAGCAGGACTTCATACATAGTCACATAAAAACTGGACCACAGTTTTCAGAGCATTCACCTGGTAGACAGTCTGACTCCAAACCTGATCCTGCAAGTTTACAGAAAGATCACTTAAGTATACAGTGGTTTTCAAGCCAGCGATATACACAGTGACACTTGTATTTACCCAGTGAATGTAATTCATGCAAAACAGAACAGCTTCTATCAACAAATTGAGAAAACTGTTTAAACTGGTTGTTACAGAATTAACTTGAAAAGTGAATTTTATAGACCCTCAAATGCCACCAGTCAAGGGAGGAAAACGAACCAAACACACTACTCCTTTTGTCTGCATTTTTATGTGGGATTTACTCCAGAAAATGTGTTAGAAAGCCTACCAAGTAAGACCTTGCAAGCTAGGCAGGCGGAGCAATATCTCAATTATAACTATCAATGAGGTTTAGATCCTTAGGTGACAGAAGTAATCAAAATATGATTGTCAGTGAATAAATCTTTAAAGGCAAGAAAATATTTTTTAGACATTTATTTTTTAGACTGTTAATTTCTCTTGAATTAGGTGTCATCTGAGCAAGAGATCTAAAGATTTTGAACTTTGGGATAGGACATTTCAAAGTGCTGTTGCAGGGCAAACTTTGAAATATGCTGAAAATATTCCACAAAGCAATACAGTAAAACACAACACGCACCCAGATCACTCACTCCCTTCATGAATACCTTTTTCATTGACGTTAGCCAGTCTATCATAACCTCTTTGAGAGAGAAGGTGGGCATTAGCCAAGACCACTGCCTCTTTGGTGGTCACCGACATGGTGCAATGAGAGAGCAAGATCAGAACCAATCCTGCTGAACTCTTCAACAGCATCCTCCTTCTGAGTCAGTCCTCCTGCAGCAAATCACAGCTATAATACAGACTGCAATTGAAAATGGAAAGGTTTACGACCTTTAGTACAACTCTCTCTCTTTCAGGAGAAAGGTATTGAAACACCTGGTTTCAATATAGTGAGCATCTGTCAAAATTGGCTTCTTCCGTCTTTCAAGAGCATCTCCCTTTCCTGATGTTTCACACTACTTCTAGCTGGTGGTTGTTCTGACGTGGAGTCCTGTGTTGTGTCACTTACATTGCACCTCACCTCTCTTACCTTGTGCCATGATAGACGAAGAAAAACAACCTAATTATCTGTGATAAAACGCAACAGAAAATAATGTAATGACATAACTTAAAAAGACATATTTATCAGAACTGAAGTTGCTTATTCCCCATGTGTGTAAATTGTATTGAAGCAGAGGCACTGATGGACAAGCTGGCACAAACAGGAGCACTAGCTCTGCCAACTCTCTGTAGTTCAAACAGCACTCAATCCCATGCCTTCCTAGTACTGTGAATATTCCCATAGACTAGAGAACTCACTTCAGCAATTCTGGACTATGTTCTGGATGAATTTCCATCCATAGCTGTAAAGAACAGGTCACAGGCTTAACTCACAGGCTTAAATCAGATCTGGAAAAAGAAAAGCTCAATAAACAAAGGAAAAAGGAACTTTTCCACTTTTCTTCAGTCTCTTCGAGACACACAGGGGTTCAATATATAGAGTCAAAAGAGTTTTGAGCCTCATTTTGTCCTCCTTTTTGGGTTACATCTTTAGTAACTCTTCATCCAACACAGAAAGAAGTCTCAAGGCTGTTATTGGGGTCCTCACCTAAGCAAATTCCAGTCTGACTGAAGAGGAACTTCTGTATCAGAGTAAGCTCAAACTGAATAGGGATAACATTTCCCATGCTCTCCAAGGTCAAATTTGCTTCAAGTTTAGCCAAACCCTTTAGATGAAGGCTGAGCGTGTATCTCTAGCAAGCAGCTCTTTGGTCAGAACTTATTTCCTGCCAGCGTCAGCACAGGGCCTATATAGGCCAGCTCCTTTCTCCACAGCAGTTTACATTGCAACAGAGCCACATTCCTTACGAATCTAAGGATTCAGCAGCAGATCCAGTAAACAGTTTTCCAGAGTGAAAAAGTGTTGAGCACATTTTTTAAAATGTTCAAAATATACGACTGTAATAGAAGTCAGGCTTGAGAATTAATTCTTATACTTACCAGACAGAAAACCAGCCAAACAGAATTTGCTTATTCTACTTACAGCTATACAATAATAATTCTGATATACTATTAACATACAATTTCCTATTACATCCAAAGCTGGTTATTTGACATTGAGAGACTGTAAAAAAAAATTACTTGCCATGAAATTCAGCACACGGTTTCCCCTACAGCACTTAAGTTCTGTTGTGTTTGCATTTCCTACTGTCATGTACCCCTTTCACTGAAAGCTTCTATTATTATTTTAAAAATTATTATTATTAGAAATGACTGTAAATCTAAACCTACCCTACCACCATCATAAAACTTTAGGAAATCTGTATTTGGATCCAGAGCTTCTAGGTTAGCTGTTTCTCTTTTAGCATTTTTGAGCAAGTCGGTATTTTTTCTTCCCTCATATTTATAGCGCCCATTGAAATGCTTTACAGATCTATTTAGTTTTAGAATAGAAAAACGGTATTATAAGTTATTAAGAAAGCAACTGAGGAAAACAGCATTAGGAAGGCACCTTACCTCTTCAGTGAAGCTTGAAGAAACAAGTACACACGGCTGTATGAGCTCATACTCTACAGTTGTACTTTGCCTGCTACTGAAGTCCAGGTGAATAAATCAGCTCCAGCACACTATCTCAAATGTAGAAGGGTAGCAAAATTGCATCTTCATTATTTCACACTGTGCTTACTCTGGTGGACTTTGCTCTGACATATTGCACCTGCAGGTAAGAATATATGAATCATAAAGAACAAAGTTCTTCCATAAGGATTAAAATAACATCATAACCAAATTAATTACCCTGATTAATAAATACATCATTTTCCTGATTAATAAATAGACCTTACAATAGCAAAGAAGTTTTATTTCAGAAAATTATTTATGTTGCATATAAAACCTGGAGGTAGATGCTGAAAAGTGCTATGTCATTTTGCACAGGTAAATTAACCAGATGTGATATTGCTAACCACATTTAAAATCATATAGTCAACTTGATTTTAAAGCATAAGGAACAAACCAATTGAATCAGTCCAAAAACCATGTCGTTCCTTCAGGCTCATTCACATTACAGCATGAAATTAAAACATGAAGTACTGCCTCAAAACTATAAAAAGAGAAAAACAAGCAAAAGCAGAACAGGCTGGTCAGTAGGTTTCTATTTTAGTTTATTTGGATTAACAAGAGTTGAATAACATTCATTTAGATCAAAACAGTAATGAAGCAGATGAATTAATTGTTACCGTATATTCTTGTACCTGAAGGTTGTGTTGTCTATCTGGATGACTTCTAGATGATGTCTAAACTAGAGTCAAGATGAGCCAACACATTTGTACTCCTTGATCCAATCTGCAGCCCAGTTTGAGCACTTCCTACCCCTGAAAAAAAAACACAGTTAAAGTGTAGAGAACATGTAAGTCCTGTGTAAGCTCTACTTGAGGATTTGTTCTATGCCTAATTCCTGTTCTTCAATTATTCATTCTCAGTGAAATCACAACATACGAAGACTTATATTGCATACACAATTAAATACATACACTTAACAGAATGTATTATGGAAGATTTATTTATAACATTTAAAACTCACTGATATTTCTTTTCATTTTTAATCTACAGGTGACACTTTACTATACATGTGAATGGCCACAAGGAGTCAGAGCAGTACCTTTTCTCCAGCACTGATCAATCACAGAGAAAAGCTGAAGAACACATTTTCTATGCTTCTGTTATTATCACAGATTCATAGAATTGTTTGACCCTTAAAGGTCATCTAGTCCAACTCCCCTGCAATGAATAGTGACACCTAGAGCTAAGTGTCCATTCTAGAGCCCTGTCCATTCTGACCTTGAATGTCTCCAATGATGGGGCTTCCACCACTTCTCGGGGCAACCTGTTCCAGAGCTTCACTGCCCTTACTGTAAAAAACTTTTTCCTTATATCCAATCTAAATCTCCCCTCTTACAGTTTGAAATCATTTCCCCTTGTCCTATCACAACAGACCCTGCTAAAGAGTCTGTCCCCTTCCTTCTTACAGCTCATTAGATATTGAAAGGCCACTCCCAGATCTCTGTGGAGCCTTCTCTTCTCCAGGCTGGACAGCCCCAGCTCTTTCAGCCTGTCCTTGTAGGGGAGGTGTTTCATCTCTCAGATCATTTTTGTGGCCCTCTGGATGCACTCCCATAGGTCCATGTCTCTCCTGTACTGAGGACTCTTCATCTGGATGCAGTACTCCAGGTGAGGTCTCATCAGAGCAGAGTAGAGGGGCAGGATCCCCTCCCCCAAGCTTCTGAGCCTAATTCTTTTGATGCAGCCCAGGATACAGTTGGCTTTCTGGGCTGTGAGAGCACATTGCTGGCTCACATCCAGCTTGCTGTCCACTCATATACCCAAGTCCTTTTTGGCAGGGCTGTGCTCAATCCTTTTGTCCCCTGGGTCGTACTGATAGTGCAGGTTGCCACAACCTCGGTGAAAAACCTTGCATTTGGATTTGTTGAACTTCATGAAGTTTTCCTGGTCCCACTGATCAAGTCTGTCTAGGTCTCTCTGGGTGACATTCTTTCCCTCAAGTTGATCATGCTACCCAACTTGGTGTCATCTGCAAACTTGCTGAGGGTGCACTCCAACCCGCTGTCAATATCACTGGTGAAGATATTAAAGAGCATTATGAAGCTCAGGGATTTTCTGATTATTGTGGTTTAACCCAGCAAGTGGCTCAGCACAACAGTTGTGTGGAACGGGGAAGAGAAGAAAAAAAACTAAGTAGAACTCAATGGGTAGAGATAAAACTATTTACTAAGATAGAGAAAAGGAAAATAGTTATGACTATATACATATAAATGTATTTAACAACTGATACACAAGTAATTACTCACCTCTCCCCCAAATGATGCCCAACTAGCCCCCCAAGCAGTGAAGAGATCATGAACTCCCACCCCTTCAAAACTCTTTCCACTTGATGCGATATGGTATGGAATATCACTTTGGCCAGTTTAAGTCAGCTGTCCCAATTCTGTTCCCTCCCAGCTCCTTGGGCCCTTCACTGTGACTAGCTTTGGCTCAGCAGGCAACTATAAACATCAATGTGTTATCGACATTGTTTTTCTCCTAGAACCAAAACATAGCATCATACCAGACACTCTGAAGAAAACAATTCCATCCCAGCTGAAACTAAGATATTGATATCCGTGTTTGACATATCTAACTTTTAGTTAGCATCAAGCTTTATAAGTTTTGACTAGAGAATGAAAATACTGTACTGTATCTTATTAAATAATAATACTTTGAAGACATACAGATCTTGCTGGAATAACATGCTAAGGAAGTGCAGGAGAAGACACCTTCCCACTCCGTCCATTTAAAATAGACTTCAGAAAATACCGGTGACTTTAGTGGTGAAAGGTCTCCTATTACCTAGCTATAAATTGGGATAGGTTTGTTTTGTGCCTTTGATTTCTACGCTTTCCATCACTGTATATCTCCTCCCCTTTTTATTTACTGTCTTCCTCTTTGCTTCTCTTTGATTTCCACACTTTTATCTGTACTGGAAGAGAAGAAGTGAAGTGGGAAACATTTAATCAGAAGAGAAGTAGGGTAACAGCAGTTGTTCACTTGTGCTCAGAAAGGCAGCTATTTATGTAGATGAAAACTTTGAACAACAAAAATCATTACATATTACACCTTAGCAGGTGTGAGTGACAGGCTGGGGGGTCAGAGACCCTGCAAGGTGCAGGGAGTGTACCATACCTGCTGTGCCTGGCTGTGTGCCGTTGTGAAACAGGCCAGTAGCAGGACAATTCTGGCATACGACCTGTCCTGCAGCTCTCCCAAATGAACCACCTTTCCCTGGGTTTTTGGTTATGTCCTCCAAGTGCTGGGTTTAATTTCTGTAAGTGAGTAATTAGGCAGTTTTTAGTTAACGTCATTTTCTAATTATAATAACAATTAAACGTTTGTTCCAGCAAATACTGCAGTTGTTATGAGTATCTATGATACTCTGCTCTTGATTGAGTATTCTGAGAACATTTTTTCAGTCCTGAAAATGATGTAATCATCCTAAGGCAGGACTACTTTACATTGGTATGGTTTTGTCATATACATCTTTTAAAATAATAATTATTGTATTGACTTGTTAGCCATGTTAATTAAGATATTTAATGTCTCAACCCAGTGACTGCATATTCCTTCTCCACAATATGCTGAGGTTTCAATTATTTCTCTGAATCTGCTTGTCTTTAATTAGCAAACATTATTTTAATCTTACCAATGCAACTATTCTTTTTTTTATGGTAATTTTTAAAAGGTGTTTTTTAATAGTTCTCTTTATTTTAACAAGTATTAAAAAAAATATTTAAACAAGTTAATTTACCCTTAAAAAGGAAGAATTTGACTGAACAACTTATTTCTTCATCAGGTTCTGATGTTAGTTGCAAAGACAACTTGGATACCATAGTGCAGCTAATTGGACTGTTTTTGTAAGGGATATGAAAAACGTTCATATCTGACCCATATAGTGAAGTCATCAGTTCCAGCAAGGGCAAAAGAGTGTTACTTCACAAGTTAGTTTAGTTTATCTCAGTAGCCTGGATAAAAATATCAGCAGCTGCCAGTAAATATTATGGCAAAGAGTTTGGCACAAGCTAGAAACTTGTGTATCCAGGTTCTTCAAAAGGCTTCAAATAGGGGATTTATGAATCAGTACTGTTGCCAGAAACATGTGCAAATGCTTTCATACAGCAATCTGTTCAGCATAACAAGGAACTCAAAAGACAAAGTTCTAACAACGCAAATGACGTATAAAATATAAAAAAGGTCTCACTGAATAGTTACTTCCAACAAAAATTTTGATAGATACAGAAGACTGCTCAGCAGGGCAGGGGAAAGGACATAGGATGACATCAACCCATAGAAACACTTCTGTGCCTTTGAACAATTTGAACTGAATTGCTTTGCAACCCTGGCTAAATGCACTTTTGTATCTTCAAATAGGAACAGTTACAAAAAATGTTTGTAACAATTTTTACTCCTGCTTCTGAGTTGGAAATGGCATACAAAACATGAGTTTGTCTAACAAAGCAGGAACCAGTTATTTTAAACTGCTGAAACTCAATACACTTAACACTACTTTCAATACAGCTTTAAATCTTTTTATGTATTCATTATTTGTGAGATGAACCATTATTTGGAGAAATGAAGGTACCTATCCTTGATTGAACATAAACCATACAAATGCTTGGAGGTTCCAGATGACTCCAGTGGAGCACAGTAGGAACCTGTTTTTTTAAAAAGGGAGAAAAACAGCGAGCTATGTTTTAAAACTTAAAAAACAACAACAAACCCGCCAAACAAACAAAAAAACAGGTTGATAAGGCAATGAAAAGCATCCAGAATAGATTTATCAAGAAAGAAATCACACTAAATGATTCAATTTTTTTTTTCTATTTGATAGAGTAATGGTCCTGCTGGAAAACATATGAGTATTAAGTATAATGTAGTTGGACGTTAATAAGACTTTTAACACACAAAACAAAATCCCTTTGCTCTGGAAATTTTAAGGTGAGATGTACGTTTGAGAGGGATGCTACAGACAAGTTAATAAATTCCTTCCTGAAAGCAGGAGTGAAGAGACTAAACAATACACTGAAAATGACCTTATGCCTTTTGTTAAATGATAGAATGCTTCTCTAGTAATGAACAAGTTAATCATGAACAAGATGGTTAAGAAGTGTAATGTGTAAGGCACTGATAGTGGGACTCCTAATGTTCGTTAACTAGATCATGAGTGTCCAACATTTTGGCTTGCCTGGGCCACACTGAGTAAAAAGCAATTGTCTTGGCTGCATATAAAACATATAATACAGTTAATGTACGTAAGTATCAGAACTTGATGATTAATTTTTATTTTATTAAAACACAAGAAAAGAGAGAAACAAAAACATAAAATTAGCGGGTTGGACATATATGATCTAGATGACCTGACAGCATACAGTTTAAGCAAAACTGTAATGATGCTAAATTTGGTGGTAGAATGGGTAGCTAACATAGTAAATTGCAGAAGTTCAGCCCAGAGACCATCAGAAGCTCCCTGCAACCGACTCTTCTGTGATCAGTTATTTGCACTTCAGAGATGAATCTTAGACATATCTAGCATTTCATATTTTATCCAGATTTGGCACATTACAACATGTCATTCTAACTCTTATTTTAACCACTGCTCATCTATCTAAGTACCACTCAGCTTTTGTTTGGAACAATTTCTACTACTATAACCAAAAAAAAAAAAAAAGAAAGAAAAAAAAGACATACAGTAAATTCAGTAACATGCAAATCTTCTTCATGTCAATACACCAGCTTTACCTCAGGTATCTAATCAGAAACAAATAAAAACAAGAACAACAATAAAACCAGTTAAATTACTTGGTAAGTAACAGAACAAATATTCTATTCAACAGTTTTAACTGAATGTCAGCACCAAGATTTTCAGTAGACCATGGGTTGATCTCTGATTTGAATCAGTTAACTATTAAGTTATTATTTAAACAGTTCAGTTTAAATATTGTAGCCTAACTTTGAAACATGTGAGTCTAAAAATGATTTTCTCATCTGGGACAAGAAACAGCTGGGAGCATTGTCATGGCAACCATCTCATTTCCTAAGAGAGATTCTGTGACTTCTGTTGCAATCCAGCAACCTCGCAAATAGAGTAGAACAGCTAAGAAAAACAAGAAAAGGGAGGAGGTTTTCAGAGAACTGTAGAACCACCAAGGTTTGAAAAGACCTCCAAGATCATCTAGTCCAACCATCCACCTATCACCAATACTTAATACACTTTATATTAAAGTCTATCACTTTAAATGTGATGGATTAATGCAAAATTAAGTCCATCACATAAAAAAGGTGCAAAACAGCTAAATATATGAAGGACAGCATGCAAACTTCTTGTAATATAGATTTAAGATTGAATGAGGCAAAACTCTTCAGGTGAGTTTCTTTCCTACTAATAAAGCAGGCTGAAAGCAGCAGATTACTTTTAGGTTTAGATACTGGGATTTAAGTTGCTCAGTCTGTCTGTAGCTCCTCATGAAAAATGTCATTTCCTTTTTTTCTTTTTTGCCCTAAAAGGAAAAACTGTAAATAAATTGTTTTTTTAAATATTTTCAGTGAACTCTGGCTGACTGTATCTTTCTGATATTCTCTTCAGAGTATACTTGCAGGGTTTGAAACATTCTACAATAGAGTAAGACTCAAACACCTTACAAAGAAAGCAGTGCAGCCTGATCAGATCTTTCCATGACAAATGACCTCTCCACCATTAGCTGGCTACCTGGTGATAGAAATAATTGGTCGCTAACGTTGAAGCACTTGTGCTTTCAAGTGATGTACACAATTATTTCTGCCAGCACCAGCTGAAAAGCATTTGCTAGAGCAATTTCAACAAGACCTTTGTAGTCCTCATAAAAATGAAGGGCAAACGTATGTGAAATAAACTGTGTAAATAGCACGTGAAGAGAATCCACAGGGAAAGAAACTGAAACAAAAGACGGAATATCAACAGTACAGTGAAATCCAAGAACAACGAGCAGATTACAAGATGAGGTTTCTCAAGGAATATCGACCGTCTCTAGATTCACACACGTAACCTGCCAGGGACCCCTACAAAGCTACAAGTAGAAATTAGTTTCATGAAGGAACTGTCTAAATACTTTCATCACATATACTGTGGTTCAGTTCTCTGAATGCTTTTAGTAAATACGACAGCGACTGATACATATTCCACTATAAGCCTGTGTTTTAATAATTATTCCACCCCTCATTTGAGGTCCTCCTCTTTGTATAACAACAATATTTACTGTTGAAAAAATATAACTTAAGCTTAATCTTAATCCTGAACTTAGATATTCCTTATCTTTGTGGTGTTTAACTACCATAGCAAAGAAATTAGGTCTGTATTAATGCAACTCTTATGTTTCACACCTGTCAAGTTCAAACAATTTGAACCACATCTGTGATGTGGATGATCAAGAAAACCAACTAGTAGGAAATCAAACACTCCTCCCCGCTCCCCAAAATTAGCACCAATGTATAAAACTTGATTTTATCATGATTCCAGGAACGTAAAATCTTACTGATTATTTCTCAGGATTGTCCTTGCATCTGCATGATGCTCAGCAGACCCATGCCTTGCAGGTCAGCCTTTGATTGGCTTTTCAGTTAGCACACCTTGTTCTCCCATCTTAAACTGAAAAGGAAATGCTACATGGGCATAATGGAAAGTTTTAGGAGGAAAGGAAGGAGGGAAGGAGGAAAGGAAGGAGGGAGGGAGGGAAGGAAGGAAAGGACGGAAGGACGGACGGAAGGACGGACGGAAGGACGGACGGAAGGAAGGAAGGACGGACGGAAGGACGGACGGAAGATAAAAAAATCCTAGAAGATTCCAGAGAGCTTTTCTAATATTTAAAAAAAATATGTATTCATTTAAAAAATCTTCTTGAACTTTTTTCAAATTAGTTTAACTACATTTTATATTAATATATAAAACTGTACTCAGTTTTAAAGAAACAGTTCAAAATCAAATTTTTGTCAAAAAACGACATGAAAGGTTTTCTTTCTTTTGCATATTCACTTCCACTTGCCCTTGACTGAATGACAGTCTTTAATTTTTATTCCTATCAGCCATGCAGAACCAAGTACTTAATAAAAATAGCTTAACTCCAATCCGTTTTTGTGCATCATCAATAAAAGAGCTAACTAGCTAAGTTCCACTTGCAGAGAGAATTATGTTGTCATTAAATCTTCATAACCATACCGGAAACAAAGCATTACATGAGGGTCACTGCCAACGTAATTTGAAGGAATAATACAGTTCTAAAAGTAGGCAGGCTTTTCCTGAAGAATCTTTAGTCTAATTTTTGATGATAGAGGATTCATAATTTCATATGGATTTTAAAACAAAAAGAAACAAAAATAAACAAACTTAAAAAAAAAACCACCTACTTGTGACTTGAAGGAGCCTTCTACATTTAATCTGGAAATAGACTAAAACTAAATACTATACCCACAGACAATTTTTTGAGTACAATATCCTCACACAGTATTGAGTTTAAAATATCCATTAAGATAAATGGTCCTGTCTTTATGGACACTAAAATGATTAGGGACTTTTGATATTCTATTTTTTCCACAATTGATGTGAATTGCTTTTTGGCACTTAAAGTGTAGTAACACATTTTTTATTTAGTCAGTCCATAACCAGACTGTGGGCAAAGTTTTTGTTTGTTTGTTTGGTTTTTTTTTTTGTGGGTTTTCTTTTTGTGTGTGAATATATATGTATTTAATATACTTTTGCAAATATTTTTGAAGTTATTTAAAAATATTATTAATAGGTATACATACATGCTCTGACAAGTGGAAAGGTGCACATTCAAAAACACACATACATAATTTGTAGACAAAAAAATAAAGGAACATCAACTTGAATCTAGTTAATTAAAAATAAATTTCAGTACTGCAAGGAACCCCAATGCTATCACCATACTTTAGTTTTCTTCATTTTTTTAATCATTTTCTTTTGTCCCTTACTGCTACACAATATAAACAGTTAGAACAACTGATTACAAAAGAAATAGAGAAAACCATAAAACACTCCACAAAATGAAAAACTAACAACGGTAAAAAACAACAAAACAAACAAACAAACCAAAAACACCCACAGTCCCGAGAAAACCCAACATAACTCCACCACTAATTTTCATAGAATAATTGCAGGTACTACTTGGTTGACAATTTTCATACAGTAGTGTAGTACATGTTGACAAATTTCCAGATGCAAAGGATGGTAAGTGCACAACAGATGTTTCACACTGTGAAAAAGCGGAAGTCTTTAAGGCTGCCGAGTATTTTGACTCCTAAATTGTCCCTTGTTCTTTTTCCCTCACTGTTTCACTGGAAGGTACTTGCTCATTAAAGTTTCTTCAAATGTTACTATTACATTTCCATAGCTCTAAAAATTACTTCTTAGACCTTTCGGCTACACCTCTATTAGTGGTGTACTATTAGTGTCCACTATTAGGAAAAATCCTTTACCTCCTTGTTTGCTTTCCAAATGGTACAGGAAGCACTAGGTATTATCTGAGAGAATCACAGCTGCTGATCACATGCAACCCGTACGCAATTACATGTCCCTTAACAACTAAGTGGAGATGCTTAAATGGATCTTAGTGATGTGGTACATCTACTAAATTGCCAAATACTATATATTTAAACTGCCTAAATTTCTTTGGAAATCTTGAAACATGGTTATTTAAAAGGGCTTCTCTAATAGATATGTATAAAGAACTACACATAACCGCTTAATAAAGGTACTCTCTGGATTTTCTTCAGTAAGCTCATAACCATTCCGTTTGAGTATCTCATCCTCATTACTAAACCGATCCTTAATTTTGTGAGACGAACTTCTCATACTTTCTCAATATGCCAGGAAACAAACAATTTGCACAAAGCCTGAAAATGGCACCAGGACCCAAGATATCTGATTCTAGATCCTAAGCCCTCATCGCAAATACAGATCTGAATCACAAACCAGCCTCTTTTCAAAACAAACACAACCCACACAACTTATTAACAATTACCATCTCTAACTCATTGAAAAGATTAACAGCACAACTAAATATTTTCATGGCTTAAACCAGGGATGTTAGATATCGATACATTAGTTTTCTTCCTTAAATGTGAAGAATTTTAACATCTCCGATGAAGTCATTGAAAAAATTGTTTCAAACTGCTCTGAATACCTCCCAGGCCATCTTACACAAATGATTAATAGCTAAAAACGGCCTTAGCAAGATCTGTCCCCTCTCCCTTCCATGCAGTCTGTCATGAACTCATTTGAATTTGCCCACTTATACAGAATATGGCTAAATGAGCTGTTACATTACAGATCATTAAAAGTCAGGAAGTTGATTTAATGACTCACACTCACTGCCATAAACACGGAGTAGTACTGAAGTACGAGCTTTACTGCTTGTTAAAACATCCATAGCCAGGGGATTGTGAACTGCATGCAATTCTGATTCACAAAGGAATTGCCTGGACTCCGATACAGCAGTTTCAGGAAAAAGAAAAGGGTTGACTATTCCATATGCTTATTCTGATTTTTTATTAGGATTAGTAGAATTCCTTTCTTTTTTTTTTTTTTAAACTCTGACCTCTTAACAATAAAAACCATTTCATTGTCTGATTTCTCCATTCTCCCTTAAAGATGGATCAAGACCCTGAACAAACAAAATGAAAAAGGAAGAAATGCTGCTATTCTGAACTTTTTACAAAGTCAAAACGTGTTGGTATTATTAATTACTGAATAAACTGCAATTAAAACAAGCTAATACAATTTCACTGTCATACCATTCACTGTTAAAGAAAACTAACTCATTGCTTGTCTTTTCAAAACAGCATAATAAAACTAATTGCTCCCATCTTCATAGAACTCCATTTCTTTCTTATAAGTTCCTCAATAAGATGCTGCTCAAAGAAGCGGTTTGTTTTTACAAAAGCAGCTTTCATTGAACACTCCTTTCAGTCAATCCTTCTAAAAAGCATATCTGAATAGGCTCTTGTATCTACTGGATGCATTTTATTTTATATACAAAACAAAATGGCCAACTAAGCTAAAACAAAACAAAACTAACAATAACAAAATGTGCAGTTTACTTTGCTTACTTCACAAGGACAAAAACTTTCTTTCATTACCCAAAAAACAACACTGGTTTATTTCTCCCGACAGGTACTGCTGTCATTTTAATTTGCAAAACATTAAACCTTGTGGGAAAAAAACTAATTTTTCACCTTCCCTCTGAAGCTACTGGGAAAAGACAATATAGATAAAACAAGCACACTCAAAGAACAAAATTTTGCATTGACTTGGCATTCCTAGAGAGACAGCAATACACATTTCAACAATTTTAGAAAAGGAGTGGGACTTACCCTTCATAGTGTACATGAAGGTGTTGCAGACATTGTACTTGTGGATAAGAAAGGAAGTACCTAAGCTAAATGTTTAGCATGTTATGCTGGTACTTGGAATCCATAATTAACTTGACAGGACTTAAAGGACTTTCTGACAATGGATGCTTTTTTTTTTTTCCTCCACAAAATAATTATTCACAGAAATAGATCAGAGTAGAACACGGCCGTAAAAAATGGAAAGTCCTTGAACAGAAGTGACTAGGCAGTAGTTTAAAAATAAAATGATTTTAGAAGTTACATCTGACGAGCTGATACAGCAAATTACATAGTAAACCCACAACTCAGTTTTGAAAGGAGGTTCATTTCAGAAATTAACAGAAACACAAAACATTAAAGCCATCTTCACTCTGAACTCCTATCATCTTCAGATTTGTTTTTATATTGCCTTACAATTAAGGCATCATGACAGTTTGCTTCCCCACTTCCCCAATCTTTCACCCATTCCATAACCCTGCTCAAGTTACAACCTTTGGTGGCAGCTGTGATGGATGCGTGTGGTCACAATAGGCGGCTCAAGGCAGGTTTAGGTGAAGACAGGAAACAACACAATAGCCAAGGGATAATTCAGCACACAATAAAACGTACTGCTATTTCTCCTTGAGTGTAACCCCTCATTCATTCCGCAACAGACACTCGTTACTGTTTAGCACATCATATAATTTTTATCATTCTCTACAGAGCATTAGTTAATTCAATAACTTTATACAGATACTGTACAGAAGCCATGTCTTCTTCTGCTTACTGTCAAGTACAAAGCAGCTTATATAGACTTAAAAAAAAAAAAAAAAAGCTACACACCACAGTTGTAGCATACCATATTTTGTGCCTGATTAAAGGTTACAGTAGTGGCTTTTTGATATTTCAAGACAAATAAACATGATACCACATAACAAACAGTTGTGCAAACTCTGGAGGCCTGTAGGAGGACATAACTACCTCCTTTTTCCAGAACTACTTTTCCCTGCTTTACTGCTACTACCACCAGACTTGCTGGAAGATTTTGAAGAAAACAGTCTTGTCATGAATTCAGAGACATCTGGCAGCTCATGGTTCGAATTCAGCATGTTCATTGACTGCTCCATTTCCTGCATGAAAAGATTAGATAAGAGCTCTTAACTAGCAATTTCTAAGGCATTAAATCATATCATGAACATGTATAAAAGTTCTCAAACACTGTTCTACAACTTGTAGCCTTCCAGAGTACACATTACTACATATAATTTATGCAACTGCAGCCAAATGCCCAGCTACACACAGAAACATAAAACCCCAAAACTAAAAGCACTGACGTATAGAAAAAGTAACCATGTCTTAAGTGGCCTTACAGGGCAACCAACTGCTCATATAAAAACTGTTTTCTCAAAGAAAAATAATGCCATCAAAATACTTATTTTCAGCATTGCTTGCTTCCATTTTGAAATAAAAGCTTTTGATTACATTTTCAGATCCATACTCTCATACATTTTGCATACTTTCACATTTTCAAATTTTGCCTTCCCAATTCAGTACTGTTTATGCCAAAAATAACAAATTTTTGAAGGGACTGGGTATTTTTATTGCACTAATTCTATTTTATTGTTCTAATTGCATCAAGCTATTAGTGTAAAACAGTTAAGTTATCTTTCCTGTTTCACTAGATCATATATCTAGCTAAGCTTAATGTAACTTTTGCATTTTAGGCTCTATGAGGAGCTACCATAGCCTTTGTTACAATTGTATCTATTCTACATCTATACTTAGTAATTGTACTTGCACTTGAAATATTAAATAATTAACTTGTATGAAAACTAGTAGTGTGCTGATCCCGTGAAGAAAAAACAAGCTAGCTCAAAAAATATAGTATAAGCTCCATACTCAACACAAACAAAATGAAGTTAGGCATATGCTTCAGAATTTAATGAACAGAATGTCATTAAAACTGAGCTGTGAAAAACTACCTTATCTCATTCTTTGAAGGTAACTTAAATTATAAGCAGGATTCCTTCAACTTGCAGGTTCTCCTTAACAAGTCATACCAGTCAGCTAATGAGAACGAAACCACTGGAACTTCTTGCTGTTTATTATCAGAATAGCTTGTCTGCATTCAATGTCAAATTGATTTTAAAAAAAAAATTAGGAATAAACAATTTTTAAAAATTCAATTTCCAAAGCTAAGCTTGGTTTGAAGAACATGCCAGAGATACATAGCATATATATATTTTAAAATCAGAATTAAAGCCATATAGCTCTGGTATTTTTAAAATATGCATTATTTTATTAAAAAAAAAGAAAAAAGATTCAGACACCTATAAAGCACTACTGAAGACAGTGGTCATTTACAGGAGTTTAAGCTAACCAAACCCTGAAAAAGCAGCCACCCAGGACAGACAAGGAATACTTCTAAAAACAAAAGATTTAGCAAACACCTTGAATCTCCATTTTGTCCTAGCCTTCTGCTATTCGGCATTTTGCATGGTGAAAGGATAATAAATCAGATAATTTAATAACTACAGTAGGATTCTAAATCATATACGCTATTGAAACATATGAACACTTGTATGCTCCATGGTTTTAGTTAATGGATAAAAGAACTCCATATCATACTCTTCATAACCGAAATGACATTAAATTACATCTGAAAATGATGTGCTAGATTTAAACAGTGGAAAAAAACACTGAACATTTTTTGCACAAATAGCCTTCAAAAAATTACATTTATAGTTCTAAAAATATTTTGAAAACATCAGTCAGACCGTAATGCATTCAAAGCTTTTTAATTCAAACACATTCAAAACAATTTTATTCTGTTTTGTGCCATATAACAGCAAACTCACTAGTCCGAAATAATAGAATTCATTATTTTAACAGCAACATAAATAACTGCATAAATGTTGACAATCAAGTATACCAATAAGACATCCTTTGAAGTCCAGTTTTAGCTATCACTTCTCTGTACCTTAAAATTTCATAACATTTGTTCTTTGTATCTTCAAACCTTTGAACTTACTTACCCGTCTCATATCAGGATCACTGGTGTTGACAACTTTAGGCAAAAGCACAAATATCAGTAACGGAAGAACCATCATCACAACCTGTATACACACACACACGCAAAAAAAAGTCAGCAAGTATTTATTCAGCTTGTGTGCTGCTAAGATATTTTTTCACATCCTGACATCAAGACTTCAATTAAAATGCCAAGTTCTAGAATGTCTGCTTTCTGAGTCAGTAACCCTGTATCAGAAAACTGATTGTCAGGACGGAAACCGGAAGTTCCACATAACAGATTTCAAACTTCGACTGTTCAAGTAAATGTTTGCCTTTTAACTGTTACAATTACAATCTTGCAATGTGTTCCTCTCTACCCTACAAGAACATCATGTCGTCAAAGGAACCAGGCTACCGATTATTTTCAGAGGAAATACATTTAACAGAATTGCTATGCAGGGAAGAAAGGAAAACAAACAAACAAACAACAACAAAACCACAAGGCAAAAAAAACCCCACCAACACCAAAACCCAACCATACCACAAAAATAAACTGCACACATCTTCTGGCGATTATTTTTATTTTCCATGTTCCAAAGAACTGCTATATTTGCAACTTTAGCATATGTTTCACCTTTGTGTGCTGCTTGTACATACCATGGGGTTCATGAGGAAGTCTGTCCATCCCCAAGATTCTCTCTTTATGAAGTATGAAGGAGGTCCAGAAGATTTCATCTGGAGTGGGTATGGCAGCCTGACAACTTCTGAGGTTTTGATGTAATTCACGTATCTTGCTCTAAAGAATAAAACGTAAATAATTTAAAACATTATCTTTAATAAAAATTAATGATTATTAAATATTTCAAGCAAGGTTTTAAAGATAGACTATAAATGAAGCCATCTGGTAGGCAGTGTCAGACACGCTTCACTTTTTAGAAGCCAATTTCTCTCAGTAGAAATTATACTTTATATGATCAAATAATATTAATTTCAATATTAACTTGATTCCTGTCTACATTTTATTTCAGTATAGAAGTGGGAGAAAACAGCAAAAGCAAACAAACAGAAGAACTCCTTTTTAGCTCACCCATTTCCACTTATTTCAATACAATAAATATGAAAATAAAAAAGAAACTACAGTTTGGATTTTAGGAAATGTATTCCAGAAGCGGTGCGAAAGGAAGTTGGAATATACGGTCTGAAATGGAAGCAATGAATCTACAGTACTGTTGACATTACTTTTGATATTGTGCTGTCAGGCACACTTACTAGATCGATACAGAAGCAAACGTGGAAATGCTCACCTCATTTTCCCTTTTGAAGTTATGTCGACTCGAACAGGCTCAAATTTATGAGCAGGAGATATAACTTCTACTACATAAGATCCTGAAGGTACATCATGAACCACAAAACTTCCATCTGTCCTGAAACAAAATAAATTCCATTTCATTTCAACATACTCCAAGGCACTGGATTGGTTTTGTTTTTTCCCCCTAAAGAAGAAACTGAATCAGTTTCTGTTATAAATCTTTACAGGATAATGACCAAAAAGAAAATTAAGATCACTCAGTACCAAGTCCATTAATGTCACTAACACGTGCCACTATACAAGCAGAAACGGCCAGTTACGTTAAAGACTTCGTATCACAGAACGCCTTGTTAAGCCACGGTCTTGCTGGAGGAATAACTTAAAAGCCTAAGTAATATTTGAAATGGTTAGATTTCCTGTGTTCAAACGATACAATGAAGTTTACTTTGCTTCAGTAATTCTGCTGAAATTAAAAAAATAAATAAACTGACATCCTACATAGTGTGGGTAGACATTAAATATGACTTACAAAGCACAAAAATTGCACTTTTTGCCCTTACTGCAAAACAGATAATTTCACTTTTAATTGCTTCTTTTAGAACCAGCCCACGCTGGAAAGCTCTATCACAACAATAAGGAAACTAAGAGCTCTGAATATGAACACAGAAATGATTTTTAGACAGATGGCTTTTATTTTAAAGTAAGAAACTCCAATATTCAGAGAAAATAATTGAGCAAGGATACTCGAAAGGTTCAGCACAAGTTGTCATCAAATTAAAGTACAGAAGCTTGTAGGTTTCCTCCCACATGCTTCCAGAAGATTCCCAGAAGGAAAACTTTGTGTTCTCTGCCTAAAATTAATATAAAATATACTCCTCCTAAAAATAATACTCGAAGTTAAGACCAAGTAAGTTCTTCAAAGGGAAAAAAGTAATAAACCTCAACTCAATCGAAACTTGCATCAGGAAAACAAATAAATGAATCTTCTTAGAAGTGATTCTGTCTTCATAACAGCTCTCTCTCAAAATTCTCATCACTTTTGGGCTTTCCCACAACCAAGACAGAAGCATACAAACAGTAATGCATAGGTAGATTTCTCTAGTATTTTATGTGATGGTTTGAATCCCTATAAAAAATGCTGAGATTATCTTACTTTGCAACTACATTAAGGACTTTTCCCTGGGAATTCCCTTTCAATTTTCCCATTCTAAACAGCAGTATTTTGATGAAATTTGATTATAGTTTTTCAAAAGACTCATTTGATAATGCAAATTCTAATTTCATATATTAATACACAATAGTGCCATTCTCAAGGAATAAAAAAGTTGAACATTTACTTCAGTGGGGAAACCCATCAGATTTATAAAAATGCCTGTAACAGAAAATTGCTCTTGAAATATTTAGCAGTAACTTTGCTATGCCAAATAGTTATTTTCCTCTTACTGGTAACTGAAACAACATTCACTTAATAAATAATCCAAACTTGACTGAGAAATGGTGACAAATATATCTTCTGATAATCCAAATATATTTAACCCTGTCAGTGAAAGGGAAGGATCCTCCTACCCAGCCTCAAATAACAGTTTATGAAGAAATTTCTTTCCTGTTATGCAGTTCTTACCAGCAGTGTGCTACCACCCAGTAATTTGTTTATTACAAGTGAACAAAACACTACATTGAACATCACAGCTTTTTAGCTGAAACGTACCATGCTTATAGTGGCACAGCATCTACATTATGAACTGAACTAATTCACTTGTACTGTTAATTTCTTGGCTTTGTGTTATCACATAATCTGGTAAGTGTATCACTAACATATGAAACTAATGCTACCAAAAAAGTTTGGTAACTAGGTTATGCTGTTACAAGCATTGTGTGCTTTTAGCTGAGAGTATTTCCTCACATTTCACAAAACTCCAGCTCCAGTCAAGTATTTGGAAACACATCAGCCCCATGATGTTTATCAGCAGCAGATGCAAACACTATGCAAGGCTCCTGTAGTTAGGTTGTACTGCTCTATCAGTCAGTGCTACACTGACAGGATTCTGTTTTGCAAAGCAAGATCTGCTGTTTGCCTATAACAGATCCCAACTGCTGGTGCAGAGGGAATAACAGGAAACAGCCATATTTATGAGCTAGTATATCTTAATCCATGCGAATGTCCTAATTTTATTACAGGATTTTAAGAACAAGATATTAAGCTACACTAAAATCACAGACTTTAGAATTATCTTCGACTGTGAAATGAATTTCTTAGTTGTGAGGATATATTCTATGTCTGAGTATCCCCAAATCCTCAGCTGATCCGAATATGCTCACTCCGACCTGAGGCTGAGGGGGCTTACGTGATGCTTCAGGGCTTACCAATGCATATGTATCACCCTGTGCAAAGGAATAAAACCATATCCTTTCACACAGCTTTTCCTAGTACTGTGAAGACTTCACGGGTACTGCAAAAAAGTTCCAGAATCTGCAAAGTAACGCAGCTCTGACTTCTAGCAGCCCAAAAGCCCGCAGCCTCAGCCAGGGACCTCCGCAGGATCTCGCGGCCCCAGGGCGAGACGCGGGTGCGACCGAAGATCCCCGCGGCCGCCGCCATCTTGCGGCCGGCCCCACAGTGGGGGGAGGTGCGGCAATAGCGTCCCGCCCGGCCCACCGCCGCCGGCGCTGAGGGATTCCCCGCCAGGCCCACCCCCCGCCCGCCCAGCGCTCACTTCAAGAAACCGACGTGCTCCTCCCCGTCCACGAGCACCCGAGCCCCCGCGATCCAGTCCTGGGGCTTCACCCCGGGCACCACGGCCCGGCCCTCGATCTTAAACCGCTCCCCAGGGCCCGCGCCGCCCGGCGGCTCCGCCGTCCCGGCCGCCTCCGAGCCCGCGACGCTGGGGGCCCGCAGCGACGCGAGAAGGCAAAGAAGCACCAGCGACACAACGCCGCCCCGCGCCGACATCGTCGCGACCATCACCGCCGCTCGGGGCGCATGCGCAGAGCGCGACACAACGCAACTCCCCGGCACAGCCAGCGCCGGAAGCACGGCGACAAGCTCTCTGCGCGTGCGCAACGGACCGCGAGGATATGCGTTGTGTGCCGTGCGCTTGCGCACAGGCGAGTGAGGCGTCAGCATGCTGCGTCATGTGGGTAAGCCAATAGGAGTGAGCGAACTGCGCGTCCATGATGCATAGCGTGGCGGAAGTGCGCTGCTCCCTGCCGCTGCGAGGCGCTTCACGCATGTGGGGCCGCTTAACCGCACTGCGGCGTGTGGGGGCGGCACCGCGCCCCGGGCTGGCTCTGCAGGCGTGGGCTGTGACCCGGTGGCACAAAGCGTCCCGGAGCCCAGGCTAGGGAAATGGCAGAGCAAGTTCCGTTTTTTTTTTTTTTTGTTGTTTTGTTTTTTTTTTCCTCCTCAAGTATAAGGCCATCTGCTACTGATAATGCAGAAGGACACCTGGAATGAAAGAACGAACATGAGAATTTGTCAGTAACGTTGGCCTGAAGTGCCTTCTTTCAACCCGAAAGAGATCACTGCAGGCTGTTTCTGATGCTCCCCTAGAGCCTGCAGGCAGAGTGCTAGCACGAAATGCTGCTGCTGGTCAGTATGCACAGGTTCAGTGCCACACCAAGAGGGCTGTAATACCTGCCCTGCCCTGTTTCCCGTCCACATGTCTTGTCATGTCACATGTACCCACTGTCACATACACCTGCCTCCTCACTTGTTGCTTAACAGCCAAGTTAATTACTGAACACATTAGAAATATTATTTAATTATTAAAGCATGTTTGGAGATGATGGACATAGCCCTGGCCCTCAGCTGATAATAAATGGAAACATTTTTCTAGGCCATACATGATTCTGAAATCTAATGTCACTCTCTGTGAGTGGAGTAACATGAATGATCTCTCCATTACTATTTTTGAGCTGTGCTTTTCTATTTCAGATGGCCAGCATGAATGAGATTCTTCTGTTGCATAAAGTCACAAAAGTTGAAACACCAGCAGTTTTGGAGGTGGAAACCTAAGTGTTCTATAAATGATCAGTGTTAGAAAAATAGCTTCTCTGAATTGTCACTTTTTTTCCCACTTTGTTGATGAAACAGATACTTAAAATAAGATCACCAAACAGCAGGATTTATATTAAAAGAAACCAGAGTGCTATTTCCAGTATGACACCGGCAGAAGACAGCATTTCATACTGACATATCATATCACTAGTTTTATAAGGAGTTACTGGAGAAATGCTACTTAAATATCCTTAAGGAGCTGTATTAGGATCTCAAACCACCGAGTATTCCTACCCTCCAGTTTTAAGGAGTTCATCAACCATAGATTTGAAATACCAAATATAAAGAGCCAGAATATTTATTTTTATAATGTAGACAGTATGGTTAATTAATTTTAAAGCCTGGTGAACCCAAATAAAAGAAACCACATTTGTTCTTTCATGCTCTCTAATCCAAGAAGCTTCTCTACATGCCATCCAGCTAACAAACTGACACATTAGTTAGCCTCTTCTCTATTGTCCTGTCCTCAAGTAGAAACCTCTCCCTGAGCTCAGATTTCAGATACATATCTTTGTTTTTACACATGCAAAGTTTCTAATAGCTGTATGGGCTTGAAACCTTTATACTATTAGTTAAACAGTCTCTCTGCCCTCACCATAGAACTTCTTTATGTATTAGAATCTGTACCTCATACAGGTACATTAGTTACCATATTTTGAAGTGTACACAACTGAGAAAATAATTCATTTGGTGGATTACTGCCTTTTTCATTAAGATTAGCTGTGATAGCATCTTATTTGAGTGGATTACACAATGATAGTTGTAAGCTTTGATATCATGGTGTTGTAGGTGTTTACCTTCTAAGTAAAAAGAACCAAACCCCCCAAAAGTAGTACAAATAAAATAAATGAAAATGTTCAAGTATACACTTATCAAAGCCAACTACTGCTTTTTTTAGTGCTTTATCTGGAAGACTCTTTCTATTTCTTACTGGAAGAATTTTCACTATTAGCCAGGTTCTGTCTGTAGTTTGATGTCAAGGGAATGCCTGATCAGAAGACAGATAAAATTGCCAAGCAACAGTTTCAGTTTACTTTGAAGCAACAGAACCATTTCATCAGCCTCCTCAAAGCGCAATCAAGAGCGACTTCCATGTTTGAGAGCTGTCTCGTCATTGATGGATTCACTTGACTAACGGCTATGCAGGAACTGGCAAATTCCTGATAGGTTCTGCCCTGGTCACAAGCACATTCTCACTTCTGTCTGATTGGGTTCATTCAGCCAGCTGTCACTGTTTGTGCAAACCTGTCAGCCAGATGGATGAATCCCTAATGGGCTGAGCAGAGTGGAGGTCTAGACTAATGTAATGCCATCACACCAATAATACTGGAATCTGTATCTCCAGGTTCTTGTCAGTTTTGGTTCCATGTACAAATTGAAAAGCTGAGAAGATGCATTAAATCCCTCTGAACTCCCTGAATGTATCACAATCCACAAGCATCACAGCTGTTTGCAAATAATAGAGTATTCTGGGAATAGAAGAAGCAAGAGTTTCTTCACCCAAGAGGAAAATGATTTTATACTTATTTTTGTGCTGAATTTTTCACAGTGTGAACACTAGCAAAACTTGCTATGTACAAGTTTGCTTGTATTTCAGGATTAGCAAAGCATTTTCATCAGCTTCAATGCAACTTTGAACATTTCAGTGCAATTGCTCTGAACGCTTTTCTTTATATAAAGCTGATAACACTTTGGATAGTATTTAATTTGCTTTTGGAAATGAACAAGATGCTGTAATTGATGCTGGTTTACTTTAATACACTGGATGTCCACTGGACCACAGCCAGCAGCAGCCCAGAGCCTGTTTCTTGTGTGATTCAGCCATGTGCAGAGCTGCTGGCTGTCAGCAAACAAGAAGGGAGCAGCTGTGGCCACCTTACCATGTTCTCTGAGTCAGTCCCCCAGCTGCTGTATTGAGGTCATGCCCAGTATATCAGATAAACAGTGCCATTTCACAAATGCTCTATGGAATCAAGGACATGGATGTGACTGATCTGAAAAACAAATAAGAAGTTGATGTGCATCAGAATACCCACACCTACATCAGTTACACTGACTTTCAAGGAAAAAAAATTGTATTATTTCAAACAAAGAACAAAAACATCACAAACCGAGCATCAGAAGAATTGTCTGTGGAAGTGATCAGCATAGCGACCCAGCAGAAAGCTACAGCCAGCTAATCCATTCAGCTGAGCTCTCTCCTTCACGATCATCTTTACTGTAAATAAATGCAGAATTAACAAAAATTGTGTAGCATATTTCTGTAAAAATTACTCTTAAAAAAATTCCTACTTATGTGTATTGTAAAGCGGGATCATTCTGCCACCTACTGGCAGTTTACAGTGCTACACCAGAAACATTTACCAGGAATAAATTTCAGCAACAGTGTTCACGTTGTCCTGAATATATGATCCCCTGAGAAGGTCCTACTTCTGGCTTCCAGAATTATTTCCACTCTTCTGGTAATAGGTATCAGAAAGCACAAGCAGGGTAACACTGTCATACACTCTTCATAATGCTGACGTTGAGACTGATCACTAGATGATAACCCACTTTATCTGGTTGCAATTGATTGAACTCAGACTTCATTCCATGGAGAAAGAAATTTAATTAGTTTAAGTATGTTAAGTATGAGGAAAAGGCTTTGAACTTTTTTTTTTTTTGTAGGAAAAGAGATAATTTTCCTGCTGTAAGAAGTCCCACACCCTCTCTCGCAAGCAGAACAAACATGGGCGTAACATAATGGTAACGTGGAAATTGTTTTCATAGTGCATTGAAGCGGTCATCTCCTTCTGTTTACTGCAAGATGTATCCCTGCATCTCTTTTAAGCAGAATTTGTGCATAAACTGACCAAGCAGTGTGTCTAAGAACTGCAGCATCTACTAAGCTGGCTCTAGAAGGGGCATTGCTCTGTGCGGTGCTGCTACACACAGGCTCAGATGCCTGAGCTCTGACTTGTATGGATACCACCTGTAATCATTCACCTACTGCTTTAATGGCATGTTCCTTGGACATCTGGTTTCCAAAAATGAAAACAATGTAAAATCCTTGCTTTTTGGAATGCACTTTAAATGCCATGATTTCCTCACTTCCACCCCAGTCGAGATTCTACTTACATAATGCCACAAGGGAGCCACTCCATAATGCAGCATTACCATATCCCTTGGAGAACCGCTGATTTCCCCCCCCCCCCCCTTTCTTTACTTCACTATTGGTTATTTAGCACAACAAAACAGAATTCCTTCTTTTGTACATCAAGACGAAGATACTCAAATGATGTGTAGAGTGGGTTCACATCATATGGAAGGTGCAACCTGGAGAGATCACAGGAACTTTGGTGGGATGTTCTACCAGAAAAGAATCCTTTTCAACAACCAAGTAAAACATTCCATCTCATCTGCAAGGTCTCTGCCCTGGGAGATCCTGTGTCCAACATGCAAAGGGCAGCTGTAATTCACACAGCCTTAAGCAGTTGCCTAACTGTGGTACAGTTGCTTCGATGCTGGGAGAAACAGAAGAAGGAAAGGCCAGGAATGACATTGAGTTAGCAGTGCATTTCTGGCCTATCATGAAATTTTATGCTTTTTTTTTTTTTCCCTCTCAAGGAGGTGGCTGTCCAAAGGCTACTAAAGATTGATTTGTACTATTTCCAAGCCCACTCTTTTATCTTTTTTTTTTTTTTAATTTATTTTACATTTTTGTGGTGGGAATTAAAAGAGTAAGTATAAAAGTCCAGTTAGAGCCAGATCAGCATTTTCTAGATGACAAACATTCTCTTTGGAGTATTAAATACATCACACACACTGCTGCAGTATCTACTGCTAGCAAACCTGGATCCAAGCTAACTACGAAAGAAACAAAACCTGCACACTCACTTTATTTGACAAAGCCTTAGAAGAAAAGTTTGGTCTTCAACTCGTTCTTAAAAAAAGAAAAAAAAACACAACAAAATCACACTGGTTCTATATTCACTTAACTAGTTCTTGATCTCGGAAATGATGAATTGATTCCGCAGTGCCCTGGTTTTCTCGAAGCATTAGTTACTCTTACTGCTTGTCAGCTTCATTACAAGCCATAGAAGCACTTTTTCATAAACATGTTCTGGCTGTTCTTGAGAAGCTGAGAATGGCAGTTCTTGGCTTTAAGTAGCCCTGCAAGCACCTTCTTTGTACAAGGCAGATAGCTGATGCAGACATATACAACCTTATGGCGCACAGCTGATACCCAGGGGAGCTTACCAGCTGCTGCCTCTCTGAAATTCAGCTCTCAAATAAGAGCTGCAGATTGCCTTACTTTCTTGTCGTATTTCACTGTATTGGCCTGTGATCCTTGTAACTAATTTAAAGCTCTTATTGCAATAAGCAACTTTTGGTCATCTGTGCTTACATCTTAGCCCTGTTTAGCTGAAGGAAGTAACTTGGAGGCACTTTATACCTCTGTTGCACTGTGAGGAAGCTAAATAAGAATCCTGTTTCTGTTTCAGGTGCGTTCCTATTTGTGTGGGCTGGTATGCTGAGTCAAGAGAACCAATGAAGCCTCACCATGACAAGTACTGGTTACTACTCAAATGAACACTGTGGTGAATTACAGGCATTATCTACCATTAATCAATGGCAAACAAGATAATTTTCTATGTGCTGTTACATTGCTATTCAGTGTGTTAAATGACAGCTTCATTAAAGCAGGTTGACTGGCAGTTTTGCAAGTAGTAGTAATATTTCCTGTGTGATTTAAATAATGCTATGGCAATCTTAGACAAGAGGTAAATAAAAGTCTTATCTGGTAACTTGAGCTAAATTATGTACTTTTTGATTAAAAATGCAAGCCTTATCATAGAAAATCCCTTCAGTTGCAATATAAAATCTTGTTATGGCTATGAGTCTTTTTCTTCCCTTTAATATTTTGAGTTATGTAAAGCTGGGTAATTTTTATATTCCTCATAACAGTTTGCAAAGTTTGGGGAAAAAAATAGTAGCATAAGTCACTTTCAAATACCCCTTCTCCCCCCCCAGCTATTTGCTTTCATTGTTCCTAAGTGTATTTGACAACAGGCTCCTCAGGGAAGCTCTATGTATCTGGTGAGATCCAGGGCCAATGAAACCTTGCTAGGGACAGCAGGAGTAATGAATTCAATTTTGGATTTTGCTTTTAAGACTTCTATTTTAGGCAAAGAAAACAACGATGACCCACAGAAAACTTGCTGCAGGATTAAACATATAAGCATTTACCTTCTCCTGAGCCTGAAAAATTCAGCAAAGCATCTTAAAATTGGCATTTGCGTGAGGTGGCAGAAAATCTAGTGGTTAGTTTAGATTTGCATTCCACAACTGTGAAGATGTGCTTTTGAATGTTGACAGGTGAAAGTAGTAAGCACTAGAAAGGAGAAGCAAAAATAAATAATTGAAATAATTGCCAGGAGTACTTTGTTCATGCAAGAATTATGGGAGAATAAACTCTTAAAAATATACATAAGCAAACTGCAGGCCCAGGTCACACCTTTTTAGGAATGGCAGAGGACACAGCAAACAAAACAAATACTCCAGCAACCTTCTCATTCCTGAAACCCATCATTTTATAAAATAAATAAAATAACACGATGCCCGATGAAAACAATCAGCCCTTTAAGTGGCAGCAGGGTAAGTATCTGGAGTAGAAGGTCCAGAGAGGCCACAGAGAGCTCAAGCTCTGGTGGACACTAGCATGCAGGTTTTTACACAGCCAGGTTTTAAGAAGTCTGAGAACATGAATTTAAGATGATAATAGTCTCCTGGCAAACAAAAGCACACAGTGGCAACTTGACCTAAAAGAGACACGCACAGGAGAGAAAAGCAGGTACTGGATGATGGACACAGCATTAGATAAGAATTTGGAAGATCTCCTAAGGGAAGTTCTGTTAGGAATGAATCCTGATGAAGGTTCAGCAGTAGGGTCTCCTTCTTCCTTCACAGAGTCAATGGTGTGAGTGAAGCTCTGACAGAGCTGCAAACTGATGAGCAGCAAACCTGGCAGCCACACTGCAGCTGCTCCACACACCTTGCAGCCCTGGCACGGCTGACTGCTGGTAGTGCCATAAGAAAAAAGACAAGATATGAGAGACAGCAACTGTGGTGAAGGCACTCCCTAAGACAGAAATTACTGTTTATATTCCTTCTATCTCAACCTTGAATGCAGGAGCAAAAGGTAGGGCTTGCTGGAGCCATCCAAATTAGTTCTTCCTCCTCTCACTCATGTCTCTCATTGCTGAGATAGTAAAATTAAATTATACTGCAGCAAAGCTAACACAGACAATACTTTCATCAGAAGTGCAATGCTCCTGAACACTTGGTAAAATACTGTTTCAGATTGTTAAATTCAGTTCAACTTCTGACAAAGTTTCATGGCCAACAGCATCCTGGAGATACATCTCAGGGCTAAGGGAAAAAACTGCTCTGCTATAAGCTTTGAAAAATAGTATAAGTTTAATTATAATTAAATGCGTATTACAAAGAAACCACAGACAGTTAATGAGGATATCGAGAACTGTGGATGAACAGATTTCTATATATGGAAACCTATTAAGATCACAGTTAAGATTTGGTGATTCATAGAGAACGAGGTCTTGCCATCTTTCACATATACAGAATTATTGATTTCAGAACTGTTTAGTCCAAACCAGTCTTGAAGCTAAACTTTCGTTTTCCAGACCTTACAGAAAACCATTGGCAGGCTGACCAAAGTATCAGAAATACATACGAAGCTTGCATACAGAAATGCAAGACTACTCCTTGTTAGTCCCTAAGGTAAAGGCCAATGTTAGCAAGCTGCCAGTTCTGAAGACAGCTCCAAGGGCGTTCTCCTATTTACAGCCCTGAAGAATGAAGTGGCTGAGGTCATGCACCAAACAGGCAATCCAGAAAGCTGACTGCTAACTTCGGGGAACCTTCAGATGCACATTCTTATGCCTCTTTTTTTAAGAGGAGAGAGGGCGGCAGCATTTGTTGTCATCTGACCACAGCATGACCTTATGCTGGAGATGAGTGAATTCTAGTTTGAGTTAGTTTTTCAGCAACAAGCATCTTTTTTTCTGGGAAGCAACACGTTACTATTTAAAATCAAGAGCTGAGATAGAAAGAATCCCTTCAAAGATGTTAAGGGACACACCACCAAAAGAGGTAGGTATAAACGCACTGCAGAAAAAAAGTGTAAAAGAGTAACAACTCCATAGGCATGCTTACCCAGCATACTGTGAAAAAGAATGCTAAACATATCCTCACTACACCCACCTCTGGGTCAGACATTGAAAGGCATAAGCTCACAAAAAAGAGAATTCAATATATGAATGAGTTCAATAGCTTGTACTTAGAGGGGAAGATGAGGTGGATAAAGAACAAAAAACCCTGAACTAAACCACATACCATTGTGCAGCATGATTTTTCCTCAACTAGCCACCAGTTTGCCAACTGTAAACATTCAGAACTATGAGTGTTTTTTAATTACTACTTTGTCAAGGATGTATGTTTGAATGTCATTTATATTCACACAAGCACTCCTAATATAACCATTTTGTCTTAAACCTGGTAGTTGATATAGCCATTATATTAACGTGCATCCTTCTACTTCTCCAGTATTAGTGTAAGGAAGTGGTGTCATTCACATATTTGTCATCAGAAGTACTAGTGTTGTACTTCTGCATTCCCTGTATTTTCACAGCTCAATGGCCCTAAGCTGATTTGATTTATAGTGAAAAGCAGTAAGGCTCAAGATAAAAGACACCACTTGGGAAACAAGGCATACCAAATATGAAGGCATTTTGTTCTCACTTGGATAAGTGACAAGGTTGATGTGGAGCTGGGAACTCTGCCAAGCAGATGTGCTCCAACACGTCAGTAGGATGGAAGAGCACCAAGTGGGAAGAAACCAGACTGCTCTGCATGCACTAGGTCTCCAGCCTTCCTTCTCCAAGTGCCTCACTGTTATGGAATTAGTCACACAGGACTAGAAACACTTCCTGCATCAAAGCTGAATCTTCAACTAGCACAGGCACCCTTCTCAGGCAGATGGAATTTCTGTAATGCATTTAAAACCAAACAGTCCCCTACTCTGAGGGCAGTGCACACTTATCAGAACTCATAGCAGCACCACCCCATTGCCCAAATAGGAGGAGATTAGTGGGCAAGACCAACTAACTACCCAGCTTATTCTTAATGCTAGTATTTGCTGCTGACACACTACTACTCCAGAAATAATTCTTGACAATAATTACTCACTTCAGTCAATTAAAAAGTCAGGCTTTTAGACTTACCAAAGTAAAAACCAGAGAATAGAACCTGTCAGTTACCTTCCAGTGCTGCTTTAGTTTACTACTTTATTAACAATGGCAAGAACCTTACAACATTCAAAATAAAATCTGGCCACTGCTCGTACAATGAAACCAATGTTTGTCATTGTTTATGATATCTTGACAATGTTATTTACTTTTTTTCTCCAGATGGAGCATTAGGTGGCACACAGTCACACTGTAATGAAAATCAAGCATTTTTTCCTCTTCAGTCAGAAACATAACACTATTTTAAACAAACACATCTAAGCCTACTGGCTTCCAGACAAAGTACTATAAGCAGAGATAAAAAGAAATAAATTGTTCATGCGCTCCAAGCAAGATATGCAAGTTGTTCCTTCCTGCATTCATTGAACAAGTTCCATCAGCAAAGAAGTAGCTTTTGGTTTCTTACCACCAGGAGTTCAGCCTCCCAGCACCATCATTCTGCTCTTATCTAGACCAAATAGGTAACAGCACAGCTTGTTCACATGTGATAACACAACTTGATGGTAATGCAATAGAGCCAGTTAGGAGGAGGTGTATCTAGGCAAATTTTCCATTTAGATCCAAGCATTTCTCCGGAAGTGGCAATCCTCCACTAGACTTCTCTAAAAATTTCACTTACAGAAAATATTTTGAAAGCAAGTTTGTCATATGCAAAAGAGAGATACTTGTTTAAAACAATGGAGCAACACCATCAATCACAGAATAGCCTAGACTGAAAAGAATGATAATGATCATCTAGTTTCAACCCCCCTGCTGTATGCAGGGCTCCCAACCACTATACCAGGCTGCCCAGAGCCATATCCAGCCTGGCCTTGAATGCCTCCAGGGACAGAGCATCCACAACCTCTCTGGGCAACCTCTTCCAGCATGTCACCACGCTCTGCATGAAAAACTTCCTCCTAATATCTAACCTACATCTTGCCTGTCTCAGTTTAAAACCATTCCCCCTTGTCCTATCACTATCCACCCATGTAAACAGTCATACCTCCTCCTGTTTACACGCTCCCTTCAAGTATCGGAAGGCCACAATGAGGTCTCCCCAGAGTCTTCTCCAAGCTAAACAAGCCCAATTCCCTCAACCTTTCTTCATAGGAGAGGTGCTCCAGCCCTCTGGTCATCTTGGTCACCCTCCTCTTGACCCGCTCGCTCCAAGAGCTCCATGTCTATCTTGTACTGGGGGCCCCAGGCCTAGACACAGTATTGCAGATGGGGCCTCACGAGAGCTGAGTAGAGGGGGACAATCACCTCCCTCTCCCTGCTGGCCACTCCTCTTTTAATGCAGCCCAGAACATAGTTGGCCTTCCTGGTTGCAAGCACACACTGCTGGCTCATGTCCAGCTTCTCGTCCATCAGGACCCTCAAGTCCTTCTCCACAGGGCTACTCTCAAGTAGACCTTCCCCCAGTTTGTATAAATACCTGGGATTGCCCTGGCCCGAGTGCAGCACCTTGCATTTGGCCTTGTTAAACATCATTAGGTTCTCGTGGGCCCGCTTCTCCAGCCTGTCCAGGTCCCTCTGGATGGCTTCTCTTCCCTCCAATGCATGGACTGCACCGCTCAGCTTGGTGTCATTTGCAAACTTACTGAGGGCGCACTCGATGCCATTGTCTGTGTCACTGATGAAGATGCTGAAAAGCACCAACCCCCAGACCAACCCCTGAGGGACACCACTTGTGACTGGCCTCCACCCTGACATAGAACCATTAATCACAGCCCTTTGGCTGCATCCAGTCAACCAACTCTTAATCCACCGAACAGTCCATCCTTCAAATCCATACCTCTCTAATTAATGGAGAAAGATGTGGTGAGGGACCATGTCAAAGGCTTTACAGAAGTCCAGGTAGATGACATCTGTCACCCTTTCCCCATCCACCGACGCCGTCACTCCATCATAGAAGGCCACCAGATTGGTCAGGCAAGATCTACCCTTGGTGAAGCCATGCTGGCTGTCTCAGATCACATCTTAGTCTTGTATGTGCCTTAACATAGCTTCTAGGAGGATATGCTCCATGATCTTGCCAGGCACAGAGGTGAAGCTCACCAGCTTGTAGTTCTGAGTCTTTCTTCCTACCTTTCTTAAAAATGGGAGTAATGTTTCCCTTTTTCCAGTCACTGAGGACTTCACCAGACAGCCATGAAGCCTGTTATCACAAAATGCTGGCTATTTTTCTGATGCCAATATGTTTAATAAACTATTTGACTATGGCTTTCAACCCACAGAATATCTGAAAACAACTGCAAGAGCCAAACATAATTCTGACTTTTTGAAAATGAAGCTACGCTGATAATATAACTTGAATAAGAACCATCTACCTAAATTACAAGAGATATTTGAAACTGTTTACAACTCACCTTAAAATATGATGTTAGGGCATGTATTTATTCTAACACACCCACAATAGCAGGCAGCCTTGGAATGTAACACTACCTTGATATTTAGTAGTTTCACAATACATACAGTGCTCACAAAAAGTAACAATCAAAATGGTTGCAATCTGTAAAATCCATTAGTTTTGTTTCTTTCAAGTCAAACACATAGAGAACAGTCTCCTTCTGAAATTCACAGAATAACATTATTCACATAAACATATTACTTTACATATTTATAAAAGTGTTTTTATTGTTTGTGTTTTGGGGACCACCACTTTCCAAAGATAATTCAAATAGCTTTACTAGTAAGAAGTAAAAAAATAGAACTGCTAGAAAACATAAAAATTGCCTTCTTGCATTCTTTTACAGTAACATACAGATGTCAAAATGGGACAGCTGACTACTGGTGTCTACCTACCCCCCATCACTCCAGGTAAACAGTGCCTGAATTAAAGCAGGGATCTTGTCAATCAGAAACAAGTATGTGCCACATGCAACTTGAAAGCAACAGACCTCGTTTTGAAGTCACCAATTATATTGCTTAAGTCTACATAAAGAGATACACTACAAACTATCACCATTATGTAAACAAAAATACTGCAGGCCTGCAATCCTTCAAGTCTGTGTGGTCATTTCTACGTTAAGTGACAGCACCATATCCCTATCCCCATACTACAGGTTGGTATTGGAGTATAGCTTAGTCCCTCAAGGAAAAGAAAACCCTGCAGCTATGCTTATTTAGAGTAAAAATCAAGTTCAGACTTCAGCTTGCAGCCATGAAAGTCCACTTCAATTAGCAGATATTAATAAAACTTGTGTTACAAGTTTAAGAGGGAAAGTTCTCACAATAGCTTTCAAATTAACTGTCTTACCTTTATTTTGTCAACTTTCACCCTCCCCCAACTGAACAGTAGATACTCATAGTATGTTTAGACTACAAAGAGGAAGAAATAACATCATTAAGTGCTGAAAAATGAGCGTATGGGGGGGAATATGTGGAGACAAATCTTGCATTTAGTCTCATTCCAAGGCAGAAAACAAAGCATTCAACAGGGAATTAAAATAAAGGATTAAAGGATAATATGAGGATAATATGAGCACTAGCAACACAAGCACACTCACTTTATTCCCTCAGTGATTCTTTAGCTGTAGCCTACAACTACTATCACGTATAAGAAGGTAGACTAAAGACAGATGTTAAACTATGTCTGACATTTACAGAGGCTATTAAGAACTGCTTTTTTTCCCTCCTCTAACAGAGCATGAGTTCAATTTAAGTAAGTTCCCCATGCAAGAACCAACTGCTTTTGTAAACTGAAGAATTTGCACCGTTCAAAGGTTGGAGTAGCCTCACACCAGTAGCGTGATTTGCATTGCTTTGTACTCTCAAATAGCTGCCTGAGCCATATGATTGCTTCCCTTTCCACCAGAAGACTGGAGACAAAATACAGCTGCAGATCTCTGCATATACAGTCTTCTGTAACACTGGAAGACCTATGAAGATGAACATTGTAAAGCAACTATTTGTAAGTTGCAAGATAAATCTTCCTTATGCAAAATTTCTTGCATACAAAAACATCCACCTCTTCAAGACAGGAAAATAACCAAGAACCCTGATACTAGCATCTGTCTTGAAAAATTTTATTGGTTTTCAATGCAATAGATAAAATACAAAATTTGCCTACTTCAGATAGCAGAAAAAGAAAATACAAGTTACTTTAGGATACACAAAATAAAGTAATGGGACTGATGTCACACAGTTGAGGGCATGGGGTGATATTTTTTGGCCTTTCCTATTCTCTCACCTCTCTTGCTACCCAAGTATTAAAACCACACCCTCTGATAACAATAAGGCAGCCCACAGAAACAGAAAGATGACTTAAATTACATCTCCCTGCAGAAGATAAGCTCCTGAAAAGTTGATGCTAATTTTTTAATACCAATGATTTGTCAGCACTACTATATAGCCTGGAACAGCAGTACCTACGTGTGATATAAGGGTGTTCCACTGCAGAATACTCTTCACTGAGAAG
Source organism: Numida meleagris (assembly GCF_002078875.1). Taxonomy (NCBI): domain Eukaryota; kingdom Metazoa; phylum Chordata; class Aves; order Galliformes; family Numididae; genus Numida; species Numida meleagris. The sequence goes on along the minus strand of NC_034414.1, from coordinate 30,664,921 downwards.
CAGGTGTGACTCCTTCCAAATGGGGTTATACATAATGGTTAGGTTATGCTAGCTTCTTTATACCCAGCTCATTAATGGGGTAGCTTTTTCAGTCTCCACTCTTCAGCACTGCCTAAACTCTGATGGTTACATTATATATATTTATATTTTTTGTAAATATTTATCTATTTAAACATTTTAAATTTGAGGCAATTCCCCAGAAGGCTTCTGTAACTCCAGCCTAGGAGAAGGGCGAGTCCTAGTTTACTCTTCAAGTAAAAGCTTTCTGAACAAACAAGATCATTTTAAATAAGGCACAGATACTAATGACTTAAAGTTTAATATTGTATTATCAATGCTGTCAAAATACAACTTTTGGCAGTTAAAAAATCCATTATTTTATTACTCATCAATAATAATCCTAAGGACAATTTTACCTTGTCATTAAAAAAAAGCACCATCCACAGCTATATATTGTAAAATCCATGGCCATATGCAGAGTTCAGTATAAGACTGTGTTCACATCTATTATTAAGCTGAGTTTTTGAATAGTAGCAATTTCATTTTAATTCGTGATTACTTCTTCTATTGTCTAAATTATACGGCCATGAATTTTTTCACCTTGTCTATTAAAATAAACAAAACAGGATAAATTAAAAACTGAGTTTCCATCACCTTAATAGTATGCTCCTTGAGAAGCCACATAAGAGCTCCAGCAGTTACCTCCCAAACTGCAAAGTCAGCCTTTGTTAGCTTTATATTTCAGTGCTCCAAAGAACAATAAAGAAAATAACATTATTGTATTGTAGTTCAATTTTTACTTGACAGAAAAAATATTCTGAGAAACACTAAGTTCTGCCTCAAGATCTTTGCAGTGTGAAATACCTCCACTTATGCATAATTCCAGCTACGTTGTGCTATGCATCTCAGGAAATTGTCCCAATGAAAGTTTCAATCTTGGGATGTCTCAAACATTCTTCCCTGTAGTTGATGGCCTGTAGCACAAAACATTTGATGGTTTAAAGAATATTCTAATAACCAAAGAGCACCAAGTTCTGATGACAGATTTCTAATTGGCCTTCAGAAATCAGCAATAACATTGTATATATCAAATATAAATGAAGTAACAGGAGGCCTAGAGCTGTTGATCACTACGAGTTTAAATTTCATTAGTTTCATCTGTAAAGTAAAAAAAAAAACGCAAAACAAAACACACTAGTCTTTTGCCTGACATTTCAGTAAAAGTGCATTCATTTAATGCTAGGCATGAATATAACCCTTCCAAGTATTGATCATTCTTTTTTCATTTTTTAGAAAGTTGATTTGGTGTTGTTTTCTGTTTAAGTGAAAAACTGGCACTTCATATGCTTTAATTGGAAAAGCATGCTTCCTAACCAGAAGATAAAAATAGAGAAGCAAACCTAAAAATCAAAACTCCCTCAGAGCTACTAATGTGTAGCTTTTAAATTAAAATAGCAAAGGACAGCAGTAGGAGAGTAAAAGCTGACTGTTTTTTCAATGCTTTTTTTTTTTTTCGGTTTAAAGTAGTACTAATTTGACATCATTAAATCAGATTAGTAATTGACTGATTTTGCAAAAGTTTTTTGTCAGTTTCTTAAAGGAGGTAGAACATGAATGATGTGACTTGAATAACAATGGCCTTGTCTGGCTGTAAACATTTCACAAATAATAGATATAAATATCTACAATAGAAAGTACTGTGGAAGAAGTTGTTCTAGAAATTATTTTTATGAACTTGAGAAGAAAAACAGTAGATACATTTAATATATTTACTTATTTGCATGTAGTTTAAATGATACAGAACAAGATATCATGTTAGAAATCCACATACAATATAAAAACATTTGTTAAACATATTCACCATTCTGCTCACATTTGTAGTAACTGTTTATCCAAGCTTAACTTTAGGTATTTATATTTGTCATACGTGATTTTTTGTACCTGTGCAATGTTTCATGAACAACTACACAATGTGAAACCCTGATTTTTTTTTTTAGCAGTTTTTCATCACAATCTGAACATAATAGCTACTTGCATCTCAACACATTGGCTTTTTCAAACACTATTAATTAAGGCATTGTTGTTGTATATTTTTTCAATAGTGCAAACAAAAATGTCTTTAGTTTCAATTAAAACAAAGTAGTAATTGAATATTTCAGAGTTGTCTTTAATATAGTTGGAAGATAGTTGTGCATTTTGGAGTTCTTGTGAATAAACACTTAAAAGCTCTTAATGCTGATTGCTTTCGTTGGTTCTTTATGAATGTCAGTCAGAAAAGATGGCAGAACCAGTTGAATTCATCTTTTATGCAATGCTGTAGGAAAACAGTGAATACCGAGTAACTGAATGAATCCCAAATGCAGCAAAAGCATACAGTTTTCATAGTGCACTTTCACCTCACTGAAGTAAAACTTGCTCCTACTAGACATTTTTCCACTTCAATGTGAAGTAGATTGTTAGGATTTCGTTAGTGGTTTCATTAAACAGCTTGACAGTTCAGTTCTCTTCCACCAATATTCTCAGAAGGCTTTCAGAAATAGTACATACTTCAGGAACATTTCAGGGGATTGTTTCACCACATAAGCACATCATTTCTCAATCACGTCAACATAGTTGTAATAAATAAGCATTTACATCCTAGAAGGAAAGAAAAACGACAGTATTTGTCACATTACCTACAGCTGTAATATCAACTGTACGTCTGAGATAGGTTAATCAATCAGGACCATAATATAAGAATTATGCTTAGGCCAAATTTCAGAATATTCACTAGTTCAGGATTATTTTTAGCTCATGTTTTCAAGAACAATTTTTTATACTATGCTTATGAGCACAGTGGGACTAATTTTCAAAAGCCATCAACTTAGGGTTTCTTTGCTCACTTCACAAACACTAATGGCAAGATACAAAACTATCATTTAGTGATATTATGTATATGAAATGTTTATTAAGAGTCATTCTTCCTACCCGCCCTGCGCCCCTCCAACATTCTTATGCTATTCCTTTGCTCCTGACTTGTTCAGGTGCCCTTGGTCACAAACTATCCTGGTGAACCTTAAGAAGGAGGCAAATGAACAGAAAGAATCTTAGAGAAAAATTGACACTAGCTATAACTGCTACACTGATCCATCAGAAGAGCTGGGCAATCTATATTGTAAGCTCCCATTGCTCTATCAGTAGAGAGTTAGTTGATTCTTCTCCATCTCAGCTGTCTGAGACTCCGTAAGAAGTATGTAGTTGTCTGTGCAGAGATACCTAAATTCCAGACAGGGAACCAGAGCAGTCCCAGATGGATAATAAACTTATTAGCTTGATACACCAATGCAACAAATTCTATAGCACTGTAAAATTCTCCTACACGTATAAATAAAGCAGGCAATCTTTAAATTCTTTTCAAGTTGACTCTAACCCTATCTCCAGTCAAATGGCTGCTTTATGTCATGGGTCATTCCCTGCCTTTCTCAAGTCATGTCAGCGGGAGGGAGGTTTCTTGCTCAGTGTAACCTTCGGTGCCCAGCCTCAGAAAAACTACCTTTAGAGAGATGAGTACCATGCACAGCACATCACGTATTTACCACACAGCACACACAGAACTGATACTGTAAGTATGCCAAGAAAGGCAAAGAGGGGATTCACTTCAGATGGAGCCACTCTTCTGCCCTCCACAAAATCACTACTTTCTAAGCATTAGGCCAGAAAAAGATTTAGAATTTAGCATACCGTCACTTATCCTGGTCACTTCACGTGCAAATGCTACCAGCACTGCCAGACTGAGAATCTGCTGCATCACACTTACACAGATGAGGTACAGCAGATTTTAAAGAAAACATCTGTCCTTCAGTCTACTTACTTATCTGAACCCTTTTTTTAAACATCCTAAGGCTTACTACTATTTACTATTTTATTAAACTTGATTAAAGAGATACTTTATAAAGGACAAAAATAAAGGGTAAAAATTCATCATTAGCATTCTAAACCACACTACTACTAGAACTTCAGATTTCTGTAAGGACTATGCAATATACTTGAGCATGGTGAAAAATACTCTAACAGCTGATACAGTTCTAGCCTTCAGTAGTTTAGAGTAAATAGCATCCACTAAGACAAATACTACATGTATAAATGGTATAGCTATACTGATCACTCAGCAACTGTAACTGGATTACCTTTGCTATATTACCAGTATATCCTGGAACCAGAGTAAGATGATTTTCTTGTTCCCATAATTCACTTAATTGTTGTTTTAAAATATTCATATTTCTGAAAAACAACCAGTAATAGTTTTTAACATATATACTACAGTTTCCCAGACTTTGCTTGAAACAGGTGTTTAATACTGTACATAGCTTTAGTCTTGATACTATCATAAACTCAGATCAACTTTTTTTTTTTTTACTTCTGCAGCACTTACTACCCCAGTATAACTATATTCTTTATTTGTTAGAAGCTAAAAGCAAAAGAAATACAATAATATGATAATCTTTAAAGCGAGCTTCCAAGCACCACTTGTGACTTAACAACTAAAGAACTTAAGTGCTTTTAAACTTCTACTTTCTCCTGTTGATCAGCATTAATAGGGATTTTGACATGAAATAAGCTGCAGAAACTTGAAATGTTTTCCAGCACTATACTCACCCGTCCTCCACCCTCTCTGTATGTGCAGATAGTTCTGACCACCATCTTTTAATGACAGCTTGAAGCCAGTTTAGACCAACTATCACATATCTGCAATAACATATTTCACACAATTCAAATATCCACAAGTCAGCTAATACCTTCATACAAGCAAGAATACAGTTTAGAAAGCAACACATTTTCTGTTTTGGAAGACAAACCTAGACAAATTCTCAATTTTAGACAATTGCTTATCTTCTCATTTTCTAAGTTGTAAACTAAAGTTCTTCTTAAAAAGTAGTAAAAGATTATTTATGTTATATTTGGAAGTTTTGTTGATTTCATGTTACAGAATATGTTGAAACCTTGCTGCCATTGTGCTTTACTGTTTAGAATGAATGTATCTACACGAAGTCAAAAACTAACTCCCCCATGGTTCTCAACCCTGCGGAAGTTTTTTTCTTTAAACCACTGAATGTTATTAAGAACAATATAAGGGCTCACGTGGAAGCTCCTTTAGGTAGGTGTTTCCTCAAGAAAGGCAGGGTTGGTGGGAGGGAAGATGAGTCAGAGCACCAAACATCTTTAAACACGTGGGCACCACACAGCCAGGAAGGTATAGTATTTAGACACCTGAAGTTGATACTTACTCTTCATATTTGCTTTTAAGCAGTGATTTCACTAAAGGCAAAAGATCTACACAACAGCCGACTGAAATATATGGTTTTTCTTCCTGTAAACTTAAAAAAAAAACAGATGTTTCAGAAGTGCCAGAACTTCACTGTGGGCATAGAGCATTCTCATGCCCCGTGTTTTGTTTGTACCTGTTTGTAAGCACAGGAAGGCAGTCTACTACGACTCCAAGATCTTGTATCCTACAAACATGAAAGATAAAATAAGTGTTACTGGTCGACCATAGGTTGAACTATGTTTCCACTAATAAGTAATTATAGTTAAGTTACAAGATTTAAAGAAATCCTAAAAGACTGCATCATATTTGGTTTTTGGTACCACTTTAAGAATATAAAGGAAGAGAGACTCAAGTTTACCTCACTAGGTAGGCTACCAGTTCACTTATACTTCTTCTTCTCCAAAAGGTTAAAGCTACATTCAGCCTCAGATTCCTGCTGAAAAGAACTTGAGCCATAGTTTCATGGTCCTGAGAAACCTGTATGTTTTTAAGAATACAAAAGAAATTTACTGCAAGGTAAGTAGCCAGCAATGACACAATAAGCTGCTCTATAGTATGGTAATGCACTACATGAAAATATATTTTACCAGCCGTATGGTCAGTAGAAGTTATCCTAATAATAGCCTTAGAATACAAATTTCCCTTGGCACAAGGCACCAAGAGACTTTCTACATTACCTAAAATCTGCAAGAATAAGGTCTGCAAACACCTGAATAGAGATAACTAATAATTAGAGCACTCACAAGCATTAACCTGTAAGTCTCACCAACTTTGAGAAGTGCTTATTTAGATGCTTATCAATTTTGAGAACTTCAAAAATTTAGTTTGGAATAATACATGTAATTACTCATGCCTGACAGAAAAGTTCGTTTCTGAAGAAGCTTATTCTCAAACTGAAATTTAGGTATTTTATTAAAATATATCTTTGATTGGAATGAACACTGCACAATCACCTATAGCTCTCAAATCCAGTTAAAGCATTATCTGTTGCCAGTAAACTGGCCCTTCAGTTTCTCTGTGCAATCCTGCTTCATCTTCTGTCTGCTTCTTCTGTCCAGTGTTGTCTCTTAGAGACATGGATTTCATGGATGGACCACTCAGTGGTTAAGAATTGACTGGATGGTCACACTCAAGGAGTTGCAGTCAACAGCTCAATGTCTGGGTGGAGACCAGTAACAAGTGGTATTCCTCAGGAATTGGTACATGGATCAGTATTATTTAACATATTTGTTGGTGACACAGACTGTGGGATTGAGCGCACCCTCAGCAAGTCTGCAGATGACATCAAGTACAGTCAATGTACTGGAGGAAAGGAAAGCCATCCAGAAGAACTTGGACAGGCTAAAGAGTAAGCTCTGTATAAAATTCAGCAAGGCCAAGTCCAAGTCTCAGCTTGGGTTGGGACAATCCTAAACATGAATATAGGCTGAGTGACAAGTTGATTGAGCTCAGAGGAGCCCTGCAGAGAAGGACTTGTGCATGCTGGTAGATGAAAAATTTAATATGAGCCAGCAGCATGAGTTTGCAGCCCAGAAAGTCCACGATATCTCCTATGCAGCATCAGCATTAATTTAAATGGTGTTTTAAGGGTACCACTGACTTGTAACCTCCAGAGCGCTCTCTTCATGGTACTGTAAGTAGAGGCTGCCATGAAGAGACAGTATGGTGACAGTCTTACATGTCATGCCTTCTGCCATGACTCACTTTGTTACCTAGTGAGGTCTGCAGGCGTTTAAAACATCTACACTGAAAGAAAGGGAAACCTCAACAGAAAAGGACTTAAAAAGCCCTGTCACAAAACACATTTATTTCATATCAGTCTGATGTTGTAGCCAGTTTCAAAAGCTCTGCAAACATTTGGGTTTCCTTAAGTAATCTCAGTAAGAACAGTGTTATATAATCATTTAAGTTGCTTTCATTGACACCAAACTAACACTATTAAAAACAGTCCCATCCAACCTCACCAGCTTACTCCTGTCCATACACTAATGCCTTCAAAAATAAATGAGGCCATGCATCTTCAGTCATGAAATCTAACCCAGCCAACACAATATTTTTCACTTGGTGCTGGTATGATCTGACATTAAACTAGGATGTCAGATCTAAGCTTGTGCTGATAAAGTGGCAGGACTACTACTGTTGGCAACTGAATCATAGTCAACTGAGGAATAAAGACTGCAAATCACAAACTGAGCCAATCTGTATGTTAAGAAAACAAATCTATTCAAAAACTTCCACAGCTAACTATACAAAAACTACTAAAAATACTTATGTTGAATTCAAATTTCTTTCAGCTCAACTTACCTCTGAAAAAAATGCGCTGTATTTCGAAGAGGGGCCTTCTGTTTGAGATGAACCAGAGTCACTAGAATTCAGCAAGTGTGTACGACTGTCATTCAGTTTTGCTGGCAGATTCCCTGCACAAGCCAGTTCATTTTCTTTATTTGCCATGTTACAGCCCCTTGATTTAGGGAACTGTTTCTTCTTATAACAAGGCTTTGCAGTATAACAATGGACTTTTCTTTTACAATGTACTGCTTTGAAGAGAGATAAGGGACTGGTCACCGTTTTTCCAACTGTTATTCTGCAAAAATACATCAGTATTTTAGTAAAGGTAATTCTAAACCTAAGCCAACACTTGGTATTAAGGTAAAATATATCATCATGAACTCAGCAGTAAACTTACAAGCTACTTCAGCATTTTACCCCCAGTATATAGCCTCATAACAACTTGGTTATCAGAAATAAGATCTACCACCAATATTTTTTTCCTGCTTTTTTTTTTTTAAAACACAAACTCATTATTATGGAAATGGACGAACAACAAACACCGTCAGTACAATTCAGATTTTTCATTGTGCCAGTTCAGGTGTCGCAATAAATCTAAACTGCTTCTTTCTCACTGCTTCACTCCCTCCTGAAACCTCAGACTCTAAACAGCAAGACCCTCCTACCTGTTTGTGTATGAAGCCAGCTGTTTTGGAGATTTCTTATCCTGGGAGAAAGGGAATAAGGAAGGACAGGCTATTACTAAAAAAGACTCAAACAGCATCACTGCTTTATTGCGGGCTAAATTTACCGCAGATTCCCTCCCAGACACTTTTTCTATTCTGTTGAAGCACAGCTACGTTAACATTTCTATAAAGTATTTCACAGTGACATATAGACATACAGCTGCCCTTGCAACACCACAGTCAACTACAGGTTTGTGGAGTCTTTGGAAGAGGTAGGATTGTGACATCAGAGAGATTGACAGAGAAGTGTAAACTGTGACTAATAAAAAAAAGCTTCTGGTATTCAATGGCAAAGTTATATTACCTGTCACTCTAATATACATTTCATGGCCAATAATACAGCAGATTAGCAGATGCTAGGAAAGATGACAGCAGAAAATATTTCTCCAAAGCAGAACATAAAAATCAAGGCTGATGTAGATAACACCAGCTTGATTATCCTAGATTCATTCAAGGAAACATATAAGCACCCTGATACCTATTAGGCCACACAGAAAGTTAATATCCTGAAGGACTAACAATATTCATTTGAGGTTATGCCATAGAGATTCATAAAACCTTTAAAAGTTAAGCAAGGATTTGAATATAAAGATAAGCATTTAGGAATTGATAAGAAACTTCTATGTTTTAAGTACTTTATTTAATGAATATGAGTTGAATTATGACATTCTGGTTTATTTTAAAAGCAACTTTCGTACTAACCCGGAAAACATTAAGACATTAAGTTAAAACTATGTGTTGTCATATGAACAGGTACTACACATTTACTTCTGGTATTTCAACTTCAAAAACTGTACTATTCATAACATTTAAGTTGCATACATAAGCAAAACAGCGCCAAAATCTTTTTTCTTAACACTGAGTCACTAGGTGGATTTCAATACATCACCTCAATAAATATGATATTGGCATCTTTATCACTGGTTCAAGTGATCTTATAGTAAACTTACCTCCCTACTACTTCCTCTGTACTCCATCTTGTATTAGCAGATTTCTTCAGCCAGTAACAAAGGTAAGAAGTTATGAGAAAGTGTTTGCGACTTGCTAAAGTCCAGTGAATGTACTTGTGTCATTAGACAGTGAGGTAGATCAAGATGTATGACAACAGGATGGCAGGTCCATTTCAGTGCAGCTACTTCTACCCCACCTCTCAGATTTGCCATCTCTTAGCAAGGGAGAACTTATTTTACAAGAGAATTCCTAACCTAGAACTTTTTCAGAGGAGACTGCAGTAAAAAAGATGAACAGAACCAAATTGTTATCTGCTGCTCGTGTGGACAACATGATACACCTGTGCAATCCCTGAGTGTGCCTATTACCATATTTCTCATAATATAATTGCAGTTCTATTGCACATCTAAACACAAAACATACTCAATAGCACTATGTCTCCAGTTCTAGACTGCACAAAGCTATAAACTTTTGTTTGAATATTTACTTCAGTTTCATTGGAGGACACAAATGCCTTACCTCCTTCATGATCTTTTTAGTAGAAGAAGAAATTCTTTTTCTGGGGAGATCAACAGGACGACCTTCAATATGCAATACTTTCTGTTTCTTAACATTGTGAGCTTCAGATGCCATAATCTCTCAAATCCCTATTTTCAAGGGAAAGATTATCTCAGGTCATATTTTGTAAAACATTGTCAGCTTTCTTCAAATGCAACTAGCAAACACAGTTAAAATAGTTCAAATACTTGCAAGATATTCAATTATATAAATAAACCGAGACGTTACCGTATAGCAAACATCAGCAGGAAGCCTTATTAGTACCATTCTGATAAGCACTTCAGAATTCCTGCTTTTAGTTTCCCATAAAAAGCAAAAAACTCCTCTTCTCCATCCCCAAGAAACATGGATCTTGTTTGCAGACCAGTTCAGTACACCAACACTCTAGGGTGCCATACAGGCAAGAATTCATGGCAAGAGTAAGACAAATTATTCATGAGAATTCTCTTCCAAATCTATTTTATCTGCTTTCTAAATAAATACAGTGGGTCTCTCAATTGTTCCCAAATGAGGAAAGACAGGTAAATAAGGTAAGCTTCACCAGAATTAAAAAAAAAAAAAAAGGTTAGATACCTCCCCATACCTTGTTGGCAAATCCTTCCCACAATTTCTCCTCAGCATATCACTTGGGTATTACTTGTGCAAAAAAAAAAATCTCTATTTCACAGATGACCAGTATGTATATACAGTCAAGTGGTTTTCAGAACCACTTCACAAGAACAGGGAGGACAATCTGCTACTGAAGTTAAATCCCACAGAATCAACCTGTCAGATACAAGAAGGTCCATTACTTCAGTTTCTAAAGAATCATGTTTGTGACTATCACTGTGACAATGAGAATTTATAACAGTGCAGAACAGCTACTACTTGCCTGTTAAATAAATCATCTCATATACCATCCACTTTCATGCAAAGCAAGAAGTTGATTCCTAAAAACAACACTGTTAAACTGGAATGTATTCTAATTAAAAGTGGAAAGCAGCATAAGGTGAGCAAAATGTCTTAACAGGGAAACTTGGTTTAGTATATCTGGCTTCAGTAGTTGAGTCATTTTCTTAAGCTCCTTCGAGTCAAAAATACCTGAACTGGCAAGATAAGTTTTCTACATAAAGCTGGATGTGTCCAAAGAAGAAAAGTGAAAAGGATTACACACTGACAAAATGTCATGAGAGAATGTGAAGCCTCCAGCCTCCTAGTTGAAACTGTACAATAAAGTAAGGACTCCTACTTAAAAGGCCAGGAACGGGAACCCCAAAGGGCCAACAGATGATCAGATATAAAGGAACGTCTACTGAATGTCTCCTTACGTCTGCGCTCACTGTCCTACGGTTTAGGATGGTCTATCAAGTTTAACTTGTTCTGTTGGGGGTATCTGAAGACAAAGAAGCAGCAGTGAACATGAGCAATATAAACAGCATCAGACCCACAGAAATTAAAAGAGGTACAGAACCTCTCCTGTAGAGCTGCTAGTGTGCCTAAAGGAAACTACAGACAGTATTTAAAGACTGCCTTAAGGAAGATTCAGTGACATCTCTGTTGCACAAATTGGTAAACAATGCAATTAAGAATAGAATTAGTAGACACAAATAATGTATTGTGAAAGAGTCAACCTGACTGATGGATGCAAGTCCTGCTTTGGAAAATTAATGGCATTCTTTCAGTATGGGATACGCATTTACAGAAAGTAGTACAGTATGGGATATAGGAGAGCTAAAGGACAGATCATACCTGAGATTTCAAAAAGCTCGCACAAGTCCCTCACTGAGGTCTCTTGAGAAATTAAGTAATCAAGTGATGAGAGAAAGTTTCTGCACGGAGAAATATCTAACAGTACTAAGTGGTCTACACAGTGAAGATTGCTGAAATTCTCCAGAAAAAAATGTGCTGTTTGAAATATTCATACAATGCCTCATGAAGGGGATAAATGAAGGCTGTTGGCAATACCAGGTTATACCAGAAACTAAAGATGAGGGTTATCTGACAAACTAAACAACTGTGATGAACAATAGCCAGAAACAAAGATTAGAGATGAATGTAGAGCAAAGCATCTATGTCTGCAGGCGTGAGGAAGTTCCACGTTCACAAACAGAACTACAGGCTCCGAGCTAATAATTACCACCCACAACAAGATCTGAATATATGACAGTTTGCTTTAGATCACTCGGATTGCCCAGTGCTCCATATGGATCATTGATCAGCACTTAAAAATGGGCACACTGGGGAATGAGAGGGGCTTTACGGGAAATTAAAGTGGTCAAGAGCACTATCAGATGTATTCTAGAATAGTCAGACATTGCCATCCACTGCTATTTTTTGATACATATGGAGAATTTAAAAAATTGCATTAGATTTTTTTTGATACCAGATCAAACAACTTATATCTTAACTTCTTGAAAATTCCCTTGTCATGAGTACAACTAGCTATATTTGCTCCAAACAGGCTATTATATTATTTCTTAAGGCCAACGTAACACCTCTGCTTTACATGATTTAAAAAATAAACTAAGGATAAAAAGATGACTCTTCAGCTCTGCCTTAGCCCTTTAACGTATAAGCTTAAACTGTTTTGCAGTGTACTTTGTCACAACTGTAGATCTGAACAGAAATGCACAAGTTTATTACGCTAACAGACTCCCATTCCACCCATTTCCTCTGTTCCTTGGAAGGCTTTTCTAAGCAGATGATAACCCTTTCTCCACTCTCTCCTCAGTTTTCAGGAAACAGAAGGACAAGTGTAACAGCAACCATGCGTAATGGGAAGTCAGGTTATCTTTACCCAGTCACTAGATGTAACCTGGACAAAGTTCTCCTAACAGCTCTAACGCCATACTAATTGTTTTAAAAAAAAAACACAACACAAAAATATCCCTCAGAAAACTCTGATCTTACCCAGATGCAATACACCTCTAAAGTCACACCAGAGTCATGTGAAGGAAGGCAGCACTAAATGGCTTTCAAGTGCACAACTGTCAAAGGCAAGTATTAACAAACACTGCCACTCCCTCCCCTCGGCCAGATGTTCTGGGCATGGCCCCTAGAAGGGGACAAACTTTTCTTTGCATGTTATGTAATCTTCACATGTTTTAACATAACGTTAATTTCTTACAGTGCACAAACTTGAGTACTTTGCATGACAGCAGAACAAATGTAAATTTGTTACATTTCAGTCATCTGCAATATTCTCTAAAGGAATCATGCATCCCATCCTGTTCATTGCCAGAATTCTTAAAAGCTTACTTTTCCTACAGCATTCCACGTACATTAGCCATCACAGATGTTCTGGTGTTTCTCCCCCACCCCTCACATTATATCAAGCACATTGAGCACAGTCTCAAGGATGACAACATCAATCCTTATTTGAATCAGCTGGAAAAGTCAATTAATTGTTACCCTGCACAGAGAGGATGTGCCTGCTTTGAAGGCATTTGAAGCTGCCACATCTCAGAACCAGTAAAGAGCAAGTAATTTCACTAATTATTGTCAGATTTAAAAGTCTCATGAGAAATCTCCAAGAACGGTTACTCCAAATTTATTTCCAAAAAGGTAATTTGTCTAGAAAAATAAATTAGCGCTATCTTGTGACGTAGAAGAGACTGTGTAAACTTGGCATCATTTCCTTTCATTTTAAGTCTGACCGACAAATATTACAGAATCCATCTGTCTCTTGATTATACATCCTTCCACATGCTTTGATTACGGAACAGATTTTTTAAAAAGACTTTTCTATGTAATTATACTCTGACAATTCATTAAGAGTAACGCACTGAATTATCTTAACAAATGCATTCCTTAAAATCTTGAATTATCATCAATGAAGTGTTTTTGTACAACACTACAAGACAAGCCTTACAGATCACCAGGGCACAAGTTTTAGCCAACTCCACCTGTCAGGCCATTTTTTTTCCCCCAAGTTCGAAGCTTCTTATTTGAAAAAATTAACATAGACTAAGTTTGCAGTAAAGAAATACTACTTGAGTGACAAGTTAACCATTGCTACATTTTTTTAAGCTCAGTTTCCTACTACAAAGGCATGGAATTTGTACGGGGTCCACTGTCATAAACAGTCATAATGAAGCTCTGGAAGTGACCACAGGCCGGAGTTCAGTGAAGTTTAGTGAGGATGAATCCAGGCATGGGGGTGAGTACTCGTTCAGTTACTAGACTGCGGAACATTTAATTTCTAGAAAAATATTTTGTCCAGAAAAGGTCAAAGAACCATGCTATTTTCAGCATCTGGAAGTAAAATTTAAAGGCACGTTACATTTTAAAAAGCGCTCGAGCACTGGAAAGTAGAATCATAGAAGTAGTCTTCCACTAACAAAAAGATGCTTTTTACCTGTTGATTTTCACCTAAAAACACTCTAAGAATAATAAGGTTGGAAAACTTCTATTGTTAAAACTATCTGACAGCTGTTTGATAGGAAACAGAACCCTAATACATTGAAGCTCTCACATTCATACCATCAATAAGCTTTAAGAAATCGCCCATAAAAATCAAATGCGGTCATGTTTTTTTTTTTCCTATTCACTGTTTAACCCCAATCTGTAGCAAGAATATTAAATTCAAACTCCAAGAAGGTGCACTGGAAAACCGGGAAACTCCTTCCTCTCCAAACCCAATGGTGTCGCAGGTACTTACCTAGCCCCACGAGGCTGAATGCAGCCTGAGCCTACATCTCATGGCTTGAGATCATGTGGCTTTTTATGCTACCCTTAATGTTACCCTACACATCTTTTTAGTATGAGATGTTGACAGCGTCTAAAAATCTTAATTCAAACTCAGCCTTTACCCAGGATCAAGATACAGATTGATTCAAGTAAAAGACATCCTAATTATTCTAATTGAAAAGCATCAAAAAGAGAAGCTGCAAAACTTATGGATGTAGTTCACATAAACTACTATAACACTACAAAACAGGATATTCACGTATGTAAACGTATTTATATAAGGATACCACATTAATACTATTTTTAAGACATAATAAGTGTTCTCAGTTATAAAGTTTAGAAATTAATAAGGTTAGTGACATTTTAGTCAAATTTATGCACTGATTAATAATAAAGTAACAGCTTTAAACTAAAACAATTTGGTTTTTTTCCCCACCCAGCAAGGGAGGAAAGCCACTACCCTGCCATCTGTTACATTTAATTCTCCCAGCACAGCTAACCACCCTTCTTGTGCTTCCCTGTCTGCAGCTACACAACCGGAAGAACAAAAACCAAGGCAGTAAGAAAGGCAACATTCACCTTCCAGAAAGAGGCAGTTCTTAAATAAATAATGGACTTATCCTTGCTCCAAAGCATAGCACATTACACGAACAACAACAACAAAAAACTGATAACACTACCACACAATCTCTGTAACTGGTTTCACTCTTTGGAGTTTGTTAGATCTACACTGAATGACAAGCCAAACTACTCCAACACAGCAGAAAACGAGATGTGAAGTCCTTTTAAGAAGGCAATTAACACAGGCTCCTCAAGCAAATGAAGATGTCTTGTTCCCTCCCTCTCCTCCTCAGTGCAGGAAGGCATCTGTCACACCCAGGGCGCAGAGCCCAGTCAGCAGGCCTCACCCCGGCTATTATCCTCCCCGGGCAGCACTACAGCACTTCCACGCTCCTGCCGCCTGCCTACAGGAGCACACGTCGGTTTTGACTCCCAGCTGACGCCGTCGCTTTAGAAGGCCGAAGCGGAGCCCCGCTGGAGCCGAGGCAGGGCCGCCCGTGGAGCCCCACACGGGCGCAGCCGAGACCGGCGGGGAGGCCGCCAGGGCCCCGGAGCCCAGCAGGGCGGCTCCGCTCCCACCTGCGGGCCGCGGCGGCCCGCCCACGGCTCCGGGGCCGGGGAGGCGCACCGCACCGGGCCCGAGCGAGTAGCCCCGGAAAGCCGCCGGCGGAAGGCCCGACCACGGCCCCTCCCCGCCCGTCTCGCAGCGCCGCGGGCGCGCTCCGGGCCGAGGAGGGGCCCTGCCACAGGGGACCTCCTGCAGCCGGCCTTTCCGCCGCGGCGCCCCTTCTGGCCTCGCTCACCTGCCGCTCATGGTACCGGGCCGGGCCACGCCGACGGCAGAGACTGTCACGGAAAGCTACAGCCGAGAGCCAGCGCCCACAGCCTGCGCCATTCAAACGGCGCCGCGCTGCATGCTGGGCCGCGCCCCGCCTCGCTCCGCCTCCGCCCGTGCCGTGCCGTGCCGTGCCGTGCCGTGCCTGCACAAGGCGCCCTCTGGCGGTGAGGAGCGCCCTCCGCTGCGGGGGCGTGCCCGCAGGGCAGTGCGGGCGCTCTGCTTCCTCGTGGTTCTCGCCCGCCGTCACCTCGAGCACGCGGCGGTGCCAGCTCCGCGCTTCCCGCCGTTTTTCCGCCTCGCGCTGCGCAGCAGCACCTCCTGAAAAGAGCCGGGGGCACAGGCCCTGTGAGTAAGCAAGCTGGCTTCGCGGGCATCATGCAGCGCTGACAAGCGCCGGCACTGCATTCCGGTGTTGCTCACCATAGGGAAGGCTTTCTGATGTGTAGTGTTCCTCGAGTATTTTTATTGAATCGGGAGCCTTGCAACCCTTGATCTCTACTGTGTCCGCAGGTGACAATGACGCAGCATAATTATGAGCTTGAGATGCTAAAACTGGAAGAGAAGTCCACGCTGACTGCAGATTATAGCTGAGTACAAACAGCTGCTCCGCCCCTGAGGCTTGGGTGTTATCCCAGCCCTCTCTTTGATCTGGTATAGCATCTCAGGACATATCTGAGAAGTAAAGGTGGTGGGAAAGATGTTGTAATAAACGGAGGAAAAGGTGAGATTTATTCTACATCTCCTCATACTTCATTCCTTTCCATCATAAATTCTGCTCTGATGTGTGATATTTTTGCCATGCAGCTGCACAACATACCTGCAGAACCGGGACCAGATCCATACCTGACACAGACACATTTTGGATTGGCCAAATTTTTTGTTCCTAATGTATCTTACTGTCATTTTGGGGGGAAGAAAGGATGGGCTTTGATAAATCCTTTCTTCATTAACTTAAGTATGACAATTTAAATCATTTAAATCATAACTAAGTTACTAAAACATTTCTTCAGTGTCTGAGTAACTCCAAGACTATCTGGATCTAATTGATGACCACATTACCTCCTTTTGGTTTTTTTCTTTTTTTTTTTTTTTTTGACTTATGATTCAGGATTTAAAACAAGGTGGTCTATGAGATACTAGCATATAGCACAACACTGCTATTTGAAGAAGGCATTTGATAGCACTAAAAATAAACTGTGGATATATAATCAAGTCATCAGTTCAGGCAATGTTTCTTCTCAAAAGTTTCATCGTCATTCTGTGTGTAAGAGCTGCTGGGTTCTTGCACTTTCATCATTCTCCTTTTGAGCCAAAATGCCCTGGTGCTTAGGAATCTGTTCTAATTTCACATCTAAATGCCGTGTTTATTCTTCTTGTGCCAATATTATTCTATGGTTTAAAGAACTCTCACTTTCTATCATAGGTGGCAAATAGACATTTGCTGTAAAGAATAACTTTAACTTCTCAGCAATTTCATTTTGCTAGGTTAAATAAACCAAAAGCAGTGCTGATGGCATCCTCAAAAGGTCCTTCAAATGTTCTGTCCCTGGCAACAACATTCCTTCTTAAAGATGGTACTTCTCTTAGAAAAAAAGGTGTCAAAATACCATCTTACCTACGTTTGGCAGTCTTACATGGTTATGGACATAAACTACACTTGACATTTTAAGTCTCTAGGAACTACCTGAGTGTTTCAGTATTGATAATTTCTATATTTTTGTCAGTGCTAAAAGCAACATAACGTGTTTGTTTTTTTTTCCCCCTTGAAATTAAATATCTGTACATTAACTTCAAGTCAATAATATTGCTGTTGTAGTGGAATTCCAAAGACATGGGGTATTTGATTTTACAATACTTTTCTCCTCTACAGATTATATTCCAACAAGAAGGATATAATCTGTTATGTAGCCATTAATATGCACATATATAAAATAATATAAAATGAAAAATGTTAAAAATGTACCATATAAAGTCCAATTTTACTTAGAAGACTGATACTATCATGAAAAATAACATGCCAAAATGAATAATATCATCATAGGGAACGTGTGTTCCATAAAAAAATGAAAAAGGACAAGAACTTGACAATGCATTTTCTATGTGATGTAATCAGAGATTTGCAACAACCATTATTTTTATTCAAAATCCTGAGGAATGTCATATGACCTTATGCTTATGGTTGGCTTTTAAAGGGCAGAGCAACTGGTTTGTTCAGTCAAGGTTACCAAATAGAATAATGTTCTGGTTACTGGGTCGGTTAGTAAGCAGCTTTTCTGAAAAGAAGCTGTTCTTCAAGTCCACATAAAATAGAATAGAAATTGTAATAAAAATGTAGAAATAAAATTTCTGTTAAGGACTGAATTCTATGTCCAGAAAGACAAGTCTTACCCTGGCTACTTAGCAATGACCATGGACCATCTAGCTGATAATATTAACAAGTTAACCAGTCTACGACTCAGTTGTAGTCATTTCCATTAAGAATTTCACTTCTTTTGTGTAGCTTCCAGAAAAACAGTCCCAATAACAAAGCATCATTTTATCTTTTCTAAATATATTTCTTGACCCATTTTCTTTTAACTTACTTTTTACTATTGCATTCTCTGAATTAAACAACAAACAAACAAACACACACAAAACAATCCACCAGAGTTTCTTGTATTAATTGCAAGGTACTGAAAATTCATATTCTTTTTTGGAACGTCATTTCCCAGTTCTGTCTTCCCTTTCATTGTTGTTTTTTTTTCCTTTTTTTTAATTTTATAATTTATATAAGTTTTATTGATAGAAGAAATACGTAATGTTGCTGTTCCTGCATAGTGATAATACAGGAGTGCCAGTACATTTCCAAGATATTTTTAATACGCTTGAAGCTTGCATGAAGAAAGGGCTACTTCTCTAATATTGCTTATTTTAATCCTATGATCAAAATCCACTACAGTGGCATAAAAAAAAGTATTTTGCCAGAAGTTACATTTTGTTGTTGAAGCTGAAGAAAGAAAATGTCATGCTTTTTTAATAATTACTAGCAATGAATTTAAACTTCAATCACTTTTAGTCAAGATCTAATTAAATATTTTCAAAGAAAAATATCATCTGTGAGAGACTCCAATTTATGTAATCTACCCTGGAATACTTCTTATTATTGTTGGTATGAATAAGCTAAAGAAGAATACATTATTATTTAAATAATGTTATCTGATAAGAATTTTTTTTTGGACCAGTGAAGGATATTTTCAGACTTCAGAAACATAGCTGTACAAAAAAAAAAAAAAAAAAAACAATGCAGATGATAATAAATAAAACTGCCAATGCACCTATACTGCAAGATTTTCTGTAACTACCATAAATGAATCTGTGTTAAACATGGAGTGAGGAAATGAATGCAAAGGCATTTTAAGGTGCCACCAAGGACTTATGATTACTACCCTTTCCTCAAGGGCAGTTTTGTATAGTTGATTTTGTGGCTGTTTTATGAATGAGATTGTGCAGCTTATGGCAGGTTTGAATAGTCACATCTTCTGGAAGGCTAAAAGAGAATCTAACTAGATTCAAGTAATTATACAGTAATAACATTTTATAAGATCATGATATCTAATCTGAATAATGCTTTTCTGCAGAAGAGAAAGAATATAGATTTAAGTACCTGCAGATCTAACAGATGGGAATATAAGCATACCAACATGTAACAAATAAAACCTACTGACTCCTTTCATATTTACGTATACTTGAAACTTATGCTGGTATTAAACAAATATATATGCATTTTTTAAAATAAGGAATTTCAGTGAATTGAGTCTGGATATAAACTCAAGAATTCTTTGGATTGTTTCCTTTCAGTTAGCTTGAATTTCAAATTTTGTGTAATTATTGGCATCTTCACAAATGCAACAGTAGTTTTTCTGGCAATTTCTGGTGTAAAAGAAAAATGTTGATAGTGATTTCGGACCCAACACAGAAGTCTGCTGTGTTGAATGTGCAGCAAAGCACACCGTCCATAGGATGGATAAGCTCACTGAAAAAATCTTGTTCTGTTCAGAATCTGTTAAAGCTTTTTTTAAGCTGGGCGGTGTTATACCGATAGCTCGTTTTGTTTCTGAAACCTACAGAAGTGAGTTGCATCTTGATATTTTGTTCTTTTTGTGTTTGCACTTCCTTGTTATAATGTCTACTCCTTTTCCAGATTACATTTCTCACTGTCTACTTGTATTTTCTATTTTCCCCAATATTCTATCTTTAATAGACTTTTACTTGTCAGCTGCTATGTAACAAAGTGCAATCCCAGTTGATGTTCTCATTTTACCAGCCTGGCTTCTCTGTCACTCCTCTGTAGGTAGAATTTAAATGTAATGATATGTTCTGGCACGTATGGATCCCCTCTTACCTGCACAGTAGATGTCTGTGATGTGTACTAAATACTTGTGGGGGTGGTAGTAACATCAAGGATATTAACTGTTTAATCTTTAGTCGTGAGGTTGGAGACAGGATGGCTCAGGCGACTGGTAATGGGATAAAGCTTTTCCCTGGCTGGATTGGCAGCTCTGGGTCAGATTAGCAGGAACAGAATGTTTCCACCATCTGCTGTCTGGTCAGCGACGCATATGAGAGAAATCAGTTGTCATCACTGCCACTGGTGAAATGGTTTCCAAAGCGCACACACGCACATACAAAAGCCACACTGCGAGCAAGGTGGGTTTGCGCAGCAAACAGCGCTGGGTGGACATGAGGGTCAAAAATCCTAGCAGAAACTCAGTGCACTGAAGGAGGCGCTGAAAAGTTGTGCTGTCAGGAGATGCTCTTCCACTGGGAATATTTCTTTTATCTTCCAAAATAATTTGCTATCTGAATGAAAAAACGGAGTTGAGTAACTGCTTTAAAAGGAAGAAAAATCCTCACTGCGATATTCAGAAAAGATTATCTTAATATTATTGTATGTAACTAACTATACATTTTTAGTTTAATATAGGAATCATATACCATTAATAACAACTTTCTACTTCATTTTCCTGACGGAAAACTATGCTTTCAAGGTGATCATTTTGAGAGAAATAGAACAGATAGGCCTTAATAAAGAAAATGCACGAAGAATTTAGGATCTGATTTTCTGGGTTGCTAACAGTGTGGGAGCTTTTTACATATTATTTATTTGAAATCACATTATGAATTGTCATGGTTTCAGATCCATAATTAATAATGCAATGAGATAATGGTACAGATTACATTTGTCTTCCCCCCTAAAGTGATGCTGTTAGACATTGTGTCTGGTAAAAATGGAAGGAAAAGTAGTTCTGGCTCAGAAATATTATAAACCTATTTGTATATGAATGACCAGAATTGTTTGAGTATGTGTTGCTTTGGCTTTACGTTGTGCTTTGCACTCGGCTGCCCAGGAACAGGAAGCTGCAATTCACGAGTTAAACGGGAAGACTGGACTTGGTCCTAGAAATGACTCTGACCGGACTCGTTCAGAAACGAACTGTGTGAACTCCTTTAGAAATTCTCAGTTGAAAAGCCGACAGCTTCCCGTGCTTGATAGCGCCGCCCCGTTACCCCGGCGAGGTTCCGGCGGGGCGGGGCGTGGCGCGGCGCCTTAGGCTCCAGGCGCCCCGCAACGCTGCTCGGTGCCCGCTTCCCAGCCGCCCGCAGGGAGGAGCTGCCGCGCCCGGCGCCTCGCAGTTACAGCGCCCCCTAGCGGTCCCACCCGGAAGCTTAGGGTCTGGGCGGCAGTCGGCCGGCCGGAAGCCCGTCCCAAAGCTGCCCGGCCCGGAGAGCTTCGGCGGCCCGGCGGGCGCTGAGGAGCGCGGCTCGGGGGCGGTGCGGCATCGCTGCTTCGGGCGAGGCTATCAAACACCTGGGCATGGCTTTAGAAAAGAGAGAGTATCAAAATGCACGCTCTTAGATACTAATAATTTTGTTCATTTATTCTTCCTTGGCATGGCGTTTTGAATCCTTTCTGTTGTTGTCTGCACGACAATATTTTCCTCTTGCTTCATTCTAGTCTTTCTCAGTAACTGAGAAAAGAAAGTTTCTGTTTCTCCTGCCCCCTCTCCCATATTGTTTCATCCCTTCTCTGGAACCTCTCTCAGCCACCCTTACAGAGGTGTCCAGATGCTGTCCAGGCTCTGCAGATTACCAAACCAAGAATAGAGAGGTTTCATTTAGATACAATGAAGTAATTCTAAATAAAACTAGAATCTATTTTTTAATCTTTACTCTCTTTGCATAGCTTTGCTAAGTTGATATTCTCTTGCAACTGTGAGTTCCAGAAAATCAACCGACAAGCCTCAATTCATTTAAGTTTAGTGTAATATTCCTATGGTGAGATAGAACAATCCTGTGATTGTTTTGTCTTGTGGTAACTCCTTACCTCACAAGATATGAATCATCATGTTCCTCAAATCTCCCATTTGAGGGATCCATCTACAATCTCCCATCTACAATATTCTAGACGCAGAGTCTGTAGGCTTTCTTTGGAATAAATGCAGGAGTTAATTCTTACTATTAATAGTGTACAAGGGCTGCAGGTTGTAAAAGAAACAAGCTTTGTGAGCTTTATGAAATCTCATAACACAGGGTAGCATAAGCTAGAAACTGGAATTAGAATCATAGAATTAGCTAGGTTGGAAAAGACATACAAGATCATCCACTCCAACCATCCACCGACCAATAACCCCACTAAACCATGTCTCTCAATGCTATATCTAAATGTTTCTTGAACACCTCCAGGGACGGTGACTCAACTACCTCCCTGGGCAGCCCATTCTAGTGCCTGATCACTCTTTCAGAAAAGTAGTACTTCCTAATGTCCAGCCTAAATCTCCTCTGGCACAACTTGAGGCCATTTCCCCTCGTTCTGTCACTAGTTACAAGAGAGAAGAGGCTGACCCCCAGCTCACTACAACCTCCCTTCAGGTAGTTATAGAGAGCGATAAGGTCTCCCCTGAGCCTCCTCTTCCCCAGACTGAATTAGTTTTCCCTTGGAACATTGAGCATCATTAGGTTTCAGGAACAGGCTATGGCAGGCGTGATGTCATCAGTGTTTTCAGTACTGTCATTTCACTTCTGCAGAAGCTACTGAATAAATCATGACTTTCCATTCTGAGGTACAAAAAAGCTGACTAAGACATTTTACATGAAATACACGCTGGTTTTGTCAGGCCTTTAGTCTCAAGTTACATTTTTCAATATTTTGTCTTTGAAGATTCAGTTATTGAATAACAAACAAAATCAACAAAATAGCTTTGCCTCTAGCTACAACTGAATTATTTAACAATTCTACAGTTGTTTCAAAATCTTTACTGAATTTAAAGTAGTTTTTGTGCTGCCTTCTACACCTTCATTCTCTTCAATTTATTTATTTCTCCCTTAATCCTTCCATGTCATTAAATCTTTTGGTTCAGCCTAATCCTTCAAATCCTGTAATTACTCAAACAAAGCATTTTAACCTTGTGGCCTTCCTGGACTCTTGCCTTTTTTCTTATGACGTGTAGTTCTCTCTTGATTAATGATGTTTGTTGCTGTGTTTTCTTTCCTGGGATGCTCATGGAAAATTTTGTGCCACGTAGCTTCCACCCGTAATAGCACTCAGTGTCACAGTCTCACTATGAGCATTGTAAAAATTGTATAGAGAATGCTTTCTGCTATTAGAAAGATCACTTCTTTTAGTTAAAACTTACCATTGACCTTGTTGTAATCCCAAGTAATAGAAGTTGAAAGCCTAGATTTTGATTTCAAACAACGGTTCCCAAGTTCTTTATATCCCTCCAACAAGATGGTTTTTGTTGTTGCTGTTGTTTTCTTGAAACTGCATACAGCACAGAACTAGTTTATTTTTCATATCTAAGAATGATGGCACTTTATAACACCTGAATATTCTTCTAAATGCATATTGTATTCATTTCCGTTAGGATATTCTGAACATTAGAGTGGGGACAGTGGTTAATGGTGCATACAGTTTTTCATGCAAGGTGTATTTGTAAGGAAGTAGTCAAAATTTACTGTTGTGTTGTATTGTATTTTCTTTAGTTATTATTTTATTTTACTTTATTATATTTTTGACAGAGACTAATAAGTAGGCCAGCCTCTGACTGAAACCAATCCTCTGACTGAAGTCAATCAATGCTTTTGTTAACAGTAGTGGTATTTTAAAAAATGATGAAAAATAATCTTATGTAATGTTATTAAGGGGTAAAAGAAGATTTACAAAAAGATTACAAATTTTAATGAAATGTATTGAAAGAAAACTACTCGATACAGTTGAAAACAAACATTAATGATTTGCAGGACTGGCGATAATAAGTAATGTGTGCAGAAGGAAGAAATATGGCATATGGGAGAAAGAATCTGGAAAGATATCAGAGAGATATCAAGAAGAGGGACATCAAACTAAACGTGTGAGTGCATAGGAAAACAAATACCTGTAATGTGAGAAACAAATTGATCTGAAAGAATAGACCAAGTATCTATGTATGTCTATAAATTCCATATGTAGTTGAAAATACCATATTGAATTTTGTGATTTCAACTGAAAAAAATCCGATGTTCAATATTAAGCATCTATGCTAAAGAAAAACTTGAAACTGTCCTACATATCTTGTGTATTGAGAAAGATATATTTATTTTGGGTGTAATAATAAACAGAAAAGTAGTGAAATCTGCACTTGTACTGTGTTCAGCTGTTCAGAAACTGCTGTGGAGGGTTCATGCACATGGTTATACAGGGATATGCATAGATAGCTTGAATCCTACAAGCTCAAATGGCAGGAGAGTTGGCTTTTTACTGTGTTTATCGCCTGCATTTATTCTCTAATAAATATTTGAGCTTCTGTTCCTCAACTCTGTGCCTTGTATGTACAGTTTATATATCACATATTTACCAAATGTAATTTTCCTCTAATGGACATGAGTTAATTTAAACTATCTAAATGAACCACAGAAACATTTAGTAAAATATGCTGGAATGATTTTTAGGCACCAGAGTCTTCCACATCTATACCATACCACAGATTTATGCCTCTTTTTACCTTTTACAGCATGTGTTTCAGGGAGATTCTTCCTAAGGAAATATGAGTTCTTCTTGTAAGGCAAAGGCTAAGACAAGCTGGAAACAATTGAGTGCCTGGGACAATTTTCTCAATGAGACTTCTTGGGAAAGTATTTTTTCTGTGCTTAAGTAACTGAGCCCAAACTAATGAAAATGAATTGTAAACCATCTGTTCCATTTTTTTTTTCCAAAGGAATTATAAAGTAGAAATTAAAACAGATGCTATCACAAAATATGTAGTTAAAGAAAATACAAGTCATTGGATCAATATAATAGTATTAGAAAAATTGAGACCTTTTGGGCCCATGCAACTTTTTTGCGTGTGTACCAAGCGAACTTCAGCATCAGCACAGATTAACTAGCTGTTGAGTTCACCTCTGCAGGATGCTACTTAGATACACAGTATAGTACAATATGATAGAATATAATTGAGAACAGATTTCAGTTAGACTATAGTTAGAAGGTTACCAATGCTGATAGTTTAAGGGACAAACTTGTATTTGGGTCAGGGCATGTAAAAATGGCACCATTTTAATACTGCTACAAGGTCAATTATTTTCCTCCTCAATTATCTTCCTCTTGTCACAGCTCATAAAAAATACCCTGAATTTGTTGAAAATATCGTAGACTGCTGCATTGCTTGACTGTTAAAGAGAATTCGCTGTGACTGCAATATATTTGAGCTTGTTATTACTTGCATGAAGTTATTACAGCTGTGAGTAGAAGCTGTAAGTGAATTAAATCAATTTAAGGACCAGCCATACTTGTTCACAATGAGTAATATTGAGTCCCTGCAGCCTTTTTATTAATAATCATAATAGGCATTGTGCACAATGAACATCAGAAGTCTACCCTTATTATATTAACAAAGAAGCATCCTGGGTTCTTCATTTTAGTCCTACTCCTTCTGTTAATCAGAATAAACTTTCTAAGTGAGCGACAAGTTCTGGAATATTTTCTTCTTTTCATGCAATGTTAGCAGTAGCGTTTTCATGTACAAAATCCTTGGTTCTATTCTACAGCTTAATGTTGAACAGATCCTAATGCTATCTCTATAATTCTTTCTTGTGGTCTAGTTACCATTTTCTTATTGCCATTGTTGAAGCCTATTAAGAGGGAAAAAAAAAGTAATTCTTCTGGAACTTTTGACTGGAGTAGATTTTAAATTTTTACTTGGCTTCTACAAGTTATTGGCTATGACACAATAGATGTTCTGCCTATCTGTTTTCTAAATTAAGGAGATATTTGGTTTTATACATTTTTTTTTCTGTTTACTCTGCTGTTACCTGTCTTTTGTAGTAAGTAGTAGAATATTTCCTTGCTTGGTTACAGATTTCCCAATCTGAATTAAAAAATTATAGATAACTTGCAAGCTGAGCATTAAGATAAACAAATCTAAGAAATCTGATACAGCATTTTCACATTTGTAGACTATATTTTCTGGTCTTTACGTGGTTTACTTCCAGGAAACAAACTTGGAAGGTCCATAAACAAATAATTGTTATCATCTCTCCTACTGTCTTTTTGTGTTGTGAAACTGCTGATATGCGTCTTCCATCCAAAGTGACTGCAAAAAGGGAAATGAGAGCTGCAAAGCGGCTGTCTGGGAGCCCCATACACGACCTGCATCTTGTAGACTTGGTCTATTCTGATCTGCTGCTGTGGAGTCCATTGCATCTCTCTACATTTAAAACAGAGAAATGCCTCCTCATTCACACTGTAGTAGCATTGTGTTTAGTGGTATATTTAATGGCCTTTCACATTACTGGATCTCAAATAACATCTCCATTTTTGTTTTAAATTATATTCTGCAATGTTGTCACTCTTAAAGATTTTAAAAGCATAAAAATTCTATAGAATTTATTGAATGAGAATTCTAGAATTTTTTTTTTATTATTAGCCAACTTATTTAAAAACAATACAGATTTAAGACAGATAGTTTCTGCAGTTTTTTTTCCCCTGCAGAAATAGGGTCTGTTCAAAATTTAGGGAAATCATCTCTGTAAGAGGTGACTTGTCATCTCTTAAGTAAAAAAGCTATTCTCAAAATCAAGTTAATTCACACTAAGTAAGTTGTTTTTAAGCTGCAGTGGAATTAAAATGTGAGATACAACCTAAAATGCTGCTGTTTGGACAGTATGCATCCAACAGTGAGCAAAAATAATGTGCAGCTCTTAGGTTACTGCTGTGTTACCGAACTCCGGGTCCAACTCCCGCACCCCAAAATCAGTTTAATATCTGATACGTCCTCGATGAGAGGACTTTATTAAACGGATTTTTGGGTGTGGGAGTTGGACCCGGAGTTTGGTAACACTGCTGTGTATCCTGGCCTGTAAAGAAAAAACATGAAGAAATTCCTTTTTTGCTGCACTACTGCAGCACCATATCCCAACAACATCACTTTATGACTCTTTGCTCTCTTCTGCCTGAACTGCCTACTTATTTCTGCTTACTTATTTCTGCCTTCCTTCGAAGTAGAGAAATTTGTATTCTGTGCTCAAATCTGTGCTCTCAGATGTGTCAAAAAGTAACTGGTTTTAGTTCTAGTTTTGGACTTAAGTTACAAACCTGCTATTCTGCATCACCCCACATGGTGTCTTCAGGGACTGTAAACCATTAAATATAATTCAGCATCCAGCTCACTCAGAGCGCAACTTTTCCTTTTTTCCTTCTCTCCCATGCACACACTTATTCACAGAGCTCATGTCTGACCCATGTGTGCACTCCACAAGATTGAAAGTTGTTTACTTTGAAAGCTTGATTTTTTTTTTTTCCTGAAGGAAAAAAAATTGCTGATCTTTCCCTAGAAGAAAGATCAGTGGAAGGGAGTTTGTTCAGCCTAGAGAGGATTAGGCTTGGGGATATCTAATCACAGTCTTCCAGTACCTGAAAGAGTAGCTCCAGGGAAGCTGGATGTACTCTTCTCTCGCGTGTGCGCAGTGACAGGACAAGTGGCAACAGGTACAAGTTGCTTCAGGGAAAATTCCACCTGCATGTTAAAAAGACATTCTTCGGGATTAGAACCATTCAGCACTGGAAGAGGCTGCTCATGGAAGTACAATCTCCTTTACTGGCATTATTCAAAATGTTGCTTGACAGCACCCTGAATAACCTGAGTTCCAGAATACATTATTCAGATGGCTTCCAGAGCCAACTCTGAATCTGGACACTTCTATGGTTGTAGAGTTCTTCTTGTTAACTAGCTTGTAAATTCTTTAGGACTCAAACCTACTTAATTCATTAAATTTGCATAGGATCCTTTTGTCATTCTGTTTTTTCACATCAGGAATCGTAAAAGTATCCATCACATCTCATGCAAAGCAAGGTCATAACTATGTTGTAGTATGTAACATATTGTTTTGCTTGCTCAGCACCCCAATGTAGAAAACATAAAGGTGCAGTAATAACTATATGTTTTTTTTTCCCCTGTGAAAATAACTCATGCAAAATATTAGATTTAAAAAAAAAATTTTCTTTTCAAAAGACCTGGCTGTTCTGGTAAGTGCACTGCCTTAAGGATTAATTTGGGTCACATGGATCTTGGAAAAGGTGGACAGAAGAAGGTTGCATGAAATCTAGTGTTTTCCCAAGGGTCTGAAATAATCTGTCTTTAAGGAGAGAAATCAGTAATTACTTTCAGTAAAGTGGTGATTTAATGTTGAGTATTTTTTTTTCACCTGGAAAGTGATAGATGTAGATTTGATGTACTTCTTAACTGGATGGAGAAGAAACTCACTTTACTGCTTTCCCAGAAAATGTCTTAGTCACCAAATTATTAGCTATGGTGGATGGAGGGCATGCTGTTGCTCCTTTGTAAAGAAAAAAGAGAAATTCCAGACTCTATTACACAACAAAAAAGCCTTGAAAGAAATGTGCTTTTCTAGGGAGTATCCTGGCACTCACAAGATTTCAGTCCCTATTTACATCAGTGTTTCTGCTTTCTATATTAAGCATGTGTTAACATTTAAAATGCAGATAAAAAGATTTGGGGGCACAGCACAGAATCTCCCCTCATTCATTTGAATTCTCACTTTCCTGATAGTTTTCTCACTCTGCAAATCTTTCATTCCTTCCTGCATGAAAATGTGCAACAGCTCCAACAGGAGGACATGGTGGTGTTTAGCAGAATGATGAGTCAAAGCTTGTAAACAAGTTGAGTCCTATTATAATAAAGCATAAATTATATTTGAGACAACAGTGTTTAAAGAGGGAGGGAGTTCTCCTTGTAATGAAAATGTTGCAGTTTTTTCTTTAGGGATTAGTTACAGAGAGGTATTTTCCAGCCCAGCCTACCCCTTATGGGTGCATGCTTCAGCTCCTTTAGGAGAGGGGAATATTATGCTGTCTCTTTCATTTTCTAGGAGAAGATACCTATCTGCTCTCAGAGATAAAATATGGACACCTCCTCCAACTACATTGAAATGGAATACCTACAGCTGAATTTTATGCATAAGGTCTGCTTGCTGCTTCATTACTCATTTTGGTCCTGAAGCCTGAAATGTCTTTAGACATAGTTTAGTTGATGATATTACCTGAGAGTGTCTTCTAGACTATGTTTAAGCTGTGAATAAATGTACATCATTGGGTGATGATGGTCCTCACCTCATGGTTGTGCAGGTTAGCGATCTGACAATACGTTCTGATTCCTTTTTTTTTTTTTTTTTTTACTTTGCATATGTGTATTTCCTTCCCCCAGAAACCAGGACTTGGGGAGGGATGAGGAAAAAAAAAAAATCAAGTCTCAGCCAGGGAAGATTTAGGTGAGAGTTTAGGACCGCACCTGACCTTGAATCCAGGATTCCGCAGGAACGATGCCTTTGTCCAGTTTATGGAGCATAGCTAGGTTATAATACTTTTGTTGATGGCAATCCTAGCTCCTCAGATCAAACATATTGGACGTACAGTGAAGCAAATCTGTAGGCACCTAGGGAATTTTCAGGTCAAGCACATGAGCTCCTACTGAAATCAGATGCTTCCCTGGGGTGGCTTGATGAATACTTTAGTGAATCTAGGAATGACTGAGTTTGCTTTTCATTCAGGAGCATAGGAAGTGATAGAACAAAGAGCTTATTATTGTTGATAGTCAAGATATTGAAACTGAGTTCTATGTTTGGAAAGTGTCATGTATTTTTAAAGTTGCAGTTTTATTCTTTTAAATCAACTCTGTTAGCATGACACCTGACAGATACTGTTTTTCTCCTTTTCCAATATCTTGTAAAATATGTAGGATGTGTGTTTTGAAAATGCCATTTTTTGGTAGTGACTTCTGTTTTTGTCCTATTTTTTTTTTTTATAGTAAGTAATGAAGGTGGAGATCAAAAATAGACTAGCAACTACAGTCATGCAAGATTCTTCCACATGCTTTCTCTTCTCCAAGAACTTGTGGAATAAACTAACAGCAAATGAAATAGTACTTATTCAGTCAAGATCTTTGTAGCAATAGTAAAGATCAACACAATAGAAAAAGGCATTACAAAAGAGGTATAGTGACAGAAAGACCAGCAAGATAGAAAGGTGCTATAAAGGAAGAAGATTGCTTACCCATCTCTAAAAATCTAGGTTCACAGGGAAAAGCTCCACCATCTCCAGAAAGAGATCCTTCCTCAGTCAGGCAGTCAGCCCTTAAATGATGCCAAAGGTGGAGCCTAGCTCCACCCCTTCAGGTCACACAGATGAATTGCCTTCACCTGTGTTTCCAGGGCTGACTGGGTCTTTCCTCCCAGCGCTCAATCAGTGGTTCAGGCCATGACTCAGCAATTCCCATACTATCTTAAATCCTGCTGGATGCCTGCATAAAACAAATACTCACTTTAACAATACTGAAGCTAAATCCCAAGTTCTGTCCAACTAGAGTGATGATTACTATGTTGGCAATTTGCAATTTACTAAAGTGTAAATGGGTCAGTTTTGAAGAGGATTTTCAGAAATGAATGTTTTGTAAAGCATAGTGTAAGATATTACTTATTTCATTATATTCCTCAATACAACAACACTATTCATTCAGTGGAAGTTAAACAGTCCAGCATATTTTCACATTATTCACATTCTACTTATCAGAGACAGTGATAAATTACACCATCCATCTTTATATTGCATACATCAGTAATATTTCAGAAGCATACATTTAATTCTTTCCATCACAACTCTTGAAAAAAAGGATGCCTTATTAAACTCATTTAAGAAAAGCTGAACAAGTATTTTAAGGGCTCTGTTCCCACTATCAACTGTAGTATCAATTCAAGGTAAGAAGCAGCAATTTAAGGCAACCACTTTTCAGAGCTGGTAGACCCTAGCTGCCAATTTTGCCAGCAAAGAGAAGCTAAGAATGTCTGGTGGTATGAATTTCACAATAGTCTTGTGAACTTTTTACTTACTGTATTAAGAAGTTCGAATACTCTCCAGTAAAGTGAAGTAAAAATAACATTTTTTAGTCTCTAGCTTTGGATGTTTATGGTGTGATTACTTCATTGGACTTTGCAGAAGAAGGATGAGATACATGACCAGTGGGTTTCATAGATCCTGATAGAAATAAACTTGTCTACACATCTGCTATTTAATTCCAAGTTCCTAGGAAAACTCTTTTTGTGGACGCTGACGATGTTGTTTGATTTTCTCAGATAGGCTTATTCTCAAAAGAATGAGGAAGTTTAGATTAATTTTCCCAGACTGGTGAAGTTATTTTCCTGCCAGAAAGGTGTTCTGTATTTTAACTTCCTGTAGAACACAGGAGCATAGAGGTGACCAGAATTTAAAATTCGAAATAGTGCATTCCTTCTTAACTTTTTCTGAGAAAAAATGAAATACAGCAGTTTAAGTAGAAGCTGGTCAGAACTCCATGTTGCATGGAAGTCTACTGTATGTATCTTGAATGTTTTAAAGATATTGATACTAGCTCTTCATTCTCTTTATTACCCCTAGTATTACTTTTGTCCAGCTCCAGATCTGCTTATCTGACCATTGGTGAATTGGCTATAGCCCTGAGACCTCCAGTGTGGCTCCATGGCCCCTTATAAACTCACATAGATTTCCTACACAGCATTTGGCGTCTGCTATAATTCCATGCCAGTATCTTCTATACTGCGTCATTATTTTACTGTCAGTTAGTTAACTATTATTACTAACATAAAAATTAAATAACATTTGAAAAAGATCATATTTATATAAAATCTATGGTTAGAGCATGCAAAGATAAGAAAATGAGTCAGGCATAGGCTACTAGTCATTAGAAAAACTGTTGTTACAATAAACAAGCTAAAAGAAAACTTCTGGCTGGCCACAACTGTTTAGGACAAAATTTGACTAGTTCTGTTCCTGAAATCTTATGGAGTTCATACAAGCCATGTGGCCTATTGATAGCCCTGGCAATAACATATTTACCAGGCTGTAGTGCACTTTGTATGAATGGCTTCAGATATCTTATTCTGGGAGGCAGGTCTGGGGTTTGCCTTCTTAATGAATGGTCACTTCACAAATCAGGTGCCTCATTTCTAGAAAGAGCAGACTTGAAGATATGTGGCTGCTTGGGATGTTTACTGTACTACCTTGCTTTAAGCAGATCTCTGCTCTGTGTGTGGGTTATGGGTAAGATAAGTATTAGGGACTCTGCTTGCACTGAAAGCAACCTGGAATTAACAGAATTATGTCAATGGCTCACTATGGGTCAGAAATCTAACTTTATAGGCACATTTTATTCAATTTCATATGAACACAAATACGATGGACAGCATGAAAGGTATAGAAGATAACGCTGCCCTTACCCACTCTTGTAATATAAGGAGTGCATATGATGAAACTGAAGACAATCAGTTAAAACTAAATGACTTAGTTTCAGAGCAAAATGAACTCCATAACTAAATCTTAAAAATGATTTGTAAGTACTCATTCCAGAGGATTTTATGAAGGGCTTTCCTAAACATTTACACTTCTCTAATTTTTAAAGACTTCTAGCTCCTCTTTCTCTCTTCTGTTTACCTCTCACTTCTCTTAAGTTTCTTGTGTTCTGACTTAGTTTTGTGTTGACTTTTAAATTAACTGCTGTTCCAGAATGGGTTCTTTGGCCAAGCAATGATTTTTCCCCTTATAACTTGATGCATTGTTTCTACAAAGTAGAATGCATAGCTATGATACAATTAAGTGCACTTGAGATTGTAAAATTTAAGTTATTTTTCTAGTTTTTAAAATCCCTAAGAAATTTCTGTGCAAATCAGAAATCAAAGTAATGATGCAGTTTTTATTTATAATATTTACCTTATAAATGAAGTCATAAATGCCATTTTTAAACTTAGCTGTTTGAACATATTAATTCACTTGGGATTTCATTACAGTTATGTGTCACCAAAATAGTTGTTGTAATAAAAATGCAATCTGGTTGCAGATTTGTTTTATCTATTGAGTAGCTGGCTGTTCTAAGTGACATTTCGTAGTTCAGGTATACTCTAGCGACTCGTCTCAGAAATTTTGAGCACCCCTTTTAAGGCTAAAATTGTAATAACCCCCCTGAAATACTCTTTGATGCAAATGATTTTTCATGCTTTGACAGGTCAAAGTGACAAAAAGGGACTTTCTTCT
The DNA here is from genome assembly GCF_002078875.1 of Numida meleagris. Taxonomy (NCBI): domain Eukaryota; kingdom Metazoa; phylum Chordata; class Aves; order Galliformes; family Numididae; genus Numida; species Numida meleagris. Next base: position 30,631,418 of record NC_034414.1, on the reverse strand, counting down.
GAAAAGTTAGTCTTTTCCCATTCTGCTCTCATTTACACTCTAACTGAAATTCTAGGAATCTTACCTGTCCAGCTACTGCTTTTTCTGTAAAAAAGCTCCCATGGCTATAATCAGCATGGGTTTTATAAATCCCTTTCATAATGAAGTGTGTTTTGAAAGTTTCTGTTAAGAAGTTAAAGAAGTTCCCTGCCAAACCCATACAGAAAAGTCAGCAAATACAGAGAAGGAGCCAACACTTCTGACCCCACCGAATTTCTTAAAATTGATATTCCACACAAATTTTGCAGGGATATTTGCCTTTCTACTCAGTTCTTATATCTTGGTGAAAAGAGGAGGCTATGGTTACTGTCCATTCAATCTTTCTCCTATAATTTTCATTTCCCTAGCAAGTACCCGCAGGTAGACCTGAATGGAGTGAGGAATAAACATACTGTTTCAAAGCTCCTGGAAACACTGTTTTAAGGTGAATGCTTTCCACAAAGGTACATCCCTTACTCTCCTTCGTTTTCATTCACGAGGCTAAAAAATTTAGCCTTTCTATCCACTTCATTTTTAGACAGGTAGAAGTGTTCATTCTTCGCCTGAGAACCCTTTCTATAGGATTTTGCAAGCAGAGTCAGCTTCTGTGATGGCATTAAGGCTGTAGAACTAATTAAATTCTTCATGGTGGATGCACATCTTTTCTAAAACATATTGGAATTTGTATTATATCTCATATGTATTACGCTGTTTGACTTCATAATTTACTGAAATACAACAGTTTTATAAAAGGAAGTGAAAAGAAAATATTTTTTATGAAATTAAGAAAATAAACATTCCTTATGTAAATATCGTAACAGCTAGCCGAATGTATTTTTGAAGAATTATACTCCGCAGTTTATTTTTGGAGTCATTTGCCCGTGTGAAGAACTTCTCACTTTCTGCTGCCACTGAAATTATCACCAGAAGTGTCACACACATGGTTAGTACAAGAAACTTGTGAAAATGCTATCTTTACAGTTTAGGTTTTAATATAGTGAATTTATTAAAGTTATTATTAAAACTTATTAAATATTTATTAAAATATTTGTTGTGCATACAAGAAGGAATTTATGATGAAAGGAGTTCCTAACATTTTCTGAAATGCCACATAGAACTTTCATAACACTGGAAAATGTTCTATTTTAGAAAGTCCTGCAGGACAAGTATTGTGGTGTTCTTAATTTAGTTTTATAAAACCTGCCCTTTGCAAAATTATGAAGTAAAACAGATGTTGTCCCCTAGCTTATCAGCATGAAATCAAATTCTAAGAAATTAGATGCCTTTTCATGTTCTTGCAGGGACTATTATTTTCAAGTTTATGTTCAAAGAAATAACATATATCACTTGGACATTCTAATTTACGGAAAGTTTTCAGATAGTACCAAAACAGCTTTGTGAGCTCAGCGTTCTCATTCTGTGATGAGTCATTTTAATAGATTGCAATTGTGAACAAGAGGAAGTTGTTCTAAGAGCACACATGCCTTCTTGCTACTGTTCATTCTAGCACTAATGTAGGACAGGGTGGAGCAGCCAAAGAATTTTCATGGTGAAATCTTTTCAATTGCTGGAATTCCATCTTATTTTACATGGTTTTCAATCCAAAATTTACACAAGTAAAATAAACTATGGTTTACAAAAATTTCATTCAAAAAAAGCTTTTCTCCCCCCTCCTCAAAAAATGTTGTTTAACTTGTATGTTTCTTTTCTTTAAAGAAATTAAGATGACCCATAGGAGAGGAAGTATATCTGTGGCTGCACTTGTTGATTTAAGGAATAACTAATACAACTTTATTTCCAAGCAATCAGTATCACTTGAATTTGCCTTTGATTTTTTTCTTTTTAGAAAAAAGGCAAAAGAAAAGAAATTAAGGGCCAGATTCAGTAAAGTTCAGCACCATAACATCTAGTTTTTTAGGCATTTAACCCATGGCATCCACTTACCAAGGCTACACCTGCAGGCCTACTCCTGCTCCCTGGCATCATGGGGTTGGGATTTTCATTGCTGTTAATAACAACAAATTCAGAGCTTGTCTCTCCAGCCATACTTACTTCATGTGTAAGGTCAAGATTTATAGGGAGAATCACAATACAAGCCTTAGATACGTGCTAAAGCTGTTTTCAGAGTTTAGGTAAATAAAGTTCAAAACTTAGTCATCCTCCACTTGAAGTCAAGAGCAAGGTACCCTTGGTTGTCGTATGTGCAGAATCAAGACTTGGGGAAATAACAGATGGCTCAAGGAATTCTAGTGTAATACATAAGGAACTGCAATGGTACGTGGTGGTAAAAAAAAAGTGTAATAAGTGTATTTCTTACTGTAAACCTGATTTTCACTCCAGCTTATTTACTTTATTTCAAGACTTGTTACACTAACATGTATTACAGTATCTGCCTATCGAGAAATCCAAGTGATCAATCATCTCAGGAGCAGCTCTCTTTTAGTATACTTACTTTTCATAATAGGTTCCTAATCTTAAGATGTTTCCTTCTCGTTCATTTAAGAGCAGAAGACAGTCAATGTAAGTGCCTGATTTTTCATGTCTTTCTATCTGCTTCTTGGATAAGTGTTGGGTTATTTAGTTTACAACTGAAAGAGTCTATTTTTTATTTAAATGACCTTGTTAATCTGTGTGAGGAAGCTGTTTCCCTTGTTTCTTCGAAATGCTTTTGTTTTAACCTTGCCCTAACTTGCTCTTTTCAAGGATTTGGCTCTGAAAAATCTGAGTTGTGCACAAGTCAAAGAAAACTTCTGTGAGTTTAAGGAGCCCTACATATATACTATGTATTTGATAATTTTTTTTCCTCCCTGAAGGAGGATAGACCAAGTTGTATCACTCAGGAAAGTTGTAAATTTGGAAAAGATTGCTTGTTTTGATAAAGAAGGAAAATAGTCTTGAACCAGCACAAGAAAAGAAACTGTTAATAAGCCTAATCTTACTTAACGTGAATATCTGAGTAGTTATGTTGGCTTTTTATTTTTTTTATTTTTTAAATTATCACTCTGATTACTTCTGGTCTATAGGCAGCAATACTAAGCAAGTACCTCTCCATTAGAGGATAACATTTTTCATAGAATTGTATGAATTTAAGAAACTTGGGGAAGTCCTCTAATCCAGTCTCCTGCTCAAAGCCTTTCCGGGGCTCAGCTTTACTTCTTGCATTGCCTGTGGTATGAGAAACGATGTAGTTCCCTACATGCAAAAATGTTACTTGGGAGCCATACTTAGGACACCCCTGGCTTGATAACAAGAAGAGCACATTTTTTCCTTTGACTATCTTTGCTTCTCTACTAGTTTCCATGGTTCTCTGAAAGCTCTGATGAGTAATTTGATGTATACCTGTGATCCTGACTAAAGTCATGCAGAAAGTAACTAGTTGAGCTACGTATAGAGTCATCAGCCTTCTGAATTTTAACTCCTTTGTTTAAACTTTACTCTCTCAATACTGCTTTGAAAATCTTATCTGAGAAGACCTTTATGGAATTGTGTCTCAGACTTATACTAAGGGATCAAACAGGAAAAACTGCATGTACTGTGGAAATAGCTGCTGCATGATGGTGCTGCACCATATTTTGTGCGACAGAATTCATGAACTAAGAAGCAAAGAGAATTTCTATTGTTCTTGATATGAAAAAAGAAGTCAAGGAAAAATAGATCAGCATATTTAGATACTTTTTTTTGTTCCCAACACAGGCCTCGCAGTACTAGTAAATGTTAATTTGAGCTAAGTTTTGTATTGGCAGATGATCAAAATGGAGGATTAACACTGCTTGTTCAACAAGTCTTACTGAGAATTAGTTTTATCATGTAGTAATTGGATAAAGTATAATTTTCTGATAGACAGAGGAAAACTCACTTTTACCACTTTAATCACATAAAAAAAAATTCATAACTACTGCTGTAATGTGATGGAAAGCACAGCAATAGCAACAGAGCAGCAAGGTCCCAGGCTACAGCAAGTGAGGATTTGCTCAAATACAACAGCTGCCCACACAGAAATTAAAAAAACCATCAATCAAAAAACACTACTTATTTTCAGAAGGCCTCAGGAACACAGGAATCTCCAGAGAGATACCCTACCCTCCACTGCCAACCCTTAACTGAGGTCTGGGAAGGGGTGGATCCTGGCTCCGTCCCTTCCGGTCACTCAGGTACATTGCATGCACCTGAGCTCCCCTGGCTTGGTTCTGCCTTCTTACCAGGTGTTCACTCACTGTTTCAAGCTGTGACTTAGCATTTCTGCTACATGCTGTATGTAATAGATTATTAGCTAATGGTTACTTCAGCAATTTTATTTCTGGTTGTCCCAGTTCTTAAAGAAAGGACATTCAGATGCTTTCTTTGCTGGTGGAACACATACTTCCTTCACCAAGTGAACCAGGGGAGACTGAGAAATGTAAGCAGTCCTTTTCCTTTATGAATATAGGTATCCTACTAATATTTACCAGGAAATGCCTGTTTTTCTATTTTAAAAACTTCCCAAAATATATTGTCAGGGTAATTTTCTCTTAGAATAACATATTTTTACTTTTATTATTATTATTTAATCTTAGTTGTAGAAGTGGGCAAAAACATTCATTATCAGTATTCCTTACAAAATAGATCTAGACATCTGATATAAAAGGTGTTTTTTTAGAACTATTCTGTTTCCTTTGGGGAGATTCTGACTCATGTGAAGCATTGCACTAAAGAAAATTGTGAGGGCCTTACCTGATAGAAAGAGCGTGGGGAGACTTTCACGTTTCCACACTTAACATTTTTAGAGTCTTTCATCTTTAGCCAAAGTCTGAAAGTTCTACTCACATCTCTGTTAAAAATCCTTAGAGGAGAGGTGGGCACAATTCCAGCATCCCTTCATCCCTTCTAATCATACTTCAGCGTAATCTCTAGTAACATCAAAGCAATTGGAGAATGATGACAGAAAAGAAGTCAGCTAAAGTTCAGTCTCTGAACTGTTTTTACCTTTTAGATTTGTGTGTGAGGAGTAAGGGGGAGGAGGGGAGTGTCAAACTACTTTTAAAAGTTAGCTCTTCCTGAAATCAAGTCTGTACATATCTGAATAATGAAGTTTTCCAAGGTTCTTTTCCATTAAGGTAAGAGGAAGCAGTTCATACAGGAATTCAAGCGTGTGACTTTTGTCCTTAATATTTCAGACACCTGAGCTTCATTTTTAGAAGCGATGCTTAATTTAACATTGTGATACTTTTAGACAAATTAAATTAACAGTTGATAAATTACTTGAATTGAATCCCTTCTTATTCAAATTCCCTGCTACTGTCTTATAGCCAAGTGCAGTTTACGTGTTCTCAATTGATTTGCAGAATGAGAAAGTAACTAATGCTGGCTGTCACCTACACTAAGATTTTGAAAAATATGCACAAAATATTTATGTCCAGTTAGAGCAGCTAGGAGAGTACATTATCCCTTGCATAAAAGCCGTAGGTGTTGATGTAAATTATTTTCAAGAACAGCCAATGAGTGATGAAACTTTTTGTATATATTTCCATATTTTTACTATTCACTTTAAATCATGGTGAATTAAATTATGAAATTCTGCTTCTTTTTGTAGAACACCTGTTAAGAAATTTATCACTTCTAACTCTTCAACTCCTGTAAAAATATTTTCTGCTTATCGTTTTTTTTTTTTTTTTTTTGCTGCTTTTTTGGAAGGACCTACATCTTAATACATCACTATTGATTACTTCGTAGATCACAGCCCATCAAAGAGCTTTCTAACTTGAAGTTTTAACTTGTCAACATTTTTTTTCTCATCAGATGTTCTTCCTCCACTGAGGTACCCTGACCAATATCACTGCTAGTGTTCCCAAATATCTGGTTACTTAAAGAAATGTTATTTATCACAAGGAAAGGTCTCAGATTGAAAAGAAAGATATGTGAAATGTCTTACTGTTTTGTTTCCTTCCTACTGTGATATTTGCCAAATTCTGATCATCCTGCTGGTTGTCAAACTTGCTGCTCTTTTCTGAGTACAGATCTCAGACAGTAGAAAATATCAGGAAAATCTGAGTAAGAATTAGTCTGGGTGCACCAAGAATGACGTAATTTACTCTATAAAACCCTGTAATTTTATCATTTTGCAGAAAGATACAGTTTTTCAGTGCAGCAGTTTAATATTTTATTGACTATTTCGTAGAAAAATTGTCTGAACACCTTCACCAACTTTTTCTTTCTCTCTTGAATGCTATAGTCTGCAAATGAAGAATCCATAGAATTTTTCTATGAATTGTCTACAGATTCCTTTGAAGGTGCCCAAGTACCAGCTATCTAGGAATAAAATAGTCTGAATGATAAACTAGTCTTACTCATAGATGTGAGCTGAACACTGTATGTTTTCATTCCTCCTAATTGCTTCCTAAGGAAATTCTTTTCTTCTAATTGTTGACTTTGTAATTTGGTTTCCCTAAAAGCGCGGTAGTCCCCTGTTTATGTCAATTACCATAACTGCAATGGGTTAAGACCAAATAGAATTTAACTTCAGGCCAAATGAAAGATCTTTGGACTTCTAACAAATGAAATCAACTTTGTCTAAAATACTAATGATTTTATGGACCTCTTTGTAATCAGTGTGTAGCTCTTTTTTCATCCTTTCTCATCACACCTCTCTACAAACTAGATGACTCCTTCAACGTACTAAGGCACCAAATATGCATCCAAATATGAGGTGTTCTGTTCTGTTTATTACGATTTGAAAACTTTTCAACAAGCTTTGATTACTCTTCAGTGGTATTGTATTGAGCGTGGAGCAATCGTTTGATAATTTGTAGCTTGCAATATTTACAAGAATATGAGCCAAAATTGAAGAATCAGATTTAGCTCCTGTTTGTTGACCAAACTGTTTGATTTACCTCCAAAACAGTGAATTGCTGTGGCTTTCTTCTAAAACTAGTCCAATCAAACCAAACTTTACATAATCACTGTTCAGTAGCTTTGCGTTTTGAAATAGATATTTATGAAATAACAAGGCAATTTAGTACTTCCTTTCGCAAATAGCTTTTCAATTTAATTGACCTCAAGGAAGCTAAGGTCTTTAGAATTCCTTTAAGGAAACATTTAGATTTCAAGCATGCAAAAAAGACAAAGGATGGACTGTGAACCTACAGCTTCCATTGCTTGAAGTCAATGCACTTCAAGCATATTGGAAAAAGCATATTAGGAGACTATCACTGATAGATTCTGGAGCCCAGTTTATCCCAGTTTCACATGTTGCTGTTTAATTAGGGTCAGTGTGTCCACATGAACTGTACTTTGAGGTATGCCTCAGAATTAAAGAAACCCACAAAGAAGACTGAAATTAAGACTGTGTGTAATATAGAATGTATGAATATGTAGCAGATTTTCATAACTCTCCCTCATTTGAAAGTGAAAGAAATAGGAAAAGATTTCTAAGGAAAATGTCAATAACTTTGTTCACTCTGGGTTACTAAGATTCCTGATCGTCTTGAATGTTTGACACAGTTATTTGGGTGTGAACTCACTTGCATGTCCCAAGATTGACTTTTGTAGATGGAAATTAGGTAATCTTGTAGGTTTTGCAGTTTATATATATTTTTGATGTTCAGTTGGACTCAAAAGACCTCAAGTTTTGGCAAACTCTACACCATTGCTAGTCATTCCACTTCAGTGAAGGAAACAAATACTAAGTTAAGATGATGCGTTGGGCAATAATGTTAGTGAATATAAAAAGTGCTCTAGTACCGGGCAGTTCTACTTCAATACTTTTTAGCTGATACATGCTGAATCGAAAAAATCCTGTCCTAACAGAAAAAGATGGTGTGAATGTTTGGAAATTCATTAATTGAATTCCACAGGCCTAGTTAAAAAATATAAACTTTTTTTTTTCCTTCTAGTCAACAGAAATTGTGACATCACGCGGTGAGCTAAAGGTACTCAGCCCCAAACCAATCAGGAAATGCTCAGCCTATTGCAGAATGAGGCCCCTAATTGCAAACGTATGTGCAGTTTTCTGCTTCATTTCTTCTACTAATCTCTTATTTCAGTGGTAAATGCTGGTGTTTTTTTCTTTTTTTCCTCAGTAATCCACTTTAGACTTTAAACGTGCTCCAAGGATGATTATGACTTTTGTAGAACATGGGCCAAGAGTCCACACTGAATTTGAGGCACAATTTGTATTATGAGAGTGTGGCAGAAACTAATAATATCTGGCATGTAAAATGATATTGTTGATAGATATATCAATTAGGATCAATAGATTAAAAAAACATTTTTATGCTGTCTTACAGAGCAATGGTCCTGGCAGTGTAGTGAACTGCAAATGGCTTCTTGGGAATTATTATGCAGAAAGCAAGCTTCATGTTAGTTAGAACATTGTTAGACACAATGTTCTTTTCTTGATTAAAATCCTGGGTGAAATAATTGTCAAATTGTTGGTACTTTCACAGGACAGTCTCTAAGAAACTTATATATAAGACTACACGAAATTTGAAAATCATTTGCAAACTGATTTTCAAAAGTACCTTTAGAATATCTACTATGGAAATTGGAAGCACTGTGTAATTGAATGATGTGAACGTTAGGGTAAGACATTATTATTTTGCTGTAGCAAGGGAGATGGTTGGTCAAATCTTACTGTATTATTTTCAGCTTCACAAACATCTAGGAGCAGCCAGCAAAAGGACTCTGTATTTATTTTTTGTCTTCCTCCTGTATTGACTCAACCTCTTACAGAATAGGATTTCTGGCATAACCCTGACGGTCTGTGAGTACTTTTAGCTATGTTGCCCCTAGTGCAATCTCTGGCATGATTCTTTAAGGATACACACAGAGGTTTTTTTTAAAGAGCATGTGATACAAAATACTGCATGAAAATTTTCTCGTGAATGCTCTCATTGACACTGATACTTTGAGCTCCTGTTAAAAGCTGCTAGAAGGTCAAAAGTTCTAGATTCTCTCTTTTGTAACTATGTGTTATGTTGATAAATAAATTTCCTTGCACAAAGAATAGGCCAGAATTCTTCCTATGTTTCAGTGTATCCCATGCTGCCTGCTTGGGAAATGGAACACTTGCAGTTGATGGCATGATGGCATTATGTATTTTATCTTGCCATTGCTTTATTAAATCATTTTCAGAGCTATTTTGAGCCAGATCATGCTCATAAATCCATTGAATTATTGTGTAAACGGGAAAATAAGTGGTGGAAACAAAACCTGTCGTATGAAGCAATCACCCTCTTTTCATTCCAAAAAAAAAAAAAGGAGCTGAAACTGTCAAGGAAGAAAAATACGGAGAATGTATAAAAATTGCTTCTGAGCAGAATGTTTTTTTAGGAGAGTTCATCTGGTTTTTTAAATGATTGAGCAAGGGACAGCTGTAGACTTGTAAGGGGAACAGAAAACATTTCTGAATGTAATTAAAAACATTATGTTTTGACAACCTTTTCTTTAGGAAAATAGAAAATGTTTCAAAGGAACCTTCTAATTTATTTTTCTTTTCATAGCTGTGAGTCTTGTCAGTTCTTACTACTGAAAGTAAACAGAGTAGCTCATAACAACTTTGTCTTCTTCTCTAAGTTTTCCCAGAAGAAAGGTCTGCCTGGCCTCTGCCTCTTATTCTCTGAATTGTTTATCTGTCAGAGTGAAATGACTTCATTCAGCTGACATTTCAAATTAAGTATTGTGTCCAGTTACCTGACAAGTATTAGATTAATTATTTTCCAGTGTGCAGTGTTTACTTCATATGTATCTGTCTCTTATCCTTGCAAAACTTTTAGTTTGGGAGCTCAGTATCTAAAAGTGTTACCCTGCCCATTCACTTCATTACAATCACCTATCACTAAGTGCCCAGAATGGCTGATTTTCTTCCACAGTGGTTATATTTTGTATTGTGAGCGATCATTATGTTTCATATTTTATCTCTCATATAACTTGTAGAATTTTTCAAAATGATCTACTTGAAAAACAAAATTGGAAGATGGGACAAGGCCGCCCTTGCAAGTGCCTTCAGCTGAGCTTTCACTGTTATTCTGCCCTTATAAATATTCTGTCTTCTTTATGGGACTCTTGCTGTTACCCAGCTGCTTACAAGCTGTGGTCCGAAGTAATCTCACTTGTATTGCCTTGCAGTTCAGTGCAAGTAAAATTCCTGTTGCTGCCTCTTCCAAGCTGTCTGTGACAGAGGCTTCAATTTTTTTTTCACCTTGATTATAAGCCTCCATGTTATTCTAAATAAATTTTGGGTTAAAAATATTAAATATGTGTATTTGTCTGATAGCTATTATTAGATAATTATACAAGTAACTATATACCTCTATGACTGGAATTTAATGCTGTCAGATATTGTTCCACTTGCATGTCTCTATTTTGTTCTACAACAGCATAAGAATTCCTTATTTAAATTCAAGATCTTCCAGTATTTCACTGTTTTAAAGTGCTAGAGGTAAAATAAATCAGTTTTTTTTCTAATTTAACCTATTTATTTTTACACATAGGTTGGCAAATTAAATTTTTTTTTTTAAGTCCTGCAGTCATATTTTGGTTCAAAACAAAGCTGGAAAAATTGGCATAATTGTCATAATTAAACATTAAGTAAGTCCTGATAGTCTTTCTGCTTGGTTTTAAATTAAAAAATTTTTAATTGGTTTGGCATTTCTGCAATACCTTTCACTCTAGAGACCTTGACAAAACGGGATGGTTATGCACAATGAGGTCTTGAATTTAGCAGCTACTACTGAGAGCTTTGATAGCAGAGAGTGGATTTTTTTATAGGACTAGGATTAGCTCTTGCACCAAATACAGCATTCCTGCATAGACTGAATACACAGGTACCTAAAACACGTAAAGTATAACAAAAATGCTGACGGCCATAAAGTTATAGGAGGACTGAATTTACTGCACATTTTTTAATGGCACTGCCCACTTTTAATATATTTTATCCTGGATTGTATCCAGTTTCAAAGTAGGCTTGCTTGGAAAAGTACATCTTGTAACTGAGTTAAAACTCTTGATGTGTTTAAGTTCTGCTTATTAGTGGATATGTTCAAATTAATGTCCATGCTACAAACCAACAATATGCAGTTCTGGAAAAGAAATAGAAGAGGTGACTGGAACAGAGATCCAGCAGAATCACTGTTGAAGTTCAGCCTTTTCCTAAAGGGATAAGGTGGAAGGTTCAATGACCTTCCATGCAGCTACTGGAACTTCGTGTGCATGTGCATGGTCCAGGTCCAAACAGATCTGGGCTGAAATTTTCCATTATGAATCTTGCCTAGTTTCTCCACATGTGAAACTGGACAGAACCAAACTAAGTATAGCTCTGTCTAGGAGGCTCCTACAACACTTTGGAGCATAAATTATATTTTTATCTGAAAGTTATTCAAATTCAGACAGCTGTGTGTAGCTGCTCCCCTGACTATTCCTGAGAGAATAATAAAAATGAGAGAAGTCCTTTATAAATTACTACCGCATACAGTTAATAAATCTCAGGCCACAGCAATAAGAGATAGTATGTATTTTAGTAGCTATGAGCTGGGGTGTGTGAGTCAGAAAACCATGCCCAGAGTGGAGCAGTAAACATCTTTATTACCGCTCTGAATCTCACTCAGTGATAGCTGATGTATGGCCACAGAAGTTGTTTTGAAGACAGTGAGTGCTGGACAGGAGCTGGGAACTGTCCTCGGCTATTATCAAGGAATTCCTGGCTGCTTGACTTCTGAGTAAACAACTGTTACAGATGAACTGCAAGGCCGTAGCTTCTGTGCTCCCTCAAGGCTGATAGAATTCAGAGCCCCTAACGTCTGCAGTGCAGCTCTGCTGGGGCTGGCAGTGGTAGGATTGGGATGGCTGACATGCTACAGAGTCAGGTGATGTAATACACCTTAGCATTACATCAATATAGCCCTTCCTATAACCTCTATGCAGAATATCATACCTGATTTTTTTCTGCTGTTACTCTTGCCTGACAGGCTTAGCGCTGCAGGGCAGCCCTAAGTGGTGAAAGGCCTCATTTTAAGCTTTGGGAAATGAGCCCCCATATTTTGATAGAGACAAATTAAAACAAATCTACAGTAATAAAAGCTTTTGAAGAAGCTTTTTCTAGTCCTTTTAATTTATCCACTAAATCTTATAGTGGTGTCAAAGACAAGTGGAAGGCCCAGCTGCCACCTTGTCTGGCCAGTACATCTGTACTGTGACCTGGAAATTGCACCTCTGCATCTCGGCATTTCTTGCCCTTCTGCGGATGCTGCTGTTCAGCCTAGAAGCAATGGCAGCTACATTTTTTATATTTTATGTTTGTGTTTATAAGAAAAAGTAATTATATTTTTTGCTTATTTGCATTTTGGTTTGTCAAATTAGTAACAAGTCATTTTAACAGACTGGAGGTGTCATCTTCATTTGTCAGCTACAAGCAGTTGGCGCTTGAGGGAAGCATTGCTTCCTGCCCTGTCCAGTGCATCCTAGATGGTCTTAGGCTGGGAGTCTGCAATATGGGATGAAACAACAAACCTTTGTTTTCTTCTAAGAGAACATTTCTATAAAAAGATGAGGCTTATGCCTAAGTGTCATTATTTTGGCAGAGGATCTTTTAAAGGAAATATGTAAGAAATTATGCTTATTTTTCTAGAATAAGAAAGAGCAGGATATTTATAGCTTCATTGTATTTCTTATGTAATGAAATTTAAAAAAACTGTAATATTTTAAAACTGGATTTTAAGCATAGCCCAGATTAGAAGACAACAATGTGTTTGTAAGAAAGATAAAGCAAATATACCACTAAGCTATCAAAACACATTGAAAGACAAAATGAAGAATAGCCCTGACAGCACTCTGCTTGCATATGTTGTGGAGCTTATGGGCTCCTGAGCACACCTTTTAGAATGCAGCTGAAGCCCTTGTCACTTTCAAGCATTTGTCCTTTTGCTCAGAAATACTACAGAGCAATCAAGAATTTCCTTCAAGACGGCCACTGAGCCAATTTGTCCTGTGTCTGGTGCTGAAAACATTGTTACAGCTAGTCTGTACTGCCCTGGATTAGTATTACATTTTTTTTTTTACTCCAGAACTGGATTTTTCAGTCTCAAATCTGATTGCTTTAGCAGTGTTTATTTTGTGAGACTGGCATCTTAATGCCTCTTTTGGGCAGCAGAATTTTCGCTTCCTACAGACTGAAGCTACTTTCAAAGTTTCATTCAAATGTCTTTCTTTTCCTAACCACTATGTACTGGTTGACTTACAGTGTGGTCACCCAAGTACAATATGTTCTCTGCCTCTCCTGCTAAATCTCAAAGTGCATTGCAAACTATAGATCTTTTCCTTTTTTTTTTTTTTTCTAAAAATGCTGCTTCACTAAAATGTCTAAAAATGCTTAGAGAACATTAGGACAGAGTTTTGAGAGCATGACAAAATTATACATACAACACTGTCACATAATACATATATTTGATAAAGCATATGAATGCAAATACAGATCATATCTTACCACAGTGTAAACCATTTGGCAATAATTTTCAAAAATGTATCTGTGGAAGTTCTCTGAGATTTTTTCCTTGGGGACAATATTATTTACAGTCTGTGGATCATGTACACTTAATTCCAAGATTCTAGTTTTTAATTCTTTCAAAGATGATTCTTAGTTCTTCTGTTGTAAGTTGAGATCAGTTCTGTGCATTCAGGGGAAACACTTGGCAAAATATTGGAATTGCAATCTGCTGTCATTCCTGAAAGGAGAATTTATCCTCACCTGAAAACTTGCCAGCATCAGTGAAGGAGAACTAATATTCTAAGATAATGTAACTTGTACCTGTAGCTATTCTTTCATAGTTAGAACGTAATTTTACCTGAATTTTAACAATGCTCAGAGTTCTTAGATGCTTTTCTCTGCATCCATCAACCTCCAAGTCAATTAGCTTGTACAAAGTTATAGTACCCATGAAATCAGTGGCATTCCTGTTGCAGGAATGCCCCTCTACTATGTATCAGTAGGTGATTATGCTCTCCTTAGGTGAGTCTCTTCATGAGAAGCAATCTCCATTGTGATGCCTGAGCTGGGTAGTAAAAAATACCCACTGGGAAACACTCTCTGCCTCCTCCCTCCTTGAGAATTCAGCATTGTTATTAATCCAACTGAGAAGAATTTGGTAGGGGAAGTGTTAACAGAAACCAGACAACAGAGTTAGGAGAGCTATTATGAAATTCAGCTTCTGTTCAGACAGTTCTTAGAAAAATAATTAAAAAAAAAAATGGAAAAAACCCTCTCCCAGTTGCTGAAACTGCAGTCTGAATTGTGGAGAATGTTTACCGGATTTTTTGCTGCCAGCCAGAAGATCCACAGAAAGCAAACATCAGAATCATATCAGCATACAAATGCTGCTTTCATTTGTGGAACTCCACTGGGAACTTTCAGCTGAAAAAGCCTAAAGTTCAAAGGGCTTGGGGATAGTGGTGGCAAGCTAGACATGAGCCCCCAGTGCACCCTTGCAGTTCAGAAAGGCAACTGTATTCTGGGCTGCAGCTGACACACCTGTGGGACGAGGTGCCATCCAGAGAGACCTAGGCAGTCTCCAGCAGTGGGCCCAGGTGAAACTCATGAGGTTATGTGCAAGGTCTTGCACCTGGGATGTAGCAACCCCCCACTATCAGTACAAGCCAGGGGGCAAAAGGATAAAGTACTGCCAAAAAGAACTTGGGGGTAGTGGTGGATGGCAAGCTGGACATGAGCCAGCAATGTGCTCTTGCAGCCCAGAAAGCCAACCATATCCTGAGCTGTATCAAAAGAAGCGTAGCTAGCAAGTCAAGGGTGGTGATCCCGCTCCTCTACTCTGTGCTGGTGAGACCTCACTTGGAATTCTGTGTCTGGATGAGAAGTCCTCAGTACAGAAGAGACGTGGATCTGTTAGAGTGTATCTAGAGGAGGGCCATGAAAATTATCTAAGGGATAGGACATCTCCCCTATGAGATCAGGCTGAGATAGCTGGGGCTGTTCAGGCTGGAGAAGAGAAGGCTGCAGGAAGACCTGAGAGTAGCCTTTCAGTATCTAAAGGGAGCCTATCAACAGGAAGGATGCAGATGCCAACAGGGTCTGTTGTAATAGGACTAGAAATGATTTGAAAATGAGAGAGGGGAGATTTAGATTAGAAATAATGAAATTTTGGTTTTACAGTAAGGATGGTGAGGCACAGGAGCAGGTTGCCAAAGGAGATGGTGGAAGCCCCATCCCTGGAGACATTCAAGGTCAGGGTGGAGCAGGCTCTAAGCAATCTGTTGCAGCTGTAGATATCCCTGTTCATTGCAGGGGAGTTAGAGTAGAGGACCTTTAAAGATGCCTCCTGACTCAAGCAATTTTACAGTTCTATAAAACGCAGTGAAGCTAATGTAAGTTTTCCTAAGGAGTTCAGCATATTTAAACTACTCCATAGCATTTCTGGTTTCAGCCAAACAGTTAATAATTTATTAACATACAGCTTTCCCTGAGCAACAGAAGCACACCCAGGACCAGACCCATTATGAGGGGCAGAGTGCTGCCTTTGTGGCAGGGCAGCAGGGGGTGGAATAGAGCTAAGACAGGTGGCCTGGATTAGGCAATTAGGCCAGCAGTTTTTCCATACCATGTGGTTAGAAGGCCATAAAGCTGTGAAGGAGCTGGCATGGAGTAGCGATGTGGGTTGTGTGTTGAGAAGTAGAAGGAGGCTTCATGTTGCTGGAGGAGAGTCTTATGGCTGCTACGTGTCAGTCAGCAAGTGGTGAGTAATTGCATTGTTTTTTTTAAGTTTCTGTTTTCTTCTTTTGTCCTAGTCAATGGTTATTTAATCTCAAAGCACCAGTTCTATTTTATTTCTGGTTCTCTGTCTTATCCTTCCTGGAGGGAAGTGAGTGAGTAAATGGCTGTTTGCTGAGCTACCACTGAGTTAAACTGCAGCTCCATGGACGTGAATGGTCCTTTTAATACTTGCTAGCTGCTCTCTTTAGAGAGGTTGATGTGTTTGGCTTCTAAGGGCATGTGGTTTATTAGCTAGGTTGTTAGTAATTTCTTTCATAAAGATATACTTACTGGGGCCTAACTATAGAAGGGTAAGCAATGTCAATAGTTCAGTTGCAGCTTGCAGTTCAGCCCGTGTCTCCTTTGTACCTTGAAGGTGATGATAAGGAATGGTAATTTGAATAAGGTAATTATTCTAGCCATTAATAAAAGCAGTTTCTATGCAGTTCTGTGCTGATCTCTTGTACTTCTTTCTGCAGAGATTTTTGAAAGCTTTTTTTTTTTTCTATGTTGGGTAATGAGAAAAGGACTTGTATTTTCAAATGATGTTTTCATGTAGCACCAATCACTAAAGAGCAGGGAGCATTCTGCAGGTATGTTTTTCACCTGAGTACAGAATCACTGGGAAAGTGAAAGCTGGCTGAAAGCATCTAGAATTGTAGTTAATCTTACTAAGAAAATAATGCAGTATCTTGAGACGTGTAGTATTTTCCTAAGTTCAGATGGTAAAAGCCAATTTTCTAGTAGTGAGCGCTCTATTACTAGATGGGATTACTGAGGATTAACCTTGCAAATCAACAAACACGTACCCTTCTTGCTGATGACTGAATGGCCAAATAGATTGTTTAGACACTAAGAACAATGAATCTGTGGCAAGGAAGACTTCAGGGAAAGTCAATAACCAGAGCTGAGAGCTGTTGGCAGGCCCAAGCAGTTAGAGGTGATACTGGCCTGCTGTCTGCTCATAGATACGGTTACTCAAACTTTCTTGCCGTGTTTGTCTGTAGGAAATCCTCACATTCATGTGTGTCTGGAATGACTTGTCAGGGGGATTCATAATCAAGTGTAGGTTCGTAACCAAAGTTCTGGATCAGAGAAGATGGTACAAAATGTTTCTTAAGGTTTTTAAGATTCTTTAGAGATTAATAAAAGCCAGATGTGAGAGCTTGTGGAAGTCAAAAATGCTACCTTTCTGCAGTTAGTTAAAGGCAAAGAGTGTGTTTCTTTTAAACAGCTTGTCTTTTGAAATTGTGAACAATTCAAATTTGAATTAAGTATAATATAGTAAATGGAGTGTTTCTATCTATAACATTGTTTTAAATCCTAATAAGTATAAAAGACTGTATGTGACCATAAAAATAGTCTGCTAGTGGGCTGCTTGGGCCTGAACTTTGCTCACAATGTGCTGTAGGGAGCATGGTGACCTTAGTCACAGAAAAATGTAGAATACATTTTTTTCAAAACAAGGAATAACAGTAGCTCTGCTGTCAGTTTCTATAAATCTGGGAACAGAAGCTGTGAACCAGCCTTCTGTCAAAGCAATCTAATAAGCCTTAAAGTGCATGCTTTTTGTTATTCAATTTTAACTATTCACTTAGTTTTGCTAGGCTGAAAAATTAACTTGAACTTTCTGTAGGCATCCATTTTCTGTGCTGTATCGCATTTCATCAGAGCGTGAACACTAGATTAGGGATATAAGCTGCTATCTCACAGTTTAAGAAGAGTTAAGGAAAAAAACTGAATCCAAAACCTGAGATCATAATCCACTGTAAACGAAATCTTAAAGTAAGATTGGATCCAATTTTATAAGAAGAATTTCCTAAATATAAGCTTGTTTTGAATACCTGCTTTTGATTTTTAGTGTTTTATTTAAGTCAGAGGGGAAGTTGGACGCTGGATTTAAAGAAAAAGATCTTAGTCTGCATCTGAGTTTTGTCACTGACCTAGCCCAGAGCGGAATGTCAGTATGGTTATTTCAGTCAGGTTTCTCTCGTGATGTTCAGAAAGCTGTCTCGTAAATCTGTCGTTCATGTCTGTTGTGTCCAGAGACCAATTTAGATAGTATTTGCTCCTGAAGATGTTAGGGAAACAAAACACATTGTGTAACAGGATTAGGATCGCTTTCAATGTGTGAGCTGTTTGTTGTTTCTTAAAAATAAGCTTGTGGACTTACAGTTGAGAATTTCAGTTTAATTTTTAACAGTAGGGGTTGCTGTAGGAGAAGAGAACAATAAAGTATTGATAGCAAAGCACACAAAGGAATGTCAGTTTGCAGGAACAGTGTATTAGTGAAGTAAAAGGGCAGCCAGAATACTTTACACAGAAAAGGTTTACAAAGGACTGACTGCACTCTTAGTGATTTTTAAAATCTGAGAATATGACTATTTCCCAGTTGGTACTGATTTTTTTGCTTAGTAAAAATGAAAATCTTGCTCTTTGTTGTTTTTGACTGATTATAATATTGCCATCCAGAGAGACCTAGACAAGCTTGAGCAATGGGTCCAGGTGGGCTTCATGAGGTTAAGCAGATCCATGTGTGAGGTCTTGCACCTGGGTTGTAGCAACCTCCACTATTAGTATAAGCTGGGGGAATGAGAGAATTGAGCATAGCCCTGCTGAAATGGAATTGAGGGTACTGGTGGATGGCCAGTAATATGCCCTTGCAGCCCAGAAAGCCAACCATATCCTGGGCTGCATCAAAAGAAATTTCAGTATCTAAAGGGGGGCTATATGAAAAGGAGACAGACCCCGTAGCAGGGTCTGTTTTATAGGACAAGGAGAGATTCAGACTGGATATAAGGAAGATTTTTTTTTACAGTAAGGATGGTGAGGTACTGGAACAGGTTGCCCAGAGAGCTGGTGAAAGCCCCCTCCCTGAAGACATCTGAGGTCAAGTTGGATGGGGCTCTGAGCAACCTGATCTAGCTGTAGGTGACCCTGTTCATTGCAGGGGAGTTGAATTAGATAATTTTCAAAGGCCCCTTCCAACTCAAATGACCATGAAAGTTAATAATAAAAATGTAGTCTTCCACTTCTCACTGCAGTTTACATTCTTTCTCTGTATGACAACTGAATCACAGACTTGCGTGCACCTCTCTGTCTAAACTGGCTGGTATTTCAACCTAGTGTATGCAGCTCAGAACAAAGGTTGGGATTTATGGTAAGTATTTGTGGGATGCTACTTTCCCTTGTGTCTACATTCTGGGGAAAGCTGAGAAAGTCCCATTGTGGACTTGTTTGGCATATTGAGTAACTAGGTAGATATGTCTCAGTGATGTGAATGTTTTCCAATATTCTAGTTTCAGTTATTCATTTTATTTATGGTAGTTCCAGACCCTGGTCAGAAAGCCTTTTAGTGTGCATTTACTGTACACACACAGATTTCTATCCCATAAGCATCTGCCCTTGCTATTGATAACATTGGTACTGAGATTAAACACTACAGCATGGGGGGGAAAAAGAAGCGCACTTGTTACATTTAGGATCTAAGAGATCGAGTAATTGCTGGGAGGATGTGGTGGAAGCAGCTTTGGTTTGACAAGGAGTGGAGAGAAGGCAGAGTTGCGATAGTGTCTAGTGGGACATGGTGGGAGGGCATGGTTTGCTTCAGCCAGTACTAGCAGGGGAAGGGTGGCCCCTCTTTTAATCCAGGCTTTTGCTCTCTTAGCAAAACAGTAGGCCAGAACTTTGGAGGAAAAAAACGGTTGCCTTCTGGTGTTTAGCAGGTCTTGGTGAAGTATATGGAAGCATAATGCCTGTAGAGGAGTACTGTGTGAGTGAGCACAAGCTGACAATCTGCTGAAAGCTCAGAGGTTAGTGTTTCCTTCTACATGGTGCTCAGCTTATAGGATCATTAGTCTTCCAGCTGTCTGCAAATAGGGAAGGACTGTGAGCTACTTCCTTTCCTACTCTGTTGGAGGGGTGTATAGAAGTCAGGGTCTAAGCTGTTATTTCTGACCTAACAACTTTGTAATACTCTCAGGAATGAGAGCTCCCAGTTTGCAGAGCATAAATAACTCACTGCAATATAAAACTTGATAGAAAAAGCAATGATTTGAAGTCAGCCAAAATGCCTTATAAGGACACAACTGTAAGCACTGCCTGCTCCCGGATTTGAGTCCTAGATCCATCTGAATATGCCAGACTGGAGCGATGACTCAGTAAGGCTATGGATTCCAAGGATTTCATCAAGCTAATAAAAGTTTAGGAATATAGCAGCAAGGTGACTTCTTTGATTGTAAAATTAGAGATGTAAGTAGTGATATCTGCTGAGGAGTAGTTAGAGGCGATGAAGTGAAAATTATGACATAGTTAAGTCATTTGAAGTTCTGCTTTATGAAATTAAAGCTTTTACAATGGTGGCAAATCACTAGTACAATGTCATTTTATACCATTCCTAAAAAAGAGTTTGAGTTATCCTTAAAATGGTGCAAAACAGACATGTGTTGTTCAGGATCCAGGGTAAGTAAATAAAAACTAATCTTGTATGGAAGTTCTTTTCAGTTTTCCCTAACTCATGTAATTCAAACTTAGAGAAGTGCGAGTGCAAGCATGGTTGAATTATGAACGTCCTCCTTCATGTTTTTGGCGTCACTGATCTTGGAGATATCTGATCCTGGTGAATATTTATTGCAATTTATTCTGGAAAAAGTAAGACTCATAATTTACAGGAAAGCAATGAGAGCCAAGTGCCAACCCAGAGCAAATGGTACTACTAAGGGTGCGTTAGCAATGAAAGATCCCATCAGTTAAAATTTTCATAATATTGATAGCAGAAAGGATTGACATGTATTGCAATACTAATAAGCATTAAGTGTTACAGATGCGATGGAGGCTTGTGACTAGAATTGAGTTTTTACTCTAACCATTCAAGGGTCTGTTAGAATCAGAGAATCATAGAATTCTGTTCTTACAGGGGTGTTTGGGACCCACAGGGAAATGAGACTTAATCTCCTTAGTGCTTGTGGAATATGCAACTCCCATGTATCCCATGCTCTTCACAGTACCCCCATGTTGCTGTTGATTGCATGCAGGCAGCAGCACTTTGCAAGCAGAAGAGTGCCTCCGGCTGAGGTGCAGAACTGCCCACCTGATGCTCCTGCTTTTGTTCAGGTAGTGCTAGGAGACCTGATGAAGTCAAAACATAATAGAGAAAGGAGTGGAAGACTAGCCTCACAGATCAGTTGTGAACTTTAGCAGCTCATAGATTTGGCCTGATTTTTTTTTAGATGCTCAAATACCATTTCTGCTTTATGCATAGGCTATACTTCACAGCATCTGCATTTGCAAAAAGCATGTAGATAGAGTAAGAGAATTTAGTTACATAGGGCATGTAAGAATCCTTTTCAAATGAAGGAGCAGAGTATTTTTTGTTTACTAAATTCGTGCAGCCCTGATATTATTATTTTGACCACATGTAACAAGATGTAATACGGCATAAAGTCTAGTAGAGCTGAGATCCTCAGTCAAAAATGAGGGACCTTGCTGCAATGAGTTTCTCCTGATACATTTTTGAAATACTGCATACAGAAACGAGGTTTTGTACTTATTTTGTTACATATTAGCCTTTGCTTGTGGCTTGGTGGCTTTTCTCCCCTTACCTTGCAGCAGAGTTCTGCCTCTATTGATGGGGTCAAACTTCAGGTTATTCTCAAGCTTAGCAAAATCCAGTGTTTATATCACCTCATCTTTTGGTTTAAGTATGGAGAACTGTGATGTACTTTTGGATGCTGCAGCATCAGGTGCCTCCTAGCATCACTGGCTCTCCTAAGCAGAGTTCTTCAACAAGAATTTTGGAACTCAGCCATGAGACACGAGATGTGATCGCAGGCAACTCACCATGGTAGGCACAGTCCTTTGTGCTTGGCTTCAGGACTTCATAAATGTTCTGTCTGTTCTAGATCTGAAAACAGACCATGTCCAGGAGGAAAGATGAGACAAAATTTTATCTCACTCAGTTTTTGCATGGTGCAAGATAGATAAGGATATGTTCCCATGCTCTGCTTGATTTTAAAATAGAACATATGTGCTGTGGCCTTCAATGTATATTTGAAAAGGTTGCTCAAGGTTTTACACAGTATCTGCTGTTCTCTTTTGAATGAATCCTGTAATTAGTTTCATACAAAATCTAATGCAAGTATAGACTTAATTATACTTTCTAACACATTTTAATCACTGTCTTCAGATGCAGCTTAATTTTTTTGGAGTTGGAAGGAGCTGTATTTGAAAAGAACTCAGGTCCAGATTGTGAAAAGTATTTCTTTGTCTTGCTTTATTTAACTTGGACAAGATAAACGAATAAAAATAAATAAATGGGAGAAGTATGTATTCAAACACTATGGGCAGAAAACTTTATGTGAGTTGATGGTGCCCTGCTCTTTAGTGTAGTCTAATACAACTTGCTACTGTCAATTTTCCAGCGTGGTGATACGCCATGGTGGTGTCTTGAGTGGATGGAAGGAGTGAGGAGTGGTCTTGGAGAGTAAATTCAAGTGGCTGGATCATATTCAAGAAAAGGAGGAGCAGATTTGTGAGGAGACCAGGGACTACCTCAGCTCTCACTGTTGTACTACTGACTCAATCTCTCAAGCTCATGGTATGTTGCCTTCTTGGAGTAGAAGCAAAAAGAGGTAAAATGGCTGAGGGATTGAAAGATTACCTTCACAACAATGGTCAGGTCCTGTTATGAAATGTACTAAATACAAAGCTAAAGGGCTTACTCCTTTTTTCCATACTTGATAATAGCAATTTGTGAATTTTGAAAGAACCATTTTTAGTTAATTTTATTCCTTGTCTCTGTACAACTCAGACCAGTCAGGCAAATTTATAACAGGTATCTAGATTTCTTCCATACAAGGTCTGAATTCCTTTTAAATTAAATGATATAAAAATATGAAAATAGCTTACAGTTGAATCATTCTTGCATTTTTTTTTTAATATAGGTTTGTTCAGCAAATTGGCTACCAGTTAAGGGCGATGGTTTCCATACTATGATTTGTGGCACATTTAAAACAGATGGAAGCATCTCAAAGGCTGCTTTGTCCAAAGCCAAGAACATTTTTTCAGCAAGAAGTCTGAACTTGTTGCCACATAAACAAAATGAGTGATTTAACTTAGTGTCTACATATTTTGGATTGGCTAAAGCTACTGAAGAAAGAAAGCCAGAGGTCAGATCCTATAAAAATAGGAAGAGAGAGACCAAGAGACATGCATGCATGTCCACCACACACATGCATCTCCTGGCAGTTGTTCAACCTGAAGTGTTTTTGTGGTGAGACTCCAAGTGGTAGGGTGTTTCGGTCCATCTGGAAAATCTCTTGGACTTCTATTCCTTCAGCATAAGAATAAAATCAATCAAACCTAGATACTCATGATGGGATATCTAGATGCTTTTTATTGGCTAGCCTTAATAATAAAATTAATCCTATATTTTATTAAAGTCCATTTGTGATGTCCAGATTCAGTGAGATACTTATCAAAAATCCAAATACGTTCTGGATCTGTAAAACGTAGATATGCAGAGTGTAGGTTATCAGCATGGTCAAACATGATTTCAGTAACAAACACGAACTGTTGCTTTCTGTGAGATCTTTATGAGCAACATAAGTTTCAAGAACAGGCTAAGCAGGAAAGTGGGTTTCAAATGTCATTAAGAAAAACATAATGAATTTCCAATTTAAAAAGAAATGCAACACTTAAGACAATCTAGGAGCTCTGCTGATGGATTGTACTATATTCTTCAGAATTATTTACTATATTACTTACAATTTTAAAAAGTATGTGACACAATGAAATTGTGAAATTCTGTCAGCACACTTGTGAACAAGCAAATATTTTTCAGAAAATGTATAATTATGGAACTGGCATATTGGACGCAGCACTACTCCAGATCAAAAAAAAAAAAAAAAAGGGGTAGACAAATTCACTTATGAGAGTAGATTTTAAACACTGCAAACATTCTAGTCAGCAAAGGATCTGACTGGATCTGGCTGATGTAGATTTGTATCTGTACAAGACTGCAGCTACAAAGGCATTACAAAAGAGGTCCAGGACTTCCTGAGTATTAAGCTGATGCCTGGTGATGGTCCTATGCCCAGCTGGGGGTTTGATTCTGTCTTTGGGTAAGAAGCAGGTGCACATCCCACCATTTTACAGACCTGTATTTCCTTCAGAAATGTGTAACAGAGGACTTCAATCTCAGTCTGGACAGGTACACCATTTTGACAGGTGGGGAAGTGACATCCCCCTGAGATATCCGGCAGAGTTCTACTGCTATACTGCCTATGAGAGGCAGAAATGGGAAGAAATAAAGCAGTTATCTGGGCAATGAAATCTTGCAATGGAGAAAATTTCTATCAAAGAAACAACTACGTGGAACACGTATCTGACAAAATACAAATACTTTTTTCTTATATTTAACTTAACGATATTTACTGTAACAACACTTTGCAATTGCTATGCATATTAAATTCTGTGCCTGGGTGCCTTCATGGATCTCCTGTAAAACTAAGGGGTGTTTTCTGAGTGGATGGGGAATGCTGACACATGATTGTCTTGCAGGCTTTTTTTATTCTGTACTTCACTTGTTGGCCCAGTAGTCCAGGAAATACCACAAATGCAGGAGGCAAATTCAGACTGTGGGGTACAGTTTGAGTGTTTTTTCTTCATATGACTGCCTTTTTCTGCTAGCAAAAATAAGGCACTACTCTTCTTGTATTGCTCTGCTAAAGTCAGTGAACTCAGGATTCTGAACTTGTGTGACTGTGCACTTCTTTAAATGGCACACCTCTGCTTCATGTGCACGTCTGTCAGATGTCATTTTGTGACTGGCCATCTGCTGCCATCTGTCACGCAACAACAAAATGTAAAGGAATGTTGGTGGGAAGGCTTGACCTCTACTGCCATACCACCAATGTCTGCCTCTGATGTCATGGGCTAATATAATGAAATAGGAGGCATTACTTTTAGAGCAGCCCTTGTGTTTGGAAAATTTCACTATCATGGAATGAAAAAGCTATCAGAATTCCTGGGATTTTCATCTAGTTTGCCAAAATGCATTCTACAAATACATGTATGCAGAAGATGTTTTCTTCTAAAATATAATAAAATGCACAAGGGCAATTAAAATGTGACTTCACGATGGAGGAAAAACGTTGCACTTTGTGTCCAAAGCAAACAGTTGAGGAAGCACCTCATCAATTCTAAACTCACATATAAAAACTTCTGTGAATACTTTTTTTCGTTTTCTTCTGTCTCAATTTCAGTAGAATGTATAACATGTACTTAGTGATTTTACTTGATTAAAATCCACAATTTTATTAAAGGCACTAGATGAAAACTCAAGTAAAATTTACAGCTTGCTTAATGGTTATGAAGTCCAAAACTTGTCAAAATCCTCCAGAGCTTCAAATAGTTATGCCTGTGCTTTCTACTGGGAGATGGGAGAGAATAGTGACATATCACAACATTATTCTTCATCCCTATGTATCTCTTCAAAACAGTACTTAATAGTGGCTGCATATAAAGCCTTGTAACTTTAGGGTCTGTTCAGTTTTAACTGAGTGCTTGTAGATTGGTGCCATATCTAATTTTAATACAACTTCACTAATACAATATTTAAAATGAAAACTAAAAACACAAGCCTTTTAAGGATTCTATTGCTTTTTGCTCTTTCTTGAATTTTTGTGGTTAGAGAACCACGCTTCTGTTTTAAATTCAACAACTCTATTGTAAGAGAAAGTATTGATGGGGGAAAATCTTGCGCAGTGACAATTCCTAATAGAGGAAATGTTCCTTATTGCAAAAAAAAATGACTTTCCTCATTCCAGACTTTACATGCAAAATAGGATTATGATCTTGTAACCTGGAATAAGTTAACTGTGCTAACAGTAAGTAAGGATTTCAACACTGCGTCATAGGAGCAGTATAGAACTTCATATGGTTTAACTTTGTGTAGGTGGTCTGTGCTCACATAGTGTCTCTTTTCATTTTGACTTCAGTTTCAAAGATGCATCGAGATCTCTGAACAGTGATTTTGCCAGAATCTGACTGCAGCCACTTTAATGAAAGGTGGAGGTGGGCAGTGAAGTAGATCCTTTTATTAACTTGGCACCAGTTTTTCCTTGCGTTGATGTCACTCTATCCTTAGTGTTAAAATGAGGCCTTTTGTGAGAGCAATGTTTTTTTTTAACTAACCACCTAATGGTCATTAGCAAGTGCGATACTGAACCAGAGCTGCCCCCAGTGCCTCTTGGCAAAGTAGACAAATATGAATTTTTGCTCTCAAGGGAGGGCCTTTCCATAGGGAATGGTGGAGACAGCCATTCAGAAGCTGGGTGTAGGAAATGCCTTGGAAAGCAGGGATTGCTGCTCTATCCACTGTGTGAAGGATGGTCTGACAGTTGCTGTTAAGAAGAATGTCTCTGCTCCACAGAATGAGTTGTGCCAAACCCACTCTGGTTCAGAAGCTGCCAGCCTGTTTTTTTTTTTAATCTCAAGTGTGGGCAGAGTAGGCAGGGAGGGCAAGGTTATTGCTGATGCCCCAGAGTTTGTGCCTTAGAAAAACTTCTGCTGTGCTACGGCATAGAGTGGGCCTGTACTGAGCTTATCAAATTAATGAAATCCATATAATTTCTTTAATAGCTTATCACCTATCCACTTGCTGATTACGCAGCAGTTTTTGTAAGAAGCTTACTTCATATCAGAGTTTCGTTGAACATAGCTAAATATCAGAATTCTACCTGTTTTCAGAAATGGCTATACTTCTGCAGGCTGAAAAAGAAAATGGTTCACTGATAGCTGATATATATGTCCTTAAACTTAGTCTAGCAGATACAGGACTTCATCTGAATGGACACCAGAAATATTTTCTGTTTTCCACAAAATTATGGATGCCCGTGCATTGGATATGTTAATAACGCCTTTTGTAAGGTTTACATTTACTTGTGTATTCTGGCTGCATGTGTGCAGTTGAGATCCAAGATTTTTTTGCTTATTTTAAGCTTTAGACAGTGTCTCCGTGGTCTAGATAAGTAATTTTTTTCTGCTCCTTTTTCTAGTTTCTCGACATCTCAATCACTCAGATTGTGGCTAGGATTTGCCAATGTCAGTAAAGGATTTTAAAATTAATTGCTAAAACTTAGCGTTACTGAGTGCTCTTTTACACAGTGTAGAATCTAGAGATTGGTTTTGTATTTTGTCCTGGATGGCATGTGTCATGTTTATGTGTGATTGTCACTTTGTTGTTCTCTTAATACCTGTTTTGCCAGATTTCTCACTGAACAACGGCTCTTAAAAGACAGTAAGAGCCTACCAGCTCAGCTGAAATGGTAGCACTGGAGTTGTTACAGAGAATGTTAGGCAATGGAACGTCCTTAGAGGATTTCTCACCAAGGTCTAAGGCCTGACACGCTTCGTGTTGAAAGCTGGGAGCTTGAGGCCGGAAGACACATGTTGTTCTGAGAGAGGCCATGATAAACCATCAAGTTCACACAGAGATCTCTAAGGCAAATGCTTGTGCAGCTGCAATGTGTAATCTGCCTGTGCTCTTTGTGCACTATGTTCTGTGCTGTGCATCTGAGCCTAATAGTATTTAATTCACTGCAATTCCACTTCACAAAATCCTTCTGTCTTTCCAGGTTCTTTCCTCATGTGAGTGCTTGTTTTTTAAAATCACTTTTCCAGAATTGCGTAATGCTCAGAGGTGCAAAGTACTTGATGGAAGCTTGTCTTTCAAATATGCATTGAAATATATGCTCTTTAAGTGCTAATTTTTTTTTCTCAAAGCATGCCTGCCATAATTTAGCTAACATAAATTTCAAAAATAGATTCCAAAATTATGTTGTTAAATAATGGAGCTGTTCTGGTTAGTGAGGAGAACTCAGTTAAGGATCCTATACATCTTTTAAAACTCAACTGTAGTAAGTGCTAATTGAAAGCTACTCTCTTGAATACACCTCTAGGGAAGTTTGTGTCTGGTCTAGGCTATTTAAAGACCTTTAGCATGAGGAAACTAAATGGTTTAATTTAACTAAAATTTCAGTACAAGCCTGAGAAATCTTAATTTTCCTTCCATCT
Source organism: Numida meleagris (assembly GCF_002078875.1). NCBI lineage: Eukaryota > Metazoa > Chordata > Aves > Galliformes > Numididae > Numida > Numida meleagris. The sequence continues at coordinate 30,603,595 of NC_034414.1, read as the reverse complement.
CACTTGTCACCTCCAGTTACGAAAGTACAAAGGACAGTAGCATCAGATGATCTATGCATGCTTTTGAATCCTAGTAGTAGTTCACACTGGCTGTCATCAGAGTATGTGGCAGGTACTAAATTGCTTACCAGACGTAAATCTTTCAGGCAGGTAATCTGAATCCACTTTTTATCAAGCTGCTTCTCTGCCCAATAAAGCATGCTGTGTAGATGCATTTTGAATTACATGTCTTAAATACGAATATCTGTCTCTTCAAGCTCTTCTAGAGGTAAGCCTGATTGGCTGTACTAGCGTTACCCTTGGTGGTCCATATCGTAAATTTGTAAGTACAAAATTAGAGTGTGAAAAAGGGTTCTTTTTCACTTAAATACCTAAAAAGTAGGGCTCAGAAGAGAACTCCAGGGCAAAAGGAGTCGTTCTATGCTCAAGGAGAGATGGATATCATTTGGAAGTCATTTGCTTGCTGAAGAGATAAGAGGGAGAATGCATCTGACTGTTGAGGGTCTTGCCAAGCAAAACAGGAATTGCAGTTGATACTTAGGATATGTTAACATTATTAATTTCCTTGGATTTGTTATGTAGAAGCATACAAGACTGATACTACACATAGGTTTCAGATGATGACCTTCAAGATAATACAACTGCAGTTTTTCAGTAGTACCAATAATACATGAAGGCTAGTTCTCCACTTCATGTGAAGAAAAAATGAGGTGTAAACCAATTTTTCTTTAATATTTATATATTCACAGAAGAAAACTGTATCAGCTGTTCCTCAGACTTCCAGATAATTTAGAAGACAAATTTATACTGCAATAGAAAAAACAGAGGCAGAAAAATAAACATAGCCATTTTTTAAATTAAAAAATAGATTTATGAGAAGTAAGTCTCTCCTGACTTGTCAAATAGGTGCCTTCTCCTGAACTTTCAGAGTATACACCCTGGCATGCATTCATAGAGGAATTTTATTCTGGAATATTCCTGTGCCTTGCCTGTCATAAGTGACTTTTTAATTTATGAAGAGTCTCCTCATGCAAGTCTTGATTGCTATAATCTGTAGATGCACAACTACTACTCTCATTTTGTCTTGCTTGAAATTGCTATAAAAGACTCCAGTCTAGCCACTACTTTTATTTGCTCTATTAATTTCAAAGGATGAATTAACTAGTGGAGAGAGATGCCTTTGATTTGAAAACAAGCAATGTGTATATATATATACATTATATACGTGTGTGTGTGTGTGTATCTAGTGAGATTACCTGTAGTTGGTGATACTGTTACAAAGCAGTTATGTTGAGAGGTCTGATATATTTCTTTTTTTGGCAAGTGAATAAATTTCAAATATCAGAAGCTTTTAATCTTCATCATTATAACAATGGATAGATTACTTAGTTGCCTACATAGACATGATTTTATGATAGCTTTGCAGAGTTCACTTCTATTTCTGGGCTTCACAAAATGGTATCACTGAAATGGGCCAGTCACCTCCTGTGTCATTCCATGAATTATTCCAAATATATACCTTGGCAAAAATGAGATGCAGTGGAACAGAAGCAGCTCTTTCAGAGTTAAGCAAATGTGTCAAACAACAGAATGGTACCTATAGCTGTAAAATATACGTAAAAGCTGCTGCTGTTATGGTGTGGCTGCAAGGGGCTGGTCAGAGCCAGGACAGGTGGCCTGAATTAGGCTAGGGGTTATTCAGTGCTGCCTGATATCATGCAGAAGGCCATAAAGCTGTGGGTGGTTGGCTAGGGGTCAGCTGCTGCTTGGGGACTGGCTGGAGGTCAATCAGTGATGTCAAGACCTTGGGCCTGGTGGTGGGCTGTCAGTTGTTTGGCAGTTATATTGTTAGCTGGGCGTTGGTCAGTGGGGGGTGAGTAGTTGCACTGCAGAGATCTATCTGTCTATCTATATATGTATATATAGAGAGAGAGAGATCATTGCTTTCTTTTCCTTCGTCTTAGTAAATTGTTTCCAATTCTTTCTTATCCCATTGCGGGGTGTAAGTGAGCAAATGGCTCTATGGTGCTTAGCTGCCTGATGGGTTAAGCGAAAGCATGTGACTAAGTCAACTTTTGCACTGAGATTTTTTTTAGCCATAAATCTTAACATTTTCACTACTAAAATTTTGAGGATTTTGAGTAAGATTCCTAGTTATTATGAGCTGTAAAATTGGACTTCTCTTCAACTGCTGATTCAGTTCAATCAAAATTACAGGACTGTAAAAGCTTTTCCTGGGATAATTTCTCCACCACTTCTCATTAGAGAAGTATTCTGGCAGTTAATGATGCTGCAATCTCACAGGTAAATTATCTTCCTTTTAAAAATTAGGAGAAAGCAGATACAATGGAAATAGATGAAAATAAGAGTAAAGTCAAGGAACAGACACTTTGTCCATGGATTGGTAAAACTGGGCAGGTTTTACTTACATGTGAGTCAAGGTTATGTCCCTATGGCATATATACATATATGCCTGCTCATCCACTGTTGTGTGTATGAATTGCAGGTATGAATAGTGAGACGAATGCTCCAAATATCCTTAAGGATATCTTAATAATAGCCATAGCTGTGATAAATTCTGTAGTCTTGCAGGAAATCACTCAGGACTGGGGCTAGTTTAATACTTGGATAAATCTTTTAGTCTATTCACCTGTTCTTCGCTCTATTCTTTGTCACTCCTTCCCCCTCATGATCATAATGTGGTGGTTACAGTTACTGTTAATTGCTTAGTTAAATTGAGTTAATTTAAGGCAGTAATTAATGTCAGGAGAGCTAAAAAGGAATGTTAGTGAGGAATTGTGAAACAATTTAGAACTTATCAAAAAAATTGAGAAATATCCATAGAACATTACTCAGAGTACTCCAAAGAGTTGTGATCTTTAAAAACAAACAAAAAAAAAGCTCAAGGCAATATATTACAATGGGGGAAAATATAAAATATGAGTATTAAAATGAATTAAACAGGGTGGAACCCCTAGTGCTGGGGAATATAACAACGGAACCTCAGAAGTAGGAAATGGCAGCTGGCACATCTCTTCATCTGTATCTGTCTTCTCATTAGAAAGCTCTTGTTTTATTTCAACACTCCACCGTAGTCCCAGATGGTATCAGGAAATAGAGTAGCACAGAAAATGAAGTTAGTAGATTCTGCTAAATAAACCATTGTGACTGTTTAAGGATTTATGATAGAGTCTTGAAAGGACAGGATGAGTTTCTCATAATTCTCCATGAAATTAAAAAAAAAAAAATCAAAGGAAGTTAAATATAATTTCCCCGGAGCTGTAATACTGTTAAGATTTATTGCAGTCAAGTAAAAGCTGAGAAATATAGCTTTAATTCCTTAATTCATGTATCTTCTGGAGCTCTCTAGTATTGGAATACTCATAGTCTGTGTAAGAAATCATCTTTTAAACTAAAGAAGAAAACTTCTAAAATTAAGAATTTTCAGTTAAGTAGTCCTTCTTTCCCTTCAGAGCTCATTTTCTAAATAACGCCCAACAAGTAAGACTTACCCACCCTCATGCTTTCTAGATCTTTTGAGTATATTCTGGGCCTGGATGGTTTGCTAATTCTTTTCATTTTGTTCTTCAGCCAGTTGTTGCAAAACCACCCTAAATTAGCAAGGTTAACTGTCTTAGAGGGTTCTTAATGTCAGTCAGGAATGATCAAAGCACTGCTACATTTAGAGGCAGGGTGCTGCACGTTGCTGCATGTAATAGCATGTCAATATCACTGGATTGCAAAGAAGGCACCTGGAAGTAGAAAGATTCTGATTCTTACTCAGTTGTATCGCAATGTGTGGAAAGTCAGTAGCATGTTTCAGTGCAAGTGAGAACACTTAATTAGATTGAATGCATGAGGAGGGCAAACTGTGCTATGAAATTTTAACTTTAATCTTGCTTGTACTAAATGTGCTGCTTAAATATTTTAAAATCAGTAAGATATTTTGCAGCTTTACTTTGCTATCTGGAAGCAGCGGGCTGCATAAACTCATTGCTACTGGCTTTTTCAATGATTCTCTGGTGATAAACTGGGGCACCTTAGGAGTTGGGTAACAAGGCTTTTGTAGGTATCTCTTCATCTGAAATTACGTACTGAAATTCTTGCTCAAAATCTTTCCTGAGCTATCCTGACTGTGACTTATCAATGGCATTAATACTTGCAGTTGCTAAATGAAGTTTGTGGAAACCCTTACTAGTTTCTCTTGTTCTGTTTCAATGGCATTGTATTTCACCAGTGAAATCTACTGTGTCACAAGCGTTAAAGATGATGCACAGATACTGCCTTCGCATACACTGCTGTTACCCTCATAACAATTCAGCAGTGGTTGCTCCCCATAACCGCGCTGTCTACCACCTCCTGTGGGACCTTGCTAGGCACGCAGAAAACCAGTCTAGTGAGTTGTGGCTAGGCCTGGAGGAATGGCTGTGTACCACATATTTTTCCTTGAGGATGTTTTAGGTTCAAATTGATAGAGTTTATCTAACCAAAAAGATATTCCAGGAAAAGCAGCTAATTTAGAAGACTTACTGGACTGATCAGAATAAGTCCCCAAGGGTTGTGGCTTGCCTGCTGGCCAGTGAAAGTACAAGCTTCTGTTAGGAACAGGAACTAAAGAATCTCTTGTTCTGGAAGCAGAATTTCCCTTTGGAAGGGAAGGTGTGACCTCAGTTTCTTTTGATAATAACCTGTATATTGTCATGGATTGGAACAACTATGCTATATGAGTCTCCTGTTTAAGGTGCTTTCTCCATTGGTCCTTGTTGAGCTGGGTGTCCACTGTCAGTTCTTTCAGCCCTCTACTTTAAGACAGATTTGTGGTTGTTAACCTGTTTTAGGGCAAGTGTTACCAGTGCTGCTGCTCATTGTCTTCCTATGCAAGGCCAGGCTGAAAGAAGTTGGGGGAAGTAAGCAAAATTTTCTGGAACACATAAATATGCTTTTAGTGAGCCTGCTGTGATTTAATCTCTTTTATAAGATTTTTGGCTAACTGGAAAAATTAGGGGAAGTTTACATTTTACAAAATCCCAGAGCTTATGAGTATTTTGATTTCAGGGTTACTCTTCAGTTTTGGTAAGGTGGTATGTAGTAGCAAGATCCATGGAGTATCTACTGATGTCCCCAGCTGTACTCAAGGAGATTGCTAATAGCAGATGCTGTGAAAAAGTACTGTTCAGAAACACATGGATGACTGGGAACCGTCTCCAAGAGGCTCTCAGTGCAAGATCAAGCAAGCCTTTCAGTAGTGAAGGTGGATCTAACTTTTCTTGTTTCTGTAAAAGAAAAGTGGTCATTCTGAGCCAATACAAATGAATCCCAAGCTGGACAGGGGTCTAAGACTGATTCTGGGATCCTCTGGCTTTCAACAAATGGCTGTGACCTCTGTTACCCCTGAGGAATGTGAGAATTTGGTTCACTCTTGATCATTTGAGAGACCTCTAATTTGCACTTAGTATCAATTAGCAGGAATTCTTTTAAGTGGGGGGAGGGGAATGCTTTTTGCATGTTGCTTTGAATATATATGATTTCACATAACTACTAATCTTTTATTTTTAATTTCTTCTGGATGAAACATTTGCCAAATGATTTGCTAGCAGAACTTGCTCTCAAGCATAGCCCTGTGAATAACTATGGGTAGGAGTTCTCTGTGGTGTTTTTCGTTTGCAGATCCTCTAGAACTACTTCTGTGTTTCATAATCCTTTAAATTGATGAATTTGCCAAGTCTTCCCCCCCCCAACTCTTAATTTAATTTTCTCACTCAGCCAGTGTATTTGTAGCTGGTTGGAATCATGTGTTATTTAAATAATGACTCCTGTCTGAAAGTAATTTTTGCCCTGTTTGTGGAAGAACTGTGCACACAAAAACAAAACCTGTGGCAGCTTAGGGTTTGTATTTGAGATCCTGAATGGAATAAACAGAGTGGAAATAAAAGCCTCAAAATATGTGTTGTAACTTCTTGTTCTGTTCTAAATACAGAACTCCAAATTAGTAAAGGGTCCAAGCTCTGGCATAAATAATTTTCTCTGTGTTAGCCAGACATAGTGCGATCAAGCTTGGGTCCTTACAGCAGTATTTAGACATCTCACATGCCATCCAGGTTAACACCAGTCAAATATTTAAAGACTGCCAAAAAAAGAAAAGTTGCTTCTAGATCTACATAAATCTGTTATAAGAATATCAGTTTGTGTTGTCTCTCTCTTGTGAAGGAGATCTTGTCTTTCACAAACCTGGTAAATTAACCCAGCGGTTGCCTTCATATCACTGGTACATTAGAAAAGCACTAAGATTGGTTTGACAGTAAAAACAGAATATGTCAAAAAAGAATGCAATTCATGGCTGCAACATTTTACTTTTTTCAGTAAATTATTTCTTCATAACTGACCTGTATATTACATACTATCTGTTTACGCGTGTATCTGAACACTGGAAGAAGGCATATTTATATCAACTTCTACAATTTTCGCTGGAATGTTTTTTTTCTTTCTTCCTGTCCAGGTTTAGAACTATCTTTGAAGTATCATCAAAGTAATAAAAGAAAATAGCTAATATTCCACTAAAGCAAGGTAAATATTGTTTTAAACATAGGATTAGAGTAAATTTAATCCAGCCAGCACAGTTAGGGATTCATTGCTCTCCACAGCACTACCTCAATTCCCAGAAAGAATGATTGTAAGCAGAAATATGATATTCTGCCAGGAAATCACTGGTTCCGAGTTATTAGATTCCAGCCTTGGTTGAGACTGAGGCAAGGAGACAGGACAGGAAGCATTCAGAGTTATTCCTAAGTGTGGCTCAATGTGTTTTAAATAAGCTGCTTCCAAAGGTAACAGAGATGATGGACTGCAGCAACGCAACTGCAGGTGCAGTGCAGCGACCCTCCTGTAGACTGTGATTGCTTCCTCTCTTTCTCTTAGGGAAAAGGATAAGCTCAATGTGAGCAAAAATATTTCATTCTGCTCTCTAATGCTCAGACTTGCAGCATTTGTTTCATTTACAGAGCAAAAGATCATGTTTTCTCTACCAGCCTCTGTGTATGGGATGCAAAAGCTATGTTCTTGTGTGGAGTTCACAAAATTTCAGTCATCACTGAATAGCTTCTGTCTCAATCAGAATCTTTGACCAAAACTTTAAGGTTATTGAAGTTCCTATTGGATGTCATAGTCTCCTGTGCTAAGCAGCTTTACAGTACCATTGAGAAGATACTATTGTCTACTCACATGAAACAGGTAATTCAAAACTGAAGAATAAATATTCTTCACTGTATTGGTTATGAAAATTGGTCTTACATCTTTTTCTCCAAGGAAAACTGATTTTTTTTATCACCATTTTGGGGAAAAAAAAACGGTTTAGTGAATCTGTAGTTCAGGTATTTCATGTTTCTCTTGCCTTCTCGTCCTTGTGTTTCCCAGCCAGATAACATCTACACCTTCTATTTTTCAGCACATTCTTTATCCTTTATTCTCTGACAATTTTACCAGTTAAAATGCATTTAAATGTTCTGTTAACAGACTATACTCTGTACTGCTCAGCAATAACTAGAAACTATCACTGGAATGCTGTTTGCATGATTATAAAAAGCTTATTTCAATCAATTGAGTAGTGGATAGTTATTCTCTAGAATAAGTTCTTACAACATGCTTCCTATCACAGTCGGCCTCTGTAATGCTAGTTTCAGCAGGGAGTGAAGGACTGGATCAGCTATGCAGAAATAAAGTTCTTTTATATGCTATAACTGTAGAGGAAAGGAAAACCTTATTTTTCCTCCAGCTATTAACAATCAAGTCATTGATACTACCATACTCTGGTGTTTAGGTAACTTGGGGCTGTGTGCACCACTCTAAGCAAAGCTACTGGGCGTGAGGAGGGTCCTCTTAACATTTGCCCTTTCCTCTTGAATCCCTGGAATTGTTCTAATGATTATTACATTTACACAAATCATAAAGATATTAAATAATGTGTGCTTTGGCAAATGTCCTGCATTTCAGGCTTGTCAAGAGATTTACTAATGATGATGGCAACCTCCAGGCAAGTCTGTGCTACTCTTCAGCAGCTCTGGTCTCAGTTGTATGTTAAAACATCTCACTGAGAGGTTTTGACAGGATTTGCAGTTCCATCTTTCTGGTAGCCAGAAGTGTAATTAACAGTAATTCCATGAAGAGAATGTTTAGAAAAATCAATGTAAAATAGAAATTCACATTTCCAGACTTCTTCTCCTTGGAATTTAGTTCATGGGGCCCAGCTGCATTTAAGGCCACAGTAATCATTGGTGGGGATAAATGATAATAGATACAGACATAAGAGAATCCAAATCATTCTACTCAAAAGTAGTTGTCATCCATTCTGCTGCTGACCATGACTTTTCCGCTGGAATCTTTCTCTCAGAACTTGTAGATTTAGCAAATGTAAAATACTTTGCGGAGATGCTAATTTTGGTGAATGTTAATTTCAAAAAACCTTGGGGGAATAAAACATAGCTATAATTGTCACGTTGATCTGAGGCCTTTATTGGGTAGAACAGCTGGATAAACACTTTTTATGAAGTTAATAATATGCTCTTAAAGGTATGAGATGCAACTCCAATGTGATCTTTATTTAATAATGTTCTTTTTGCCTCTGTAGTAACATTCATGCTGAAATATTTGAGTCTGCCAGTCAAAGCAACAGGGGGAAAAAGGAACCTACAGAGAAACACAGGGCTATTTCGTTTTCCTTGGATCTTATGCAAGGATATTACTTTTAAAATTGCAGTACTACTACCTCATCTGTCAGGTTAATTTCACTAATGTTTTCCATTTCCTTCTGTTGACAGCCATTAAAAGTTTGATATTTAATATTAGTCCTCATCTCAGTACACTGTTTAAGAAAATTGATGCGAATGAAAGATTTTCTTGGGGGTTGCATTTACAGAGGTTTCAGTCTCTTTACAGTCCAGGTACAGCTTTCCTAAAGTGACCTGTTAGTTTACTTTGGTTAATGTTATAAATCCTTCCGAAAAGTTGCCTTAAGACCTGCCCAGCTGACTGAACTAAACACCGTGGGCTGATACTGGCTTTTCTCCTTCTGCACACAGTACGGCATGTTGCTTGCCCACTGCACGCACCTTCCTGATGTGGACAGTGTTACAAATGAGAACTTATTTTCTATAATAATTCCGCCACCGAACCAGAGGTTGAGTGCTGCCTGAGGCCCCGGGGCAGGCCGGGTCAGCTTCCGCCCTGGCCTTGGCCCGCGCTTCCGTCGCGGACCAGTAGAGGGCGCCCGCGCTCCGCCGCCGCTGCGCCAGACTGCGGGCTGTGGCGCAGCGTTGGCCCGGCGGGCGCTGGCTGCCGCTGCTGGCGTTGCTTTAGGCCGCGGGTCGGCTTCGGCACCCCTCGGGCGGCTCGACCTGCGGCACCTTCCAGCCCTCAGCGCCCACAGATGTGATTCTAACACATCGCTGAGATGCAGGAAACCCTACTCTGCCTCTGCAAGTCAGGATCCAGGCGCAGCAATGGTTCTGCATGAACTTATGTGTTTAAAACGTCTATATCTACAGTTAAAAACAGTATTCATTTCTACATAAGTATAACCAACATTTCTACTGGTATTGAGTGGTGTTCTACATCTCTAATGCTGTAGGTTTCTAAATGTTTTATTTAGAAGACTTGGTGGCTTTTACCCTAGTTGTGATATAGCGCTTTCAGTGTCTTGGATCTCAAAAGACTTGGGACTGTGAGTGAAGAATTCCATGGCAAATACTCTGACAAATTAAATAACTTGAATTTTCAATGCTGTAATTTGCTGCTGCTCCCCCCCCCCCCAAAAAAAAAAAAAGCAAAAGATGTGCCTAGTTTCATTCAAATCATTGTATCTTTTTAAATGACACTTTCTTTAGCAATGCATGGGGTAACTGATACACAGTCATGGGTGGGGGGGAGGCTTTGGAGCAAAGAAACTTGCATTTTAAGCTTTAAAAATATTTGGTTTTGGCAAGCTTGTGCCTGGGAATACCATCTTTCGTTTTGGAAGCAGAGTCTGATAGGTTTGTTACTGAGCCATGAGGAAGAGGGAGATCTTGTGGTCTGAAGCAAGTTTCAGGGCTCTAATTCCAGATCCTCCCCAATATCTACAGGGTAACTCGTTTGAACCTGATGTGGCTTTACTCAGTGAAGCTCCTCCTGATCTCCACATGGCAGTGGAAACCAGAAGAAAAAACTCTATCCACATCTGTTACTATTTTTCCTCATGGGGGAAAAATGAATATTAAGCCTAGCTTGGAGCTGAAGTCTTGGCATCTAATTATTTAGCAGTCCATATATTTTAATATTCTAATTGGTGGTGGACTAATGCCTACTCTGGAAGTGATAAAGATTAACTAACTGATATCCTTTACAGGCTCTTTTTCAAATGCACAGCATTAGAAGTACAGAGCTATTGGTCACTCCACTGCACCTCCAGTTAGTGCTTTTCTGACCTATGTTATGATCCAGTTTAAAGGCAATGTGTTTTCTGTAGTTATGTCTGAAATGCAATAAAGCAGCAACATTGGCATCCAGGCACTCCATGCAGGGTTTGTGGCCTTTCCCAGTGAGTAGCTTTTATCGTGGTAATAGTTCCAGATGTTAATATATAGAATAAATGATAGGCCCTGAAATGAAGGCCTGTAAACATGGTACACTGAGGGGCATCTAATGATATCATAATTAACCAGAAGAGCAAGGCTCCTGCACTTGCTGTTGTCATAAGAACTTTCAATAGTTACAGTTCTGTCTAGGGCATCCTCTCGTTTCACTTTTTTCCTGTTATGATTCTGAAAACCAGTTTACTTTTCTAGTAGAATACAGGTTGCTAGTAGAGGAACATTATGACAGCTAAAAATTGTAACTATTAGCATTTGTATTTTCAGCATTTCAATCATTACTGAATGTATTTGACTGAATGTGACAGCTCTATCTACAGGACATTAGTATTCAGTGGGCTTTTTTCAGAAAAATTACTTCTCATACAGCAGTCAAGTGTGGGTAAAGAACGTAATTTGGGGGTGTTATAGTTGTCTAAGAGTGAATTGATTCTGTTTGTGAAGAGGCAATGATTTGGAAGGTATTTCAGGATGTGGGATACTCCTTGCCTTGTGCTCAATAATACCTGGGGATATTCTCTCCATAAAATGGAAAAATGGGATGAGACATAGCCAGATGGGTGTACATTCTGAGGGGACAATGTAATTTGAGGATTATAGCACTCAGAGCAGTTCTGTGGCTGGATGCTGGCTAACTATATTTGGCCTTTAAAAAGCGTGTCTGAACAGAAGTGACAGCTTCTAGCTGTCTTGTTAGAAATGAGTCCATAAATGATCTATGCCTCCAACTGAAGTCCCTCATTTTAGAGGGAACCTCATAAATATTTGACAGTTCTTCAATTTTTTCCTTTTCCTATCTTTCAAACTGTTAGGTACCTTATGTTGTGCTTTGATGTCATCATGTTTTTTCAAAATTTTCAATACAAAAATCTGCAGTCAAGTGTTGCACCCCATCTTCTCATTAGACTTGTACTTAGTACCTTAAAATGTCAAAGAAGAATAGTGAAGAGCAAGGTTTTGTAATCCACTAGGTCTTGAACTGCAGCTGCGTGGAACGTTTCTGAAAATAAGTATGTCCTTTTGAGGATATCACTGATTCTACTGCTGTGTTCTGTACAAGGCACATTGTAGTAATTACTGATAGTGACACTAGCTTTTCAAGCTGTCCCACTCCTAGAGTTATTTTAACACAGTAAATAAAGCTGAATCTACCCTCGCAGGGCTCGAGTGACTGCTTGTGCCTCATGAAAAAGACAGGAAAGCAGTTACTTGGCAGACAAGGTGCAAGTACTTCTACGTCCCATGCCACACTGGGAACCCTGAACCTGTTCTGACAGTGTCACTTGCTGCTTTTTTTTCTGTGGGATAGCTTTCTTTCTAGTCTCCTTTACACATTAATCATGATACAGATGATAAGGGATGTATGTTGGTAATTATAGTCAGATTGTCAGGTAGTTCTGTATGCTCGTATGTGGGAAATAAAGCAGGGCTAATAAAAAATAGTTACTAAAATGTTGGGGTTATGTCCTTTTTGTAAAAATGCATTCTTCAAGAGTTCTTTTGTATCGTCTGTTTGGATGTAGATTCAGACACTGACCACTTACTCAATTCCATTATCCCAGTCATTCAGGTATAGAGCATGAAAGTGATACTTTTTCCAGAAACAAAAGAAAAAAACGTATTTTCAGATCTAGTTTTTGCTACAGGGAAACACCCAGTCAGTATGTCTGTCTTAAATGGTAAGCAGCATGCCAAAACCAGGGTGTCTTGAGGAACTCCTTTTCTCCTCAGGCTTTAGTGGTTTGTGTTAAATAGAATCTAGATCCACAGTTCTCCTGCTGAGGTTTTTAAAAAACATGTCTAAAAATCATCTTTTGTGATTTTGTGCATTTGCTGAACTGATTCTCTGGAATTATAGAGCTTGCCATGGTTTCTTACTACCAAAGTAATCTCAAATTCATCTCAGGAACATGTCTTTCTACAGTATAGTACCTGTAGTAACAATGTTGCATTTACATCCATCCACGATTTTTATGTCATGTTCAGTGAACAAATAGTAAATACTGTATAACATTGTGACATATGTGTAACTGCAATTTTCTGTTCTTCTGCAAAATACTATTCCATTGTTACTGGTATTTTCTGTAGCACACATCAAGCAAACTTGTTTACTGAATCCCTTCTCTAATTCTGAGACAGAAGTCCCAGCTGAACAACAAAGCCAGTTATTACAAAAAGTCACTTTAACATAAGGTTTCATTCTTGCATAGTTGATTGCATGTGTAACAAGTAGTAGCATAAAGGCACAGCACTTGATGTTTGCTTTTAGTTCCTTATTACCTACTACTGATTTACTCCAGTCCTGGCTCTGTAATGTTGGTGTGATAAAGGTTCTACTCAGTTTGTGCAAAATGAGGAGTAAGACACAAAGTCTTATGACAACAGCCTTATTTCTCTAAAAGGTCGTTGAAACAGAAGGAGAAATAGAGGCTTTGGGGAAGTCTTCAGGGTGAAAATAAATCACTGAAATAAACTCCTGTTTATCTTAGTACAGTTGTGTAAATAGGAAAAACTGAGCTGCTGTTGAACAGCAATCAAAAGGCTTAATTGGCTGCCACAGGACTCCTTCCTGCATCTGATGTTTCAGCCTTTTGTTATCAGATTGCAAATCTGTGGAATATTTTTTCCTTCTCGTATCAGTAATGACAGCTGGTGTGGATATCTTCCCACCTTGTGAAGAAGTCCTGCTTGCTGGCATAATCTGTCGGGTCTTCCTCTTTGTTACTTTTATGTATTCATGCAGGATTAGGCCTTAAGAGTTCTTGGGTTTTATTTTGGGAAGCACTGAAATGAAGCAAAAATATACCTGTGGTGTACTTAACAAAACGTAATGATTTAACCTTCAAAAATGAGTGACAGCTAATACAATGTGCAATACAGACCAGTTAATGGTCCCCAAACATTACAGAATGCAAGTTATTTCACTTAGCATTGTGAGAGTCCCTGGCAATTATCATGACTAACCTTTTGTTCATTTACGGGTAGATAAAGGCAAAAGTTTTAGGTGATTTTTGCAGGCATTAAATACAAGCTCAGACTTCCATAGTTCATCTTTTAAAATGTGTAGTTGTAGATCCATCTCTGTAAAATACCGATGTTTGACACGTATTTCATGTTCTCTGCTGTGGAAGAGTGAGAGTAGGTTTTTATAACAATGAAGATGAAATTTGTGAAGTGATTCACCACGCTTGCCTGGTAATGAAATAGACAGCTGTCTTAGTCCCATAGTGGTTATAATACCCACTTGAAATATTTGGGCTTCCAAGGCTGATGCTCACCAGGCCACATGATACTCTCTCTCTAGTGGGGAGATTTTCATAGATTCATCACATTCTTCTGCCAGAAGGAGGTAATCTTGTCCAATCTGGCGGTATAACTATTGGATTCAATGAATCCAATATGTGTAAAATAATAACTAAACTGGGGACTAGGCTGTTTACCTACAAGTTAGTGGGCACTGTTTGCTTCCCCCTCCAACTCACAAATATATAAACAGTTCTGGTAGAAATCACAATTTCAATAGAAGAACAAATGCAGTGTATGATATTGGATGTGTTTTTCAAGTCAGTATGAGTAGGAAGATTGAAAAAGCTATGTTTCCTTAATTTTGAGTGCTTCAACTGCACAGAAGATAACAAGCAAAAATGATCATTTATTTAATACCTTTGCTTAATTTTTTTTTTACAGGTGTTTAGAAATACAGTATTTTGGAAACATCAAATCAAGTCGGTTGTTCTAGTCCACAATATCTTTTCACCTTAAAATTTTCAAGATCAAATCAAGCTTTTTTTCTTTTGAGTTCCACAGCTAAATTGACAATTCAGTTCTTTACAACCTCAGAATTATTACAGACTTCCCCCCAGCTCCTCCTTCCCCCTCCTTTTTTTTTTAATTTTTTTTTTTTTAAGATGCTCTGGCTTAAAACACTGTATCTCAAACTTGTATTTCTAACAGGCTCTGTAAGGGTTTGGTGATTACAGCTCTGCCCTTCGCGTTTTGATGTTCCTGAAATTCAACTTTACGAAATTAGTGAATTACACTTTGGCTATTAATTCTTTCATATTTAATAATAAAATGATCTTATGTCTCTGAGTGTCTTATAACTCTTTCTCTCCATATGTCAATTTATACCAATTCCAACTTGCAAGGCATTTTTAAGCTTATTAGTAAGGCCAGTTCTTAGGAGGAGAAACCTCCCTGTGCCTTCAGGACCCTGTTCCCTGCCCAGTGGGCAGCCCTTCACTTTTGTGGGCCTCCTTTGCCCCTTCTGAATTGGCTATGGCTTTGCGCATTAGACAGTACTCTCAGTTAAGGATTCTGGCAAGTGCTTCCTGAAAATCCAAGTATACAGTGTCCATAGCATTCCCTACATTTGTGTTGGCAGGCACAAGCCTCAACAATTCCAGTGAGCCAGTGAGGCATGCCCTTTCCTTCCTGAGACCATGCTGGCTATCCTTGCTTCAAGATGTTGTTTACTGATCATTCTTCCATTTTTTTTTTTTTACAGCCATTTCCAAGACTTTCCCCAAAAAGTTGTTGCAAACTTGCAGAAATAAGTCTATAATTTCCTGATATATTTTATCACTATGTCCTAAAAAATTGCATTATTTTGGCCTCTTCCTAAGCTGCCAGAAGTCTTTTCACATCCCTTTGTGTTTTCTTTGTTGTTTTTGTTTTTTTAGTTGCAAAAGCTGTCATTTCCTTTTGGACTTTCTGCAACACTAACTTCTGTTGGGATTTCCTACCTACTGCTGAAAAAATTGTAAGAGTTTCTGAGCCTATGAGGTGGCAGAGAAGACAAATATGTTTTTCTTTTACTTGGTGATGCAAGAAATTGTGTAGTAGGACTTGACAAAATGTCTTTTATCTTGCAGTGAGAATTGACGCTTCTTCAGAAAATTTTGTTTCATGTTATACAATTGTTTTCTCAGTCTCTTGAAATAATGGGATTTTTGCATAATGTTATTTTTACTGGTAAAAAATCATTCAGACGAACACAGGCAAGAACAGTGTCTTTAACCCATTCCTATTTTGCATCTGTGGACTCTGCCTACTTCTCATTACAGAGAATACTTTGTGCTGTCCTTGAAATTGTATTTAAAGTAAGAGGTATAATATTTTAAAATTAATGTTAGATTCTAAATCATAAGATAATGGACAATTTCTGAAAAAATATAAATTATTTCTATTTTAAGGTAGAGTCAGTCCATGTTCCTCAAAACCCCGTCTTCAGCTGCCTGTCCGTTGTCAGCAGTTCTTCAAACTTAGTGCGGCCTGGCCGTTCTCCTTGCAGCATGAGAAACTGTCAGTATCTTCTCTTCTGACAACTTGATTCAACAAAAGACTTTTCCTTGTTGTTGCAAGCAACTTGTAAAGCATAATAATTACTGAAAACAAATAACCTAGGAAGTTCTGTGAAGGTGGCTGTTATTACTGGCACCTCACAAAAGTTTATGCTAAGAAGCTAAGGTCCATCCTTGGTCTGTGTTTTGGCATAAGCAATATCAGCAAACATCAACAGGATCTGTGTCATGCACTTGATCTACTCCACCTGGAATTCTTCCCCACAACATCCAGATATGGTTTGGCTTACTAGATGAGCTAGGCTAGTTCCTGTTTATCTGACTTCTTGCTTTCATTAGTTGTAACTTCACTGATAATTTTGTATTATCTATGTATTAGCCTCTTATTAGCAATTGCATTAAGATCTCCCAATTTCTTATCTACTGATATCTATCAGTTTTCAACAGGTGTTTGGATCCAGTGAAAAAAATCTAGGTATGTAGAGCAAGGATGTGTGTCTACTCTGAGTCATTAATATTTTGGCCTCAGAATAGTATAGCCTCTAACAACAACAAAAAAAATCACAGCTCTAATTCACAGAAAATTGTTACAAGCAAAGTTTTTCTTTCATAGTGAAGTGTCTGTGGAACTGGTGATGTGCTAATCCTCTCTGAGAATTTCTAAGGTGGGGAAAAAAATGACATGATAACACAAATAGACTGATAAATAGTAAGAGAACTTGGCTGAACTTCTCCTGTGTGAGAAGGAATGTCTGTCTATTCATAGCTGTAGATAGATTTGCTTTCTCATGTCTTGCCATTCCAGGGCTGTTTCCCTGTAGGTAAGTCATCTTCTAACAAAATTAATGAGATATTTGGGATTTGTCCTTTTAAGATAAATCTAGTTTGTTTTCTAAAGTCAAGTGTTTTCCAGTGTTGTACTGTCAATTCTATGTTGCTTGTTATGTGTTAAATAGAAAAATAATGGGGTTTAATATGCAATATCCAGTTGAGTTAAGATGACTTGATTCCAAGCAACCAAAAAAAAAAACCAAACAAACAAATGGGAAAAATAATTCTGAATTTGGCAAAGTGGAAAAAAATCTCTTTTCCTATTTTTTGGTGATGAATTGAATTAAAACTCACAGTTGCTTTGCATATTATTCATACAAGACTGTGGCCGTTTGCTGTTGCCAAGTCCCAGAGAACCACATTTCATTTTTTTTTTTTTTTTAGCACTGGTCTGCCAAGTTACATAAAGGAGATGTTTGCCCTCAGTGTCGTTTTTCCTAAATTATTTGGAATGCTGTGTTTCAGTCTCCTTTGGGTCTTTTCATTCTACAGAGGTTCTGTATTCTGCCCTTTCTGTTCATCTTCCAATAATAGCAAATGTCTTATATCCAGAAGTAATTTCTTCAGCTGATGCAGATAGATCCCTCAATGCCTTAATTCCCCAGTACTTCATACAAGCTTTGCTTGTCTCACCTGTCAAGGAAAAAACCTGCTAGGGATCTTTCTGTCATGTGGGGCTTACCTCCATGCTCCCTTGATTTTCCTTTTATGACTCACTTTTTCTGTGCCCCCTGCTCTGTTATAGAGATTAATATGTATGTAAGCAAAAAACTTTGTCAAAATTTACAATAACAAAAAAACAACTGACTCTTACAAAAGCAGCCTAGGCTGGCAGTTATAAACATACCCTCATAGTTGTATCTGTCAAGACAAATCTGATAACATGCCATGGAGTATTTCAGAAATGAAGTAAAATTTTCCTGCTGATTTTCAGCGAGTGAAGTGTGGTAATGAAATATGGTCTCTCTTGAAATAAAGAAGCAGATACTGACTGGCCTGACAACTCATGTTCAGAGATGAAATACTATGTGCATTAATTATGAGAATACAGCGCTTAACATCTTGTCCAAATTTAATCTCTGCCACACATGCTTAGCTAAATTCTGAGTGGCTGCATGTGTACACTGAATGAGAGAGATCACAAGATTGTTGCAGGGACCCATCATACACAATGACAGTGGCAATTACCAATGTTTATCCTCTAAGAGATGGAAATGATTCCACTGAATAAAGGAAAAAAAAAATATTTTTTTTCAGTGACTTTAAGACTTGCACTGGTAGATGCACTTGGTTCTTTTCTTAAGAACAGCCATGCTACTGTGGCTTCATCTGGCAACTGAAAAATAAAGAATCAGAATTCTTGAGTTACTGACAAAATAACTTGGCTATTGTGTTTAAAGACCTTGTTTCCTAGTTGTTTGTTTTTCACTTAATGATCTCCATTTCCAGAAGAAGTCCATGTGGTTCTGGGACTTCAGCACATGTGGGATATGCATCTTTTGCTGCTGACTTCCTCTTCCATTTAAGAAGGTGGCAAAATAAACAGAAGTGTGACAGGAGGTTGGCTTACATAAAGCCAAAACCTTCCCAGCCTTAAGGTACAGTTATCTATGTAACCTAACTATTGCAACAATGTAAACAATGGTGTGTGAGGCTAGTAGTGGAGCATTGTTGGGAACGTTTGTGCCAATTGTATTATTAATGATGGAATTTCAGGCACGCGTTTGGATTACCTATACATTTCAATCCTTTCCTGTTGATTCTTTCTAGCAGTAATTTTTTTGCAATTACTGGAATCATTAGCTTTTTTTTTTTTTTTTGCCTGGAGACACTAGGCCCTTAGTAGAGGTAGGAAAAAAGTCTGTAGGATGGTTTACATAGCCATATCCTCAATGGGGCTGCTGCATAGTGTATCATTCAAAGCTTAACAGAGGACATACCACAGCTAGAGGATGCAGAGCATCTCAAGGGTCTCTTTGGCTGTTTAACTCTTTGAAATAAACTGTTCCTTCCACCATGAGAAGGAAAAAATACACAGCTGCTTGCCAAAGCTGTGCAAATACATTCATCTAAATATTACTGATTAAGTAAAAAATGAGACATTCTAGGAGCAAGGGGCAGATGAAGGGGAAGAGGCCCAGTTCATTTATACAGTGATCATTTTTGCTCGGAGGCACCTTGTGCAGCAGATAGGAGGGAAATTCTGCTTATGTAAACAGAGGAGATGGGCTTTTTTTATTGTTTTGAGAAGCAAGAAGTGCAATGTTAAAAAACATTTTCAGGAGTGTACAATTTTTCCTTGTTTTGGAAAAGGAAACAGTTTTGTCCCAGAACAAGGTGGGGGTTGTTAAAAGTGCTGATCACCCTGGAAATGGAGCAAGGTATCTATTTACTAATGCTGTTAAAAACATATGGTATTTACCCTACACATGAATGAAATTCCAAGTGTCAGTGGAAGTTCTCAGCAGTTGTGGCAGTTTGTAGAAAGACTGTTCTACTCTGTGTATTATTGCATAAAGACAGGACAAAGGCAGCCTTCTCTATGGTAGACATGAAATCTATCTTGCTCTGGGTAGCTGTCAGCGTCAAAACAATTCCTTCAGCAGAAGTTCTGTATGTGTGAAGTCTTGCCTGCTGTGAGTCATTTCCCCCCTCCAAGTAGGAATGGCTTAGAATCTTTCACAGTACAACGCAAGCTCACCCAATATTTGTCCTTTCTCAGAAATACAATATATAAGACATTGTGCTTCCCCTGACTTGTCCAGGAACTATATAAGTCATTTATCAGAGGAGCTTTCAGAATGAAGCCTGATGTCTGGGAATAAGCTTTCAGGATTTAATGGACACTATCTTCAATATACTTGTCTCAAGATAGCAGTGTCCAAAGTATATGATGAATATGTTGATATTCACGTGGTGAATTCTCATCTGTGGTGAGCATAGCAAGTTCATCTCAGCTTTCTCTCAAATTTAGAGAGAACAGTATGGTAGTTAGTGTTTAATTACACTGGAATATGCTTCCTGTACTCTGAATTACACAGGTTTTGTATAATTTGAAGCTCTCGTGAAATGGTATGGCAGTGGCCAGCCTGTAGCGATCTTACTAATTAGTGTAAAACCGGGAACCTGGAGAAGAATATTACTGTTTTATCTTAATTTTTATTTATAATTTCTGTAAGTATTACAGTCTTTGATTCTTCAGTATGTGTTGTCATGAAAATAATGAGTTTAACTGTTATTCAGCCTGGGTCTGATATATTTCTACAGAGTTACAGAAAATCCCTAAATACTGTAAAATTCTGTGAGAAAATAGTGATAGAGGAGATTTCCTTCTGTACTTCATTCAAAAAATACCAAATACTGTGTGTCTGTGTTTACATATGCATAGAATTTATTACAGCTAAGTAACACAGAGCATCCTCAAATCTCTGTTCAGTGGAATAGTATCTTGGGAGAGAGAGAACATAGATCTAGCTGAGCCAAGGGATGCTAATTCTTATTCCTGCACGTGAATAGTAAGTGTTTTGGAGAAAAACAAAACAACAACAACAACAGGAGAAAAAAAAACCCTTGTAAGTTCTGTGGGCTCAGACCTACCAAATTCTTGATGGTCTCTTATGATGCAACTCCGACACTTGGATTGTTGTTCTTCCCTCTTGTTAATAATTCAGTTTGTAAACTTATTTTTAAGCGAGGTCTTAAGAATTTAATAACTCTGAGGTTGCAGCAATGTATACCTGTGCTGTTTCTAGCCACTATTTTTTTTTCTTGTATCTGATATTGAAAAGTATCACAAAGGTAGTTTGCAGTAAGTGGCAATAGATTGAAATCATATAATGCCATGCATTGTCTAAGTTGAATAAAGGAATTTGAAGACCAAGGTTGTGCTCTCTATTAAGTGATAGTTAGGAAATATGTTTATAATTACATGGTTATATACAATTTCTACTGGCTCTGTCCTGTTTGCATAATAACCAGCATGTCACTAATATTTATTTGTACTGAATTTTTATTTCTTGTGTTTTTCACACCATTAGTGTCCCAGAAAGCAAAGAGGCATTGAAAGTCATGATTTTGGAGGAATCTCCATGAAATTTTAGAAGTGTGCTAATGTATATCATGTATTGATCACAACTAGTTTAAGATGATCTGTTTAACTGAATAAGAAAAGATTTTCTTTGCCTTGGAATGTCTCTTCATCCTAGCTAAGAGTTTGTTACAGGTAAACGAGGGTAGTAATTACTATGTAATCTAGTCTTTAAGACTTCTGGATGTTAAAATTTGAAAAAAATTCAATGGAAGACTGGGTAGACAGCTTAGTTGAAGGCAAAATCTGAATCTGTTTAAATCTGTGCTGGAATCTACTGAATGCAAGATAGATGTAGACATAGAGAGCCAGTTGGCCTTCTAAGTAAGATGGCAGTTGAACAGTTTCTTATATGCTAGTCCTAGGAAAAAAAGCCTCCAGGAAATCATCTAACAGTATTGTCAGAAATTTTAGGACAGCCGAAGACAAAACTAGGCATCTTAACGTTTAGCGTCTTCTGCAGTAGATAATATTGTTCCCTAGTCACCAGGTAAATTATTTTTTAGCTCAACCCATTTTTTGTGTCTCTCTCACTTATTTTATAAGTGACTTCTACAAATTGACAGGTATCCATAATGTCTCTACATAAAAAAAAAAAGACAATGGAAAGTGCAATATATACTCAGTTTCTTTTGAAATAGTTATTTTCAGATCTAGTAGAAGCTGAAGGACCTGAGTTCTCCATAGATCAAGAACAAAAACATGGTCAATAGAAAGTTAAACATTTTAATTTAATACCTTCTCATGTGCATGAAGTTGTATGACTTCAAAAACAGTAAGATGCTGGTCCTTGGAAGCAGTGAAATTGCTTCTGACGTGTTCTTTGTGATTCCAGAAAATGTGATGTTAGATATATCAATAATCATGTATAGGAAAAAGTTGACTCACCTAACTGGTGATAGGGTCTCTAGCTACAGAACACTCCTTCTCAGGAAGTGGCCTTTATCCAGGTGACGTCTTCCTTTCAGAGGCTAGCCCTTAAATGAGGCCAGGGAGGGGTGGACCCTGGGTCCACCCCCTTCTGATCATATGGGAAGCACAGGTGAATTACTTGCACCCAAGATCTTCTGCAGGCATACTGATACTTAATTTACTGTCTTGATTTGTGATGCATGGAATAGCCAAATGTAGAGTAAGGACAGCTTTAAGGAAAGCCTTCTGTGATTACCTGATGAGCAAAAGATTAGGTCAAGTTAAAATATTTGTCAATTAATAGATTTGTTTGCCTGCAGTCTCACCTAACTTCTTAAAAATAATCCATGCCTTCTTGCTTAATCCTTGTGGCATCAGCAGCTACCAACCTTCTCCTGGACTTAAAATTCCACTTCTAGTAGTTTCTGAATATTTCTGATATGAAATATTCCCCTCCTTCACAGAAAAAAGAAAACATGAGCTCAGGCACCTTGCTTGTATGTGAAACATAGAAGCGAGACCTTCATAGACTGAAAAAGTAGAGATTGGAGTGTTCAAACCACAAGGAATAGAAGAACCAGACAAAAATAACTGAAATATTTTCAGATCTAATCTATTAATTTATTACTTTAAAACCCAAGCTGCCCCAATACAAGAAGAAAAAAGAATCTATCTACAGGAAATCTCTGAGAAGAATCAGTCGCTGAATTACTAAGAGAATGCATTCTTTCAGATGATAAAATTAATTTGCAGCTTGTTCTGATGTGTGGATTCTTTTCTCCACGGGGCAGGAATAATATTGCTTGTTTCTCCTTGGATTTTTTTTAATTTTCTGCCAACTGAGTATGTTCACTAAGTATCTATTCATGCAGTCTAAACAAGACTGACCTTTGGACTGTTGACCTATCTGACTACTAAGGCATGTAATGCTATTGTTCTTTAGATGACTGAAAATACAGAGTAGATGTCATGCATATGGAAAATATATTAAAAATGATTTACTGGAAGGCTTTTATTAGAGTTCTGTGCAGACATATAGGCAGACATTCATAGTGTGCTTTTGAAGGTTGTGAAGAATCCAAATGTCTTATAGCCATGGTAAAACTTCAGTTATAAGGATAGTTTTCCTTTTAAAAATTGACAAAAAATAGAGACATGTTATTATGGAAGAAACCATGCTATCTGAAGCAATTAAAATGAGAGCTATCATCTGGGTGCTTCTGTGTCTGCATGGAGCACATCGTTGTCTAGGATTTTGTCTCAACAGGAAACAAAGCGTTTGAACTGTTAAATGGGTATAATCTGTTACATGAATGCTTATATTACAGGAGAAGAACTGCTTGCTTGCTTTAGCTTGGAACTCTTTCCATGTGATGCAAACTTTAAAAAAAAAAAAAAAAAAGCTTTGTGGTATTTGAATCAGAATGTTCTTGTGTAAAGTTGTTACTGCATTAGTTCAAATTTACAACAGCATTGTGCTAAAACAATTCACTTGTGAGGACAAGACTGAGGCCTCACATGCGTGGTCAGCAAAAAGGAGCAATTGAACAAGCTTGCTATGCTCCACCACATGAGTGTCTGGGAATGATGGATTTGAAAGAGAATAATCTGTGGCTAAGAATGGAAATCTTTTGGGCAGGAGGAAAAGAGGTGTAAAATATGGCAGTTTTCATCAAAAGAAGGCTTATAATGATGTTTCAGATACACGTATCTAGATAAATTATCAATGCATGCTTTTGTAAAACAAAAAGAAATAACATAAATAGTAATTCTCAGTTTCAGTACTGAGCATCCTGAATACAAAATATATTTTTAAACTCTCCCTACTGATTTTCCGTCTCAGGATCCAGTGCTTCTGGATCCTGACAATATCCATTTTAGCTATCTGCTTGTTAATGCAATGCACAGCAAATGCAAACTGTAAGCATTTGTATAGGTTTATAAACAAGTTAAAACACCAAATTCAAGGAATATTGTCATTAAGAATACTTCGTACTACACTGGTACCTGGTATTTTCCTACAGTTGTGGGTGGGATGCCTTCTAGCACAGAGCCAGAATAAGCTGTACTCTGTCTCCATGCCAGTGTTAGCATGCAGTCATGACTGATACTTTCCTGAGCCCTGGTAAGCTATGGCCACAAGGACAGCTCCTTTGGAAACTTGCCAACAAGTATAAATTAGAGCAGCCTCCAGGATGTCAAAATCTACTGAAAAATGCTCTGTGTGTTTGGCCTCAAAGGGAGTGATGAGTTGGTTTCATGTCTCTCCTTGTGGCTGTAATATTCCTCACAGTTTCAACCCAACCAGCTGACTGGGGGGCACTTTGGTTTAGCTCTTTCACATCCCTGTAGTGAAAAGCTGTGTATTCTTATGACTTTATTTGGCTATGAGCAGGGATTTTTTTAGTGTCCATTTCAAATATCTGGTTTGTGGAGAAAATCCTTGAGAAAGGTGACAGATTATATTGAGTAATAGCTATATGCATACTATACTTTGAAGTGTCCCAGAATTTGAAGCGCTCTCGTGCAACATCACAACTTCCCATTAAATGCTCTGTTATTCTTGTTGTAATTGAGTAGCTAAGTCAGCTTCCTTCTCCACTCCTTTTGGCACTGAGCAGAATGTGAATGTATTCATTCTGACAGCTGTACAGTTTACAGACGTTTAAAAATGTGTTGTGCTCTTGCACAGACATCTTTTCTACTTGCAAAATGAAGCTGAATTTGTCTCCATTTGTAGCATCTGTCCTGTACAGGTGGTGCCTCCTTTGAGTGCTTCCCTCTTCTTAGGGTAGCTTTGATCAACTGAGAATTTCAGCAGACCGCAACTGACCAGCACTACCGCAGGGTTCTATTTAAGCATCTAAATAACAGTGACCATCGCACCAGAACTAACCGCTAGTTTATTTTCTTCTCAAGTTTCAAAATATTCAGTTGCACAAAGAAACTAAAATGCCTTGTTTGCTTAAAAAACAGCTGTATAATATATTTTTTTGAAGATGGCTGGAGAACCCAGAGGATTACTTGTACTCAAATTCTCTAATTTAAATTAAAACAAATATAACCGGGGACTTGCAATACTTAGTGTCCCACTGCATTGTCTGATTCATCAGAACCAGCATCAAGTATTTTGGAATCATTTTAAGTCATTTCTGCATGAGGATTAGTCACTTAAAAATAATGTAGTGCAAGGAATTCTACATTGTTTCTCACCAGCCTGTATCTAAATCATTAGTTCAGAAGTATTTTTTCAGTAGCCATGCTTTTGCATTTGTCTTGTATCTTAAGCAACTGACTTGAAATTTTCCCCTCAAAGCCCAGATATCAAGAAGCATAGGGGATCAACATTGCTGAACATAAAATTTTATTAGTAGACTGTACAAATATTTGTATTTGTACTTAAACAGACAGTATTTTATTTAGTGTGCATGTGTATATAGTTTACTGCATGCTAACACAAGCCTTCATGTAAATGTCACTATATTTTTCTAATACAATGTTTAGATTTACCTCTGAGATTTCCTAAATAGCAAACAGTGAAAACTGTCATTTCTAGAAGAAACTCTAGAAGGATGAATGCTCTCAGTTAATGACATTTTTCATATTTAATTTATACACTTACGTACTCTTGTATGTTATTTTTTAATATGGATTTTGAGCCATAAAATAGCAAGAAAAAAGAGATAATCATATAGGAGAGAGCAATAAAAGTAAATAGAAAGTGGATAGTAGAAAAGGACAGAAGAAAGTAAGAGAGGAAAAGGAAAAGAGGAAATAGTGAAGAGAAGGAAGAAAGGAAAGAAGGATGGTGGTGAGAGGAGAGAGGGAGGAAGGAAAAAGAAAAAGCTAGCAAGGATGTTAGGAAGAAAGGGACCTCAAGGGCAGAGGGAAAGAAGAGAGATGGAAGGAGGAAGAAAGGAAAAATGGAAGAGAAAGAAGGAAAGAAAAGACAAGAATACTGAAAAAGGACGGATTATTTGTAAAATAATGTATTAGGCAAAGGAAAGCAAGGAAAGATAAGAAGATAAAAGACAAGTGACCAGGTAGGAAAGTGGAATAAAAGTAGAGAAAGAAATTCAATTTGTTTGTACTGCTTGTAGCTTTTGGGTGAGAAATAAAATATTCTATTTATGAACATGAACTTAATTGTCAATTTCATTAGAAGTATTGATCAGAAAAATGCTTGAGAAAGAAAACTAAGGCATGGATGACTCTAATAACAGTAAAAGACATAATTAGCTTACTAATCTTACTCTCAGCCTTTGCAGTCTCTGGGAAAACTGTGAGTAAAAGGGTGACTCCACCTTAGTTACCCCTTCAGTTCTTTTTGGTTTTGCTAACTTTTTCTGAACTATCCCCATTTTCATATTTTATTTCTGGCTATCCTGAATCTAAAGGGAAACCACTCCCACAGAATGGCAGAGGTTTAAGCTGTTTCATTACTGCTTGCCAATCATGCTTGAATGGTGGCAACACCCTTTGTCTCTTTTCAATATAGTTCTACACCACTCTATAGTAAAGACTCCAGCAGAGAGAATTGATGGCAGCCTCACTTAGGCCCTGATGGAGAAGTCTACTAATATGCATGAATTTATACATGCATTTAAGTGCTTTGCTGGATGAGGATATCGGTTTACATCTCTTCAAAGAGGAAATTTAATAAACATGAGGAGAGGGAATATTTTATATGGGAACACATGGAAGTGATTTCTGGTTTATATTAATGGATCTGGTTTTAATGTATGAAAATATGTAATGGCATAATTGTTGTAAAGACAGTTTATGAAGATAGGTATTTGAGCCAGGCCTCTACCAAACTTCTAGCTCATTTAGGTATTTTTCCTTCTGTATAGCTGTGATTTAAAAAATTTTTTCTTTATGGCAAAAAAAATACTGTAAAATTTAAAAAGTTAATACCCATTTAATTTTTCTTTTTATATATTTTATAAAATTTCAGTGATGGAAAAAAAAATAGGAAAATACTGAAGAGATCTTTTCCCACTCACCAGTAAATTCTTAGAATACATTAGGACTGTAGCACTGCCTTATTTTGTAGTACATTAAAGAATACTTTTTTAATGCTCTTTATAAGCTATCAGTTATCTGGGATCTGAGTGCACACAGGCTG
Organism: Numida meleagris; assembly: GCF_002078875.1. Classification (NCBI taxonomy): domain Eukaryota; kingdom Metazoa; phylum Chordata; class Aves; order Galliformes; family Numididae; genus Numida; species Numida meleagris. Next base: position 30,576,715 of record NC_034414.1, on the reverse strand, counting down.
AATGCTTGTGTTCAGCGAGCATTTGTGTGTGCTGATGTTCATAACCTTACAACAGTAATTAAAAATGTGTGACACTCATCCATGGAACATTCTTCAGTTTTCTTTAAATACTCCTGTACTGCAGCACCTGGTCAGGGTTGTTGCTGCAGTGAAGGCACCTCCTTTAGATTGATGCCCTACTATATTGTGTTTCTGCTCTTCTTACTTGATTTCTCAGAACAAAACAGAGCTCTAATCAAATCGTGTGTACAACCGGGGAAGAAATTTGACAGTCTGCCTGTGCTGAGAGAAAGATAGAAAAGGCAAGGCAGAAAGTGTGAAGCTCTGTCTTAGCATGCCATCACAGGGAGAGTTTACCCATAGTTATATATGTTGTTATAATAACACCTTAGAGTCTTTGCTCTATGTAGCCATTTTCAAATGCAAGAACTGTTTGTTTACACAAATTGCCAGATATTACTACACTTATTTTTCCTTTTTAAAAATTTTAAGTATGCGTGATATCAGCAATTAGTATTAAGTTCTCCTGGTCGTTGCTGCATTCCTCTTGTCATGCAGGAATTCCTTATTTTTTTAAAATGCTGACATTTTTAAATCAAAATGCACTTGTTTTCCCTTCAGTCTGGCCAACAAAGCAAGTGCTTGTCGATATCTTTGCTGAGCTGGCAAGCTGGCAGTCTTGTACAGTAGGGAAGAAAATACCACTTGTAATAACAGATTTAGTATGATCACCCTCATTTTAAAGTGGAAAGGAGGAACCATGCAGCTTAAAAGGACCATCCTTGTAATTATCATTCCAGCTGTAAATAAATGTATCCCAACAGTGGTTAGTCATGGGTGTTTCATCGTACAAGTCTTCAAATCAAAATAGACAGTAATGATGCTGAATGTTCTTCCTGTTGGTTGCCACCTCTCCAGTGAACCAACTGGAGCAGGCAGTAATACTCCGCTTTTGACAAGCTGGAGCTTTGCAGGTATTCTCTTAACAGTTCTGTGACTGTTGCTCTGATTACAGGTCAGAAAGGGAATACAACACAGTGAAGAGATAGAAGTGAAATGTGAAGTAGTTGAGATTTATTTATATGTTTTGAAAGTGTGTAGACAAGCTGTCATGGGATTTCATGATAGGAAGCTGGCTTGCATTCCTCAGTCAAGGGGTGTCCAGGTCATTGCTTATTGTTTCAGTGGAATTGTAAGATATCGGGGAAGATTTTCATCAATACAGTACTTCTAGTAGATGTTACACTGTGATGTCAAAGGGAGTGAGTGAACACAGGATTTTATGCAAGTAAGTACTAGTTTCATTTAAAACCAGGCTGAATCAAAATCATAGAATCATAGAGTTACTCAGGTTGGAAAAGACCTTAAAGATCATCAAGTCCAACTGCAACCTAACCATACTACCCTAACTCTAACAACCCACTGCTAAATCATGTCCCTGAGCACCACATCCATATGGTTTTTAAACACATTCAGGGATGGTGACTCAACCACCTCCCTGGGGAGCCTGTCCCAGTGCTTAACAACCCTTTCTGGATCCACAAAGTTTTATTTACCTCTGAAGAGGTTTCAAGCCCCTCACTAGATTAATATGTAATGAGTGAACAAATTCTGCAAGACATGCCATTAACGAAATTCTTGTTTCAAAAATCTCTGATACGTTAACAGTCCAAATCTGGATTTGGACAATGCAGCTCAGCTCTGATTGTAGAGGTAACTGAGTGCTCTGAGTTATTCATGTTTCAGATGAATTTTTATAACGTTCACACATCTTGTGTGTTTCCATTACATTAGTATTTCTGCTGAATAAAACATCAGCAGTAATACTAGCAACATAAATAAATTTAAATTTTCACTAAATTGGAGTTGTGGATTTTTAATGCATTGTTATCAGTGTTGCATGTATTCAGTCAAGTAATCCCGTATTTCTTGGGCACAACCAGTTGTGTCCATGGAATACAGCTTGTATTTAATAACAGTTGGTTACAATTAACCAGGACTGGCTCAAGATCAATCTACGTTTTCAGGATTTTTATAAGAAATGACTTTGAATAATTTGCAACTATGAATACAGTCATAAAAAAAGTTTATTATAATTCACAGAAGGAATAAAGCTGTAAAATATTTGCCCAAGATTTTTCTGCCTAGATGTTTTTTTGCAGTGGTGACTTTCCTGGATGATGAAGTTTACATCTGAATGAAAGATGTTAGAGTGAGAAAACTATCATCCTAGAATGACTAGGAGAGAATGTGTTCTCTCTTTTCTGCTCTTCAGGGCTGCACTGGAGAATGATGGTCCTCAGTCCTTGTGCTTACTGAGCAGGCACAAAGTATGTTTGTGGAAATGTTGCTACTTGATCTTTTGTTACAGCATCTTCTGTTTTACAGTAGACTTCTGTTCTAGGTTGAAGATCCATTTTGTATTCATTTTAGATGCAAGAACTGATTATGGCACTGGGGAGAACCTGGTAGAGCAGACCAGCATATTTACTTACGTTGCCATAAGCTAGATCTTATTGAAGGCTAGTACTGTGCTCTAAAAAGAGATGCATTTCTTTTGTGTAATGGAAGCTACTGAGTTTTTGCAAGTGTTTATATTCTCTGTGTGATGCCTCTTGTATTTTTTTCCTTCATTTTGATATTATGTATGAGGGCTGCTCTCTAAGTAATGCCTCCTATGTTATTATGTTGGTTCATGACACCAGAAATACATGTTGGTACGATAGTAGAGGCTGAACTTTCTTACCGGTACTCCATTACATTTTGTAGTTGTGTGACAGATGGCAGCAGAGGGGCAGTCTGGCAAAATGGCATCTGACATGAAAGTGCTTATGAAGCAAAGGTGTGGCACTGAACTTCTCCATGTGGGGGAAAAAAATTGCACCTGTTGACATTCATGGATGCTTGCGGAATGTTTATGGAGGCCAAACAGTGGATGCGAGCGCAGTGAGGTGGCGGGTGGTGCGTTTCAGCAGCAGTGACAGCAAGAGTGGTCATCTGCTGGAGCAGATTTCTATGAGCATGGCATGCAGGCTCTTGTTCATTGCTGGTGCAATGAAAATGCAGAGCTAGTGTTAGTGACTACATTAAAAGAGTGTTTTGTAGTTGAGAATGTGCTCTTTGTGTTGTAGTTTCCATGGGAATAAATAGGAGACATTAGTTTGGAGTGACCTATGTATTTAGAGAAGAAAATGCAGTGAAGCATTATAACTGCTTCAAGGACACACATAGCTTACCTGCAAAAGTTGACAGCTCAACAGACAATACTAGGAAGTGGGAAATACAAGTGGAGTCCTTGTTTGCCTGAGTTGATGCAAGGACAGAACACTTTAGAGTCAGATAAATTTGGAGCCACGGGACAACTGGATATTGTAGCATGAGGACTCTGTCTGATTTACATCCTGCACTGAAGAAACATTTCCTGGCAAAAGTTTCTCTGGCAGAAAAGAATTTCCACAGAAAACTTAAATTTGGTCTAGAATAGGCCCACATGTGGTTTACAAATGCTTCTCTCTGATTGTGACAAAATAGTCATTAAAAAGAAAGGTGTTGTATGGATACAAATAATATTCTCCACCTTGAAAGTATGCTGTTTTTCTTAGCATGGATAAAGAGGTGTCAAGAATTCTAGACAGGGTGCGACTGCTCTGGAAGCTTCTTCTCAGGAAGCTGCCTTAGCCAGAGTCTGTCCCATGCCATACATGACTTTTCTGAACCAGCTATCATATCCATCACCAAAATCTAATTCTACTGGAAAACAGTCATTCTTCCCAAGGCACAAACACTTCTGTTCAAGAGGCCATCAAGGTGTTTAGTATTTGGATACGTGCACACAAACTGGTGAAATAAAGCCAAATCTACTTAATAGGCATTGTTGCCAGAAATCTTAAGCAGCTATATTTGGGTTTAGCCAAGTGCCTGGTGGTTACCTAATGCAAGAACTTTGTTCTTTGCTTTCTTCTGACTAACGCTGTAGTTAGGAAGAATTCCAAGAACAATATATTCCTGAGGGGGTCCTTCCAAGGGAACACACTGTGCACATTTATGAAACACACTGAAATAATCAAACTAATTCATCAGCGAAGCACTGTTACCTAAGCTGTCTACTGCCATGTGTGCCCAGAGTCTGAACTTTAATATTCCATATTTTGAGTTATCTTGTATCTAGGGGTTGCTTTGAGCCTGCACTCTGCTAATGTATCATTGAAATAACAGGTCTTTGAGCAGAGGGGCTTTGACTTCACTGTTTTTGCTGCTTCACTTGAGGCAGTTCCATAAACACTACATCAGATTAAAATGTGGAAATATGTCAGTGCTATAACTTGATGGATATTATTGAAAATGGGTTGATACACTCTGTATGAAACTTGAAAAGTCTTTCTTCATTAGAAAACATTAGAGACATCTGATTGATTTAGAATATACAATGTGATTTCTCTTAGCTATTGTATCCCAAGAATGGAGAGAAATGTGCTGTGCTCTTACCAATATTTAAAAATAAAAACAATAGAAACAGCTCAAACTGCCAACTCCATGAAAACAGATATTTCAATTTTCTAGATTTTGGTTAGAGTTATTTTAGCTCCTATAAGCTGCTATGTTTTTGCAAACATCATTATATTTAAAATCTTTCAATTTGTAATGACATTTGCAAAGGATTGACTGGGGATGTTGTCCACCTACAAGTGAATGTGTTGGCTGAAGTTTCGGTATCTTCCTAAAGACAGGATGTGGGAGACTCAAGAAGCACGACATATTATTACCGCACTACCAGCACTGTATTGTTCTGAGGCCTGGCAGCCCCAATTCATAAATCAGGTTCTCTGCAAATACAGAACAGAAGTTAACACATGCCAGCGTAAAGACTGAATCAGGGGAAAGAACAACTTATGTAAATCAATAAAGATCTGAAAATGTATTTTTCTCTGGCCTCGTTGTCAAAAGATGAGAGGTTTAATGCTTTCCTCAAATGCATCTTAAAATTGCCTGATGTCAGACATTGGAGAAAGTAGATACTTTCCTGGAGTATGGTTATTTCTAAAATCTCCTTATCCTCAAACTCATGAGAAAGCTGCAACCTAACAGAAGAACACTGATGTTTCTTCTGAAGGAAATCCATATGAATACCTGCTTTTTCATAGGAAGAAACACAATGAAAAAATAATATCAAGTAGAGTTTGAAAGCAAATATATGAAGAAAAATAGCAAAGAATATAGCCTTTAAATACAGAAGGTAAATTGATAATTTGTGCTCTGTCAAACAGAGTAATAGGAAATAAGTCGCCCTTCACCTCTGATTTCTAGTTTCTTTGAGGGGAAACAATTGGCTTATTTTCCACCATGTTTATTTTTTTCACTATTCTTTTGGAGAAAACAGATTTCATTCCAGAAATCTACTCCGCCTTCGTCTTGGCAGAAATTTCGTACTGTCCTTAGTGTCCCTTCATACGTACTAAGAACAAACAGGTAAAGAATATATTTTTTAGTTTGAGCTAAGACCCATGCTTTAACTCTCATGTGAGTGTTGCTTCTTGTAGGTTATCCAAACGGCTGCTGAAGTCTACTCCCTCCAAGTCCACAAAGATCTCATAAAAGAATCTCACAGAATGTCAGCCTCAAAAGGAAATAGTTATGTTGTATGATTCACAGTGACTGCTTTTTCTGCTATTGTTTCAGTAATAAATGTATCATTTCAATGACTACTAGAAAGAAATCCTGAAATCCTCACTCAGCAAAACTTCAGTTGGTTTCAGTTAGATTTCCCTGGGCAAATTTTGAAAAATGGCTTGAGTATTTGGCTGAAAATAAACTACCTGAAATGTGTATTTTTCAATTCATAAAAAGTGTTGATTTTACTTGTCATCTTTTAGTAACTTTGACATGCTGCCCTCTTCCACCCACAAATCTACTCCTGCCCTCTCTCCACCCTCCCCTAACCATCACTGTTGGAACTAAATGTCCTTCAGGCATTTTTTTTTTTCCCCAGTGATGCCAGGACTGAAATTCCTTTCTGAAGTGTTTGTGAACTGGAAAAAAAGTGTATTCTGGTTTCTGGCAGATGCATAAGCTGGCTAATTTTCCTTTGCATACTTTAATGATCGTAATAGCTTTCCGTTACTTGTTGATTCCTGTTAATTCTGTGACATCAAGGGATCACAGTAGAAGAGTGGTTGCTAAAATTCAAGCTGACATGTAGTGAACACAGTTAGATGGGCAGACTTCTGTGGTTTAGTACAATGAAAGGCTCCTGTTGGTAGGTCAAGATACGTTGGTGCAGTAGGGTCAGTCCCTAAGTGTGTGGCGTTTTGTACCAGAAGAGGAAAATGAAATTTGATGCTCAGATTCTGTTTCGGTTCTTGATGCACCTGTTCCTTGTGAATGGCAGAAGGGTGTGTGACAGCTGCTTATCTGCTCATTTAGACCTGGAGATAGCTTCTGGCTATGGCTGGAGGGATCTGAAGTGATGCAAAAAAATAAAGAAACAGGCTAAATTTAGCGATAAGATTGTTTTTCTGAGTCAGATATTGCAGTTCTTGCTTAGTATTAAACGCAGCTTACTCTTTTGTGACTCCTTACCATCACAGGAGGATGTGACCTGCATAGTCTTTCTTTTATACCACACACTGTCTGTTGGTGTGAAGGAAGGAGATCTAACAGCATGTGAGCTGGAATTAAAGCTGAAAGATTCTGCTTGTCTGGATGGTGCCATTTTCATCAGTGCAGTTGCCTGATAAAGAGATGTTTATTCACAAATGATATTTTTGTCCCTGACATGAAAAGCAGCAAATGCTAAAAAAATAAGTACAATGTTGTTTTTTGGTTAGCTTGCAAATACCTTCAGAAGTTCAGGTTTCCACTGGCTAAAAACATAACACCTCAGCAACCTAGCACAGAAAGGGACTTTTAACATGCACCCACCCACCCCACTTGGTCACAAAATAAATGTACAGTAGCGCAGGCTATGAGAAATACACCATGTTTTTTTAGAACTTTTTTTTCAGTTCATCTCCACATCCAACTCCTGCTGAACAATTTCTCTGAGCTAGTGGCCTGTCTCCTCAGTTCAGAGGAAGTTGATCCACCACCCTTCGGCCTTTCGCTTCCGCTTTTCCTTTTAAAAACCATTGCTTTTTTCTGAATGTTTTCCTGCAACTGAGACACAATTCTGCACTGAAACGTCCATATTGTATTAACCTACCTTCCTAACATCTGTTTTCCATAATGGAATTGACAAATGAAAATGCTATTTAATTTTTTTTTTCCTCCATGGCAATTCTCAGATGTTTAGGAATGAAGATCTGAGCTGACAGGAAATAGTTATTGAGATAACGATTGTTTCCTACTGCTGGAAAAACATACACTGACAGTAGGTATCATGAATACCAGGGTGAGCTCCTTCAATTTGATGATATCACAGGTATTGATGTTCAAGAGTAGGAAGAAATAATCTATTGTCAGTGGTTTCTCAGATGGAAATGTAAATGCACTCTAGACAAGTACCCATGTTAGGATGACTGAATTGAGAACCTTAGGGGGAGATAAAGATCATTCAAAGATTTTAGGCAAGTCAATGGTGCTGAAATGGGATCAATAGATACAAGTTTATTGCTCTCACTGCTAGATGTGTTTGAAATACATTTCCGTTAATTATACCTTGTTCCAACTTCTGTAAGCAAGTGAAGTGGTAAACATTTAGCAAATCTTGGACAAATGTCAGTGAATAACTAGTTCTTGTTGTTTTATGCTTATTTTAAACACTGTAGGTGCTTTTCAAGTATTCTGAGGAGATCTTATTTTGTAACATCTGCTAACTGTTGAGTCATAATTTGCATTGTTGATGTTTTGGTCAAGAAGTAGATTTTAAATCACTTTTTCTGAATCTTTCTTCAGGAAAGGACTTGGGTTTAGCTTTTCTGTTTTTTACATACTGTGAGGGGATTGCATAAGCAACATCTGCTCAACAAAATAAATTTTTGGTTCTCCGTCCTGAATATTCATATTCATTTCTGTTGCTTAGCTGTGTTTTCAATATTAGAAATGTTTGATTATTAATTTTACTTTATTAGAGCAATGTATGTCTATCAAACTGTGAGCAGATGTCCTGCACTGGGCCTAAATATCAATGGCATCTTAGTGCATTTGAACGCATGTTCTATTAGCATCCAAGTGACTGGATACGCTGAACTACAAATGTGCTATTTTTTGTGAATCAAGCCAATTGTGATATTGGAAGACTTGATGTGGAATGGATTTTTGTATGCAGGAGCTTACTTTTACTGCCTAATATTTATTATTACAGCAAGATTACAGTCACAAGGATTCATTTTGTTTTATGAGCAGTGTAGTTTTACAAATCTGTTTCACTGAGCCACATTTCAGTTGTTCTTAATCTTTGTGTTTTTGTTTGTTTTTTTTTTTTCCTGGGAGTTTCTTGCAAGTCCATCCCTGACTTTTTGTCCTATATTTTATGCTTTCATTAAGAGGAATAGTTCTTTTGGTGAAAGTGGCAGCAATTTTTTGACAGACTAGTTGGATGAAGTTTACTCTATAGGTCCTTACACAAAATATGACCTATGAATATGTAGGTAGTTTTAGCATTTGTAACTGGCACCCTAAGTCATGCCTTCATTACAGATCTAATTTCAGTCTCTCTGACTTATCTTGCTGGCATGCATCATTGCCTAATATTGCCATTGTATCTTGTGGGGATAATTATTGTTAATTATCTTGCCCCGGAAAGGTGGTTCTTGACATTAACAGAGAAAAAACTAATAAGAAGTGTTCTATTCAGTTTTTGTAGTTTAGTTGGATGGATTACATGAAGTAGATACAAAATTATGTTGTTTTAGAAACTTAAACAGTGCAGCACTTTTAACAGAAAATCAAGTATTTTAAGTTGCTAGAATTACTATTCAGTGATATCACCAGGAGCCAACCCATCTAACACGATTCTCTTGGAAGTCCCATAGCAAGAATCTCTTCCTACCGCATGCCAAATGTTTCTCTTTGAAATTGGCATTGTTGGTTAGTTTGTGACGTATGTCAAGCAACTAACAAAACAAGAAAATTCTTAATTATTTCGTACTAGCTCTTTTAACAGGATGTGATGTTGTGAAGGCATTTTTGATGTTTCTAAAGTGACTAGCAAAACAGAAACCAGCACTGTGATTAATTGTAAAATAAACATGCCCCCATATCTGAGAACTTTAATAGTCATCCTGGCTGCATCCAAGATTGCTTTTTGTTTACACAAATCTCCAGTGTGGCTTAAATTCAAGAGCTCAAGTGTATAATGCTGTTCCTCTGTATCTTGACTGTACTGAGAATTTCAATAAAATTCTACCAAAATTCTTTGATGTATAAACTTGCTATTTTAGTTTTCCAGAAGTGTTATTGTGTTACAGTTAGAAGTACTTTGAAGTCTGCAAGCATTTAATAAACAATTGCAAGTAGATAATGCTCAAGGATATGTAGTATTGTTCTTGAACAATACAAGTTCTTGCCATTGGTCACTGTAAATGGTTTGCGTTCTACAATTTTTCAAGTAAAATTTTTAATAAAGCAAGTGATTGGCTATACCGACTCAGGAAATACCAATTCATATCCTTACCTAAAAATTAAATGAAAATGAAATATTTAATGTATGGAAATTGGTTTCAAAATGCTAATTTGCAATTCACTTATATATGTAAAAGTGACACACAAAGACTTCTGTGCTCTCTGCATGACCCTGTAATTTGGAGAGCTTATGCTTTAAAGGAATTATTCTCAAGTGATTAAAATAAGCTTCTGTCAAGATGATGGCTTAGGGAGATAAGCTGTTAGGATTTACTGCTTGGCTACAAAACAAAATCCTTTGCCCTAAGTTATACAAAAAGTATTTTTATTTTTGTAGCTATGTTGTTTGGAACCTCAACTAGTTTCATGCAGGAAGTTTCACCTGGATATTTGTATATGAGTTTAAAATTATACTGACCATTTTATAAATTGCAGTGTTTTGATGGAAACTTCAGAAGTTTCCCATTCATTAAATGTATAATGATTGCATGAAATTTTGCAAATCAGCCTTGGTAGGGGTCTTTAATTCAAATATCTAGACTATGTGCCTAAAAATTCTCTGAGTCCTGCCCTAACTGCTACTTTTGTAGTTAAGCACTGAAACTATGTGATTGTGATTCTTTAACAAAGATTATGTATATGGATTTTTGGAATATGTCTTATACTATCTATTACCTGAAAACGTAGAATTACAACTATTTATTGTATTTATAAACTGTTTTTTGTACTGCTTATTAACTACTACTACTAACGAAGCTATATATTTAGTCTCCTTTGAGCAGGAGAGCTATAGAAGGATCTCAAATGTTATGTTATACAAACTAGATGTTAAGACATGAAACTTGGCTTTATTCTCCTATTTAATCCTGTAAATTTTCTGAGAAAATGACATTATTTTTGCTTGTCTATTATACCTAGTATGTTAAATTTAACTCTACCACCTTCGATTTACAATTGAATTTACGGATATTTCCTTTAAAGTAGATGCATTCTTTACTTATTTTTAATATATTAATGTATCCAGTCATAAGAAAACATGGGTCTCTCAAATTTAGACATTTCTAATGAAATCACTCAATGCTAAATTGACTACTGGAATATTCAAGAATTCTAGGGAGATGGAGGATAATCATTTTCTACTGCACACAGTTTTTTTTTTAATATCCTTATTTAGTATACAAATGAGTTTAAATGTATGTCCTAAAAATTTCAGTTCTAAACCTACTCTGTTTATTGGTTACTATTAAATCTCTGCTCTTTTTACTGTTGTAATGACTACGTGTCATGAGTGACAGCATTGCTTATGTCCTTCTGTATACGTTGTCTAGAATGCACCCTACACTAAAGTTTTGTAAATAACCAATTTCTAAAATATTCAGCAAAGGGTTTATTGAGAGCTCTGTGGAAGGTGTTGCTCATTTCTCTTTATGTTGGTTTCCATGTATTTATATTCATGCAGCTTCTTTCATCTTCCACCATACTTTTTATTGCCATTTAGAAGAGGTGTTGCCTTTAGTCCTTTAACAGTATTTGAAAAAGAATGGTGTGTAGCTCTATGTTCAGTGTTTTTTTTTTATGAAATAATAATCTGTGTGCTTTTGCTGGTCCTTCATTTGTGCTATTCATAAGGATATTCTGCAGTGTAAAATGAGCACACTCTAGTGTTCTAGCTTTTCCTGATATGCCCCCTACTACATATGATTGCCAAGCAAATGCCTTGTATGTTTTGTGTTGTACTGTCACTGTGTAAGAATTCTCCTCTGCTATATGATCAGGCAAGATGCATTTTTAAATAAGGAATGTGATTCTTCATATGACTAGTTATTCAAACAAACTACAAATAAATTCATTTTAGGGATGAGAGGATCACCGCCACCTTTCTTTCAATAAGCAGCAACAGACATATTTAGGACTTGAGATAAACAACTTCTAGATAGGTTAGAAGCCTGTCTGGTTACTCTGATCGGGTCCTCCTGCTCCTTCTCACTTCTCCATAGATAAAACGCTAGTTTTATTACAGTCTGGAGGAGTTATGCCTTTTGCAGGTCCCAAATTTCAGCTTATAAATATGAAACTTACTTTATAGTGTAAATATCTTCCAGGCAGTACCATGGCAGGCAGGAAGTACTGTTTTCCTTTCATAGCGATTGATCTGATATTTTTCTGCTACTCTACAGGATCTAGGAAGCAGCATTTCTGAGAGGCCACGTACTGAAGACCAAACATCCATCTTCATAATGCTACTGAGAACCTATTTGCATTTTGTGTTTCAGATAGGAAAAATATAAACACTTTAATTAAGACTGGGCAATTATATTGAACTGATTTAAGCTTTCAACGAGGTTTGCAAGTTTATAGAGGTATTTTCTTCAACTTTTATATTTCATTTTGTTGTGGTATTTCTCATTTCTGTCCAGCGGAAGAGACTCTGACATATTACATGAAGCGTGGCTCCTATGCAGTTCTTAGCCTCAGCAGAAGAGGTTTCCCAGGAGAGAATGAAACTTTGTAACGTTGTCTAGACCCCAGAGATTTGTGAAGTGCATTTGCAGATAATATCATCATCATCATCACAGATTTAGGATTTTGATTATCTAAAACAAATCTCTGTGTCTCTCAAGAATTTTTTATTTGAACTATTGTGATGCCTACAAGAGCCTTTGTAGGGTCTGAAAGTGTTCACTGCTTCTTTTGAGCTGTCTCAGTGTAGCACTACGTACGAAAGCAATAATCTAAAAACTTTCATGCAAAATGAAATAGAATTAGCTACTGTGGATCAGCATCTGTCAGATGTCCTGTGCCTGAGGTCATTGGCTCAGGCCTTGACAACGCTGAGATTAGCTTGTCAATCCTGGTGCTGAGTTGCAAATGCTGGGATTTGGCTTCTATTGGCAGTAACTCCAAGGATAGGAGGAAAAGCTGCGTACATTCTTCAGAGTTCTTTGGCGCCGAGAGTTGTTTTTCAGCTGGCTTTGCGAGCAATATTATTTAAGTATTTAAAGGGTACTGGGAATGATGAGGATAAGTGCAGGGTAAAAGGAGGAGTGAAAATAATAAGGAAAAATATCTATCTCTAAAGTTGAAATGACTTATAAGCTTTATATGCAAGTCTTTCCAGTAAAGTTTCTCATTACTCATGTACATTCTTTCTTTACTGAAAGGGTTAATCGTTCTTCAGGCAGATGGCTCTTTGTTTTGATTTTGTTTACTATTCTCTTTGTTTCTTATTTTCTGGTAAGACGTTCATGGAAACTAGACAAACATATGCTACTAAGATTTATTAGGTTTTGGCCAATAAATTACATTGACTTTTTCTTGGCATCACTTCTAAAATGTCCAACATGAAGTTAACTGGAAAAGGCAGACAAGGGATGACAGGTTTTTTTTTTTTTTTTATGTTGTTCTGTAGGAAAGAAAACATAGCAGTAAGTCAAATAATGGAGCTTTTATTTGTGAGAGGGAGACAGCTTTCGTTGTTCATTAGTGAGCATAAAAATGTGAAGCTACTGCAATTTTGCAGTACTTTCATGCTGAAGTCTGTCAGTGCTTTAAGCTGATAAGAATCTCACAAATGTGATGGGGTTCTGAGAAGTTAATACAGAAGCTACAGACACATTTAGATTTTAAATTAATTGGCTTTATGATCACTACAAGAACATCTCAATCCAGAGACTATCCTATTTCTTGTGATCCTGAAACAAAATATGACTAAACCTTTTTGTCTTGACTTTGATAGGACTCCTTCATAAGTAACTAGTCATTTTATCTGGTGCCTGTTGGTCTAATGGATTGTTTTTGTAAAATCTCTGGTTTTATGTTAATGGACATGAGGCATATAAAGTCTCCAGAGTCTACAAAAACGTTCCCCTAGAATCAGTGCCAGCAAGCCATTAAACTACGTGAATGAAGCTGTCAACAGCACAGAGCAACAAATCTTGCAAATACAAATGCTACAAGCTTTGTATGCTTAATCTGTACTTTTGTTAGTGAGAATTAATATATTTTCAAATAAATAAATATAGCAGTAGTGGAATAAGATGATTTTTAGTATTCAGGTCTTTCTGTGTGATGGATATCCTTATACTTTGCCTGATTATCAAGTAACATATATGAAGGAGATTTGATTTTGGTACACAACTTTAGCAATTTTGCCTGCACTGTGGGTGGCTGGTCCACAACCAGTGTGATTGATTCCAGTGATTGGAAGTACCTAGGACCAAGCTCTCTGCAGAGTACCGTGTTATTTCTGTTCTCAACCATACAAATTTGGTAATGATTCTTACACTGTCCTGAAGTCAACTTCTCATTTTCTTCAGCTGATGGCTCATATCCGGATATTTAACATGCCTTGAAAATCACCTCCAATCACATATGAAATTTAAATGGAGAATTTTGTAGTCAGAAGACAGTGACACAGGGAGCCTCAGAGTGACCAGTAGCAGGGAGCTATCTGAAAAAATGGGGTAGTAGCTCAGGTTCTCTGGAGGTTTTGCTAGTCAGTGAAGAAGTTCAGGAAAAACAGCAGACTTGATGTTTAATTATTCTTGTGGCCTTTTCAACTCACTGACAAAATTTAACTATAAGCAAGTAAGAAACAACATCAGTTAAGATTTTAATATTACTCTCAAAAAGTGAAAGCGAAATTTGGAAGACCTGTTTCTCCTTTTTCATAGGGGTAGAGGAGATCTAAGAAGAGTCTTAACAGGCAACTTTCTCCTGTATATTTTTTCTGCACGCTCTGCTGCAGGATTACTGCACAGTAATCTGTGCAGGATACTACACAGTTCTGTTGATTACTTTATGTAGTCCTTGTGTCCTCTGCTCCTGCTCTGTGAGATTCTGCTGCTATTTAATCTTGTTATTTCTGTTTTACAAAAATGTATGTTTTTCTGGTTGTTTTCTTTTTTTCCTGGTGCTTTTTATTTAATTGCACATTAATGAACATCTTATGCATGACAGTCCTGATAGGTATCGCTGTGCCTAATGACATACAGCCAGGTATTCCATTTGAAGAGTAGAACAGATAATGAATGAAAAAAATGGCAATTTGAGAGATTCAGGCTGTTAAACCACCAAGCAACCAAATGTCGAAGGCCAGAATCACCTGGCTGAGTAGTCTTCACATTGTGCCTTACAAGTTCAAGCCTGGGATCCATGAGGAAGAGCCTCCCAGCTGCTCCTCATTGCAGAACTTTGTCACAGGGAATAGCAAGCCTCTAGAAATGGAGGTTCAAACCAGAAAGCCTGCATGTAATGCTAGGCATTATATAAAGGTTTCAGACTCTCATATTTTGCAAGGGTGAACTCATGGTGACTCTTCACTTGTGGTGTTGTGGCTGAACTGCAACACAATGGAGAACCTGTTAATGTCACTGGAGATTTGATAGGCAGGTGCATGGAGACTTTAATCTCCTTAACCTATGGGTATCGAGCTAGTGCTCTGCAAAGGGAAAAAGATGTAGAGTTTGCTGGAATCAGGTACCTTCTACTCCCTCGTTTGTCTAAGATACCATGTTTACAAAGATGAGTAAAGAAAGGGGAGGAAAACTAAAAACATGAAAAGGGAACAAAAATAAAAATGTCAACAGGGATTATTAGAAATTGACCATCTTTTTTTTTCCTAAGCATTTCCAAGCTGGAGGAGAAAACTCTTACACTACAAGTCCTGCCCTCTTTAAGATGAAATGCCTTTTTTTTTTTTGGCCAGTGAAGAATTAAGTAAGGGTAGGTGTGCTGGGAAAACCTTACTTTGGAGCTATGACCGAATAGTGCCATTTTACTCTGTGCATACTGATCTACAGAACTGGAGCTGTGGGGAGCACGAGCCAGGAAATGCAATGGTAACGAAGCTAGGTACTGGCTGGAGCTGAGCAGTTCACGTGGTGTAAAATTAGCAGTAGTCATTCTTCTGCATAAATAAGGCTAGCAAGGGGTAAATAGCTATGATAACCTCTTGCTGTGCTTTCATTGTAGTTGTAAAAGAGCTGTACAGATATAATTGTGATAAAAATTAGATTCATTAATTTGGTATTGGTAGAGGGGAATTCTGATTCAGACCTCATCTATTTTCAGCAGGACGTCGTACTGATTTTCTAAGTGCTTGTGCCTGGATACTAGTCAACAGAGATAGGAAGTCTGAAGCATGTGCTTGTCTCTTTGCTTGAAACTTGCTGGTATTTTTTGGGAAGCAGAAATAAATGTCATCCTTAAATAGATGCGGAACTCTGCAACAGACCAAAAAAAATTATCAGTAGACGCTCTTTCAAAAATAACTTAAATTTTCCTTATTTCTTAATTGAAAGGGATGAGTTACGTAAGAGGGTTGGGTATATGATTCTACACAACCTTTGATCTTTCTCACTCACTTCCTTTACTTTCTGCCACAAATCATTGGGAGAGAGTGCTAGAGAGAGCAATATCTTACATTTTCATAAAACTCTGTTCAGACTTTGTACTGAAAATGGGCTTTCCCTTTGAACATATGCAGACAGGTGCAGCTGGTTAGAAGTTTTATCAGCATACCTGCTTCAGCCTTTATAAGTGTTACATCACCTTCCTCAAAACTGGAGCTGTTGTTAGAACTGAGAGGAAGTCAGTAAAGAGAGAGTTATGATTTCACATAAAGGAACTCTGCAGACAGGACTTTGAAACTGCAGGAAATGGCAATAGTTATGAGAACAATTTTCTCACAGGAATTAGGCTGAAGATGTTTATAAGATTTTTCCAAATGTTATGACAGTTTTACGCCACAGCAAAGCTATTTTTGTTGAAAATATTTAGGCACACTCAAAGTAATAGATTGCATTCCTCTTGGAATATGTTTGTGTGATTTAAGCACTATCTTAGGTTTATTCTGGAAAAAAAATAGAATAATATATTAGGAGCATAGTAATAGAGGGATATATGGATACAATAATTAGAAAAGTGGAAGATATCTTAGACAAAACATTTATGATGCTACGTCCAGATAAAAGAATGCCAAATGCTTATTCACAATACATTATGGTACTGGCTTCCAATTTTTGCTCAGAGGAAGGAAGTCTGGGAAGTCTTGTGTTCAAAAATTGTTACATATAACATTTCTGGCTATCAGAAGACTGCAGTACAATTACCATATCTCTTTTCGGATATTTTTGCTCATAAAATCATTGTTGTATTTGAAGCAACGTGGTGGTTCTGCAGCAATGACAGCAGAAGGTGAATTTGAAAATAATGTGGATCAGTGCAAGACATGGCTAAAGTACGTAGAAAATCCACTGTAACATTTCAAATCAACCAGCTGTTAGAGTGTTTTTCTTTTCTTTACAAATCTTAGTTTAGCCTTTACTATTTCAAGTAGTTATCAGTAGCATGGACCCCATTTTCAACTGCTCCAGTGTATCTAGATTATCTCATAAAATGCCTTTAATGGCAGTGTTGATTTTCTTTTGGTGAAAGGAGGAAAAATTTCATATGATAACAGAAATTGCAATAATCTTGAATTTGAACAGGCTTCTCTGTCAGAAAAAAGAAAAAGGAATGGCAAATTAAATCAGTGCATTTGGGGAGGTGAGGGGGAGAAAGAAAAAGAAAATAAATTTCATAAACTGAGAGTTATATAGGCATTGGCAATACATAGAAACCACAACTTTCATAAGGGAGGGCAACTAGAGAATTTCTTAGCCCATTTGTTGTTGCACTCAGTAAATGTCACTACATATATTGCCCTGATTGTTTAATAGGTGGATTGCTAAATGCTTCTCTGTGACTGAGTAAAGCTCAAATTCAGAGAATTTCTGAATGCCGTTTGTGAAAGTCAGTTTCTAAACCAACTGAACTGGATTATTTGCCATTGCTTTGCCATTTGTAATTAGTTATACTATATTATCACATAGCAGAGAAATCACTACAGTTCCTTACAGTGTAATGTTGTCAGTAATAGTGCCAGAAATAAAATGAAGCTTCTATTATAAATTGGCTTGAATTTGGAGTGGCTTTTTTGTTAATGCACTGTTTCAATCGCTGGTACATGGCACAAGATTTCTTTAACTTCACCATTTACAGCATGAAATGACTGCTATTAGTTATTGTATGAAAAACCGTGTCAGCATCATGAAGATCTCTTAAACTCTTTGATTTACATGTAATTTCTGTAAGGCAGTATGTTTGCTGCTGCTAGAAATGCGCTTTATATGATGCTTGTATATCCATTTATGAATGATGATTTTGCTTAAATGGACATCAAAGGGATCTATGCCACTGATGACGTGTAGGGCACTTCTTTACTGCACGGAAAGAGGAAGCCGGCCAACTTCCTTCCTTTAGAATGCTGTTTTCTGACCATAAATTGCACCAAATAAGCACACTATTACCAGTGAGGCTTGGAAAATTTCTAACTTCTACCAACCTGTACAAAAACCTGTGTTAGTCTTTCTAGTAGAGATATTTCTATCTGCCTATCTGTCCCCTTTCAGTTAGATTTTTGAAAGCATTTTATTAAACATGCAGATATTCACAAAATCAAAAACCAAAAATGCAAAGAAAACATGATTTTCCTTATTTCTTTATGCATGGACCAACCTTGGGGTATTCCAGTCCAAGTAGGCCTCTATAATTTATAGTCCCATTGCTATTGCTGATCTAAGAGAATACTCCACTGTTCTTTATCTTCTACACAACTGAAATCCAAAGTATTAGTTATAAAAACAAGTTTTTTTCTGTTCACAATGCTTTATTTCTGTGTTACTGCTGAAAATGAGCAGCTATAGCTTCATCTGATTGTTCATGACTAGAAGACAAATAAAACTTGAAATTATCTTGCAGTAATTCAGAAAGATAGGTTTTCAGGATAAAGAAAGTTTCTTCTTTGTGAGCTCTCTAGAGAGCATACAACTGACCTCTGCTTGCTTGAGCGCATTCGATAAATTGCCTCTTTAGTTTGCTTACTTAGTTTGATGCAAAACTATCTCAGTCCTTGCATGAATGGGATTGCAGGTGCTGAATATGGAGTCAGAAGAGTCTTTTTTTTTTTAGTGTTCACAACATTTTGTTACCATAAGAAAAAATAGTGACTTATGCTTGGTGTGAAACTTGTCTGTGTCAGTCTAATTCAGAACAGCCTCAGCTGTGGGTCTGTTTTTTGGTCTTACTTGCAAAAGAAGCCTCAGCACACTACACAAAGCTCCTCTGTCTACAGACTGAGTAACAGCTATATGATACTCCCAGACATACCTTTCCTAGCCACATGACTTATTGCCATTCCAAGTACTGAAAGACTGTATATTTCTCTTTCCTGTTATTATAAATTCCATGCAAAAACTAAACTTCAAAAAATACAGCCAGGTATTTGACAAAGGCTTGCATCCAGAAGAGAGAGATTTTCTGAGATCTCTTCTGGCAGATTAGACATCTTCAAGCTCTCAGATGGCCCTTGGGGGATGTGTGAAGACCTGGACTCAAAATGGGGTTGCAAGAAAGAGAAATGTTTTTATGGGCATAAGAGGCAGTGGCCTGAGGTGGCCCCTGAAAATCAACATAAGTATGAAAAAGATTTTGGTTACATGAGCAGAGTGCAAGGATGAGTTGTGTGGAAAGGCAAGGTGAACAGGAATGTGGCAGATGGAGAACAGCAGGGGCAGTGTGAGGGGAGCAGAGATGAAAGCCCAGGGTGGGAGCTGGGTGCAGTGAGCTCCAAGAGTGAGAGATGTGAGGGAAAAGACAAAGAGGGGAAACTGCATAATTCATGGCAGAATCTCAGGTAGGATTTCTATATAAGGAAAGCAAGCTGGCAAACTTCCTGACAGGAGTAAAAGTAAAGAAGAAATAATATTTCAAAAGACTTCCTCACACAGATTTGCTACAAGAAAAACAATGAGATTCTGGAGACAGGAGTAATCAAGTCTTTATTAAGAGAAGAAAAAAATCCCTAGAAGCTTGCAGGACAAAACTAGCATGGAAGAAGCGTTGAAAACAGTATCCAAAGTTTTGGGGGAATAATGATAATTTTTGCTTTTCTCAAAGAGAGAGAATTCTCCAAGACTATTTTCATTCCTGGCATTAGGCCAAAGAATGGGATTTAGCTCCCATTTAGTCCCAGAGCAGCAACTAGTTGTATATAAAATTTCTATAACTGCACTAATTAGGGACACCCTCATGTGGGGGCTCATTGCCTCCTTCCTAGGCCCCACCTGGACTCAGCCTACCCCTCCTTAGAGCAGTCAAGTTAGCTGCAGTTTTTAAGCTGAGGAAAATCCTGCATCCACTTGGTGCTCCTCCATCTCTCCCTCTTGCTGTGGTGGTATTTTAATTCTGTTTTTAATTCTACCAAGGGCTAGGCTTTGCAAGCAATGTTCTTGGTAAATGGTAGAATTAAAGCAAACAAACCAAAACAATCGTGTAACGAGTAAGGAGCTAGCAGCCATTTAAAACTGTCATTTCAGACACATCTGTCTTGAGGAAGGCTCAGAAGGTGCTTGTCTCCAGAGGCGCTCTGTATTTTACCTGCCTGCCACTCCTCATGAAGACTGATAGTATTTTTAGGATGGACTTTGTCATTTAGAGCTCAAATGCCTCTGTTTCATCATTTCAGTTTAACACAACACTTTGTGATTCAGGTTCATTGCTACTATGGCAGGTTGTGGCAGCCTTACTGCCCTGTTATTTATATGTTTTCATTGGTTAAGTTTCATATTCAGACAGTATGCCTTGTTCTTTGAAGAAAATTAAGCGTGCTTTGTCTAAAAATGAGTGACCTTGCCTTCCAAGGAAGCAACATCATTTTAGGTCTGTATAAAATATAGAAAAGTTACTACTTTTAAAATTTACTCTTAAGTATTTAAATATGTATGTCCAAAAGACTATTTCTGTTGTTATTTATCTTACAGATCAGTGTTCGAAATTTTGAGTATACAATATTTGGAGTGAATGATTCCCCTTGATCTCATTCTTGTAGGGTGAAATCCTCCCTTTGATTGACTTGAAGGAGAAGGAAGATTAACTACAAGGGACCAATAGTGACTGTCTATTCAAATTTGCTCAGTCATTTACTAGGCAGGATGCAATTCTCTGCAATGCTCTTTGCTCTTATTTGTCTGCCTAGTGTACCTTTGTTCTGTGGTGGCCTAGAATTATGCATAACCAAATACATCGTATTTTTCATCTTACTCAAAAAGCAGCTAATGCTTTTATGCATTGTGTGGTTTTGCAAGTTATGGCAAGGTTTTCTCTATTTAAAAAAAAAAAAACAAAAACGACAACCACTATAATTAATGTATTCAAAGAATATGCTTGAGACATTTAATTCCTCAGTGACAAGCCATTAGGATGTGTGATCATCTGTATCTGAGGGAAAACAAATTAGGAAACATTGCTTAGGAGAGAGCAGAAAAGGTGAAGCAGTAGTATAAGAAGTCCTTCATGCTGCTTATGGTTGTCTTCAGTAGAGCTGTTGTGTAATTTATAACAAAATATACAGAAGGAGAATTAAAACTAGGGACACTAATTGGACTGTGGAAGAACAAGGCCTTATTAGCTGCCTCTGTAGAAGTGGAAAATATAGCAATATTGGCTTTGTCTATAGCATGTGGTTGGTGTGAAACTAAACGCCAAGCTGCCAGCATCCTCTAACACAGTTCTCCCACTCTAGGACTAAAAACTGTTCTGAGAGATTGGATCAGAAGGAAGGCAACTTGGCTGTGTGAGATCTTCCTTTTCTAGTGCAGATGGAACAGATGTCCAATATACTTAAGATAGGGTGGAGAAAGTAATGGCAAAGAGAATAAAGATGTTATACCAAAACATCTGAACTGCATCTGGTGGCGTGAAGATGCTTCTCATGAGTTGCAAAGGCAAGAAATGTAGTTTTAATCCCTATGGATTTCAACTATCCTGCCCTTTAGCATCCTTCTGTGTCCACGTAATTGGACAAAAGTAAATATATAGTTCTTTCCTTGTCCACAAGAACGTTACTGCTTGGAAAGCATTTCTGTATGTACAGGGGTTAAACTAGAACTTGGACAGAGGAGGGCCAAGAGATAATGGTTGTACCTTGAGGAGAGTCTTTTTTCCTTTGGTAATGGGGGAAAATACATTTATTTTACTGCAGCTGCTAAGCTAGTGATTCAGACCAGATGTCTTTTACTTTCAGCAAGAACGTTACCAGTTTCTCAACAACACAATATTTTGAGTAGATTGCCTGTGAAAGCTTAGTCTGACATATGCTGTGGCAACTGCATATTTGTTTACAGGAAATTACACTCCAAACAGTAGCATTGCATGTCACTAATTTTGATGGACAGTGGAACTGCATAGGCTTCACCCTTCAAAACAGCAGAAGCAAACTCACTGACAGTGGGGCAGAACACTTTTGAACAAGTGAAGGAAATGGCCACGAGTTGTGCTGGGGGAGATTTAGATTAGATACCAGGAAAAACTTTTTCTCTCAAAGAGTGGTCAGGCACTGGAATGGCCTGCCCAGGGAGGTGGTGGAGTCAGCGTCCCTGGCAGTGTTCAAGAGGAGTCTGGATGAAGTGCTACAAGATATGATTTAGTAGATCAGTGGGTGGTAATGGTGATAGGAGGACAGTTGGACTAGATGATCTTGTAGGATCTTTCCAACCTTGTGATTCTAAGTGCATGCATTCCTATGGGAGACATGAACTTCCTGTCTGGTTTGTCTCTTTCATTGTCTCTTTGAGATCAGAGATACTGCAAATAATCTCTACGTAAGTTAGGTTCTCTAGATTAGCATGTTCATGTGGGCTATGTAGGCACATACTGAGTGCACGCAACTACATTGATAGATGTGCAAAATTAGCAAAATATTAAGTGTATATAGCCTGTTTCTTCAGAGTATTTTGAGAATTGTGGAATCATAGAAATGCTTGAGTTGGAGAAAACCTTAAATATCATCCAGTTCCAACCTTCCTGTCATGGGCAGGCCTGCCACCCACTAGATCAGGCTGTCCAGGGCCCCATCCAACCTGGCCTTCAATACCTCCAGGGACGGGGCATCAGCAGCTTCTCTGGACATCCTGCTCCAGTGCCTCACCACCCTCTGATCATGGACATCACTCTTTCTCGCTTCTTAGAAAGTGATGTAGGAAACTAATATTGGTGTCTTTATACAATAGGCTTCAAATGTGTTTCAGTAGGATGTGGGCATTTAAATTTTTTTCCTCAGAAGCTGATTATGAGCCAAGATTTATCTATACAGACATCACATAGATGCACAGTCATTATTGTTAACGGTTTACGGGCAGGTTCGGCCCAGTTCCATGACGAATGGGTTGGGGGACCCACTGACCCATGCCCCGGGAAAGGGAAAAGGGAAAAAGGGTAGGGAGATGGACCTGAGAAAAAAGCAGCGGCAACAATCTGAGGAGAAACAAAATAATTTTCTAAATAAGATATTGGAATGCAAAATAATGCACTATAATACAATATAATTACAATTTAAGCTGATAAATCCAATACAATGAGAGAGAGTGTCCAAAATTAAAGTAGGCCTTACTCTAATACCGACGGTGAGACGGCTGGGGAGCAAGATGCTGCCGGGACGAGAGATGGGCAGAAAGAGAGAACCCGTGATTTGCGAGTTTTTATCTTTCCCTCTGACTGGAAAATGGTAGCAGGGGAGCAAAGTCCTCTCAGGAATGTAGTAGTTCTTCTCTTCTGAGAACCAGGTACATATACTACATGATGTTATGATGTAGAATACCAATAACCGAAAATCATAAAGCCATAGTAATTATATACCCTTAAAGCCTCAAATTTCTTCTTTGAGCTATAATTACTAGTTTAGGAAAGGGTGATATATTAGTAACCATCACGAGTGCTCTGTTTAGAAATAGTCTCTATTTTGTTTATTTCAATCACAAATTGGCAGAGATGTTTTTGCTATATAGCAAGCCAGAAATAATTATAGGCAAGGAGTACAACATGTAAATGAAGCTGTTTTCTTGCTTCATTGTGTTGCAGCATCAAACTCAGCAATACTTTTGAGAGATTTCTGAATCTTCTTCTAGCAGCAAACACGTAGGTTCAGTTAATCACAAAATCATTAGCTCTCTTTCAATTGCCTGTTTACATTCACACTGTGGAGACACCATATACATTTTGGTGTACCCAGGCCTTGCTCCTCTGCACGCTGTCACTAAGCTTGTTAAGGAGTTAGAGCAGAGTTCTTCATTTCAGCCATTTTTTTTTAAAATCAAACTCATTTCCTTAAGGGCTTTCTTGTCTTGACAAATTTTGTTGAGCTTGGATCCCCTTCCATCATCCCTTTTCTGCTTTTTTCCCATTTTTTTTAGATTCAGAAGAGGATATTTGTCACTTCCCCAAGCACGTCTCTAATATTTGACTTAGTATGAGAAGTACAATATGTGCTATCACTAGTCACAATTTTGTCTAGCTCTAGTAACTAAATATCAGTCTGAGGGCCTGAATTGATATAACTTGGGGGTAGTTGCATAATTTTAAGTGGTGATGCTTTGATTTATAGCAACAGAGACTTGGTTCTCATTGTATTGCATGGGAAGATTACCATATCTCCTGCATATACTATATTTTCTTGTACATAACATTTATGATTACCCTATGTTCGTTATTACTGAAAGGGAGTGGTAATACAAAATCAGACCTTCTAAGGAGGCTGAGGCTATTTTGCCAAGATCAACACCATATACCAGCTTTTACTTCAGGATGTAGTCTGTTAAATATCTAGCAGATTTGTTTTTCATCAAAATAGAGTTAATGTATTATATGTGGCCCTTTAAAGGCTACATGGTTTCTGAAAAGGGCTCTTTGGGGGTCAAATTGCATTCATTGCAGAACTTGATATGGAGATGGTGAAGCTTGTTAAAGAGCTTTATGGCATATAGTCAATGCCACTACTACCACAGATCTACAAATTTTTTCCAAATTACAATTCCAGGCATATTTTGGTTTCTTCTAAGCAAAAACAAGTGACACTGTAGGAAACTATAGGCTAAGAAAAGAAGGAAATGGAATGTGTTTCTCTATTTGAGTAAGTTCTACTAACTTGCAGTAATATATTGAGTATCACTGCAAAAACCATGCAAATGCCAGACCAAAACACAAAATACAATATTAGGCATAGGCCACCCAGTTTCAAAAAAGAATTCAAATTCCTTGACTTTGGTCTGTAGCTCTTTGACTTCTTTTGACTAATCTATGCATTCAGAATGGTCAAACCTTTTTGTTTGAGCTTTTTTTTCCCTTACAATTATTATGTTTAACATGATGTTCTTAATGATGTACTTAATCATAGTACGTTGTAATAAATACTGAAGCATAGGCACTGGAATTGGAATCCAAGAACAATTCAAGAATGAAAGCAGTGGTTTCCAAATGTGTCACAACTTATTTAATTCTTTATCTTTTTATATACTTTCCAAAATTCTCAGGAAACTACTGTTTTGCTTCTGGGTATGCACAGAACCATTTCACTTTTGGATTCTTGGAGCATTTCAACATCTATTACAAATGTATTGACAGGCTAATAATTTCCCAGCAGCTATTACATAAGTTGCTATATCTAGATGATTTTTGTTTTAGCTGAAAATTATAGTTCTTCTTATTCACCATGGAAATAACTGAGTGAACGTAAAAGATTATTTTGATCAGCAATTTGAGAAAATGACAGAAGAAATAGGATTTTTGGAAAAAACTGTTTGTTTCCTTGCTTTGCATTTCTTTAGCTGTGTAGTAAAATAGCGATGAAGAGTTGTGAAGGGCTGCTGTAGAGGATATGTATAAGAGCTGAAATTAGTTCACAGAAGTTCTCTAGAACAGGCATGTGATACTGGGAAATACAATGTAATACTCAAAGCTGTCTTTTCCTATGCATGCAAATTTGCTTTATATTTCTGAAATTCTAATTGGTGAAGTGTAATGTTATTTTTACCCTGGGCCTGCTGTTACGGAAAGCAAGTAAGAAATTATAAAATCTCATTTGAGAGTCTGCTGCAAGCTGTGAAAGCTGAATGCCCAGCCCCTGGGTGATCATAGTGGTTCCCACTGTTGGAAAGCATAGTTTAGTATTCAAGTAATTTTGTTTGCTTAAGAATATCTGTCAGGCTACAGTGATAATGCTGCTGATATTCAAGAAGATAGCATAGTTCATTTTATATATTTTATTGGCTATGGGAAACTGGTTGATGAGGGATGTTTTAGAAATAATCTCTGTGCATGACCGAGCCAGGCTGTTTATCTTATAATCCTAGCTCTGCCATGGAGCCGCTGTTTTGTAGGGTTATTGAAATAGATACAGTCTGGGGCCAACATGGCTTGAAGACCTGGATTGCAGTGGCTCTTGTCCTGTGGGAGCCAGGTGTCTTGTCACTGTTGTCTTCTGACATCCAGTTCTGGACATAGCACAGGCTGAACAAACTCAGATCTCCCTATGGGCAGTGGTGCAGAAGGGCCCTTCATATCTTCACAGCTACAGAATGCTTATTCTCATCTTCAGTTTTTGGATTTGATCTTTAGTGTCTTTTTCAACCTAAAGGATTCAATGTTTACTCCCCTGACACTACCTTTTAGCTGATTTTGTAACCTATTTACATATTGAAAGTTATTTTATGTGGGGGCAGTACTGACATACGTAATGCATGTATTATAGTCAAACTAGACTCTAAGTCCAACCAATTTCTACAGGTTTAAATATGAATTTTGAAATTAGAGGGTATATTTGTCCTTTACTATAGTGTCTTGTATTTACTTACATCATGGAAAGAAAGAAAATGAAATTAAAAAAAAAAAAGAGCAGTGGCCACAAATTCAGGATTTTGGCTGTTCTGTTGGATGTTTTAGGACATGAGGCTGAACTTCTATGCAAGAAGCAAGTAAATGAACATATAAAAATACTCTTTATTCATAGCTCATATGCTAGCAAAAGAATTTATGCCTCCTGCAATGTTTTTGCTAGGATTTATATTTATTGATATTACTAACAATGTAAACAGCAAGAAGAAAGTTAGAAATTTAGAAAACCTGACTTTGACTCTGTTAGGTGCCATACAAATGCATGGTACAAGACAGCCCTTCCATCAAGGAATTTAGAATCTTCACTCAGGAGTTTTATTAAGACCCACAGTTTCTGAGACAGAGAGGCAGCCAGCACTGTGACTACAAATCTAAACACAGAATGCTTTATGAATAACTTCATTGAGAGCAGTGCTCCTGAAAGTGCAACACGATGTTGAAAATTTAAACAAGAAAAAAAAAAGGAGAGGAAATTATAAACTACTTGCATGTTTTAGCCATGGTTGCAGTCCAAATTCAGGAAGGAATAAAAGGTGAAGGTAAAAGGTTAAAGACATTAAAAAGCTTTTGAGTAAAGTGATAAGAAATGAATGAGAAAAGACATACGAAGGGTGAGGGTGGAAGGGAAATATAAGGGGAAAGGACAAGAGTGACTACGTGTTCTAAGTTATACACTAATTTTCTGTGGCATTTAGCAGACAGGACATTTTGGTAGCATCATCCAAATTAGAAAAGAGGTCTTCGTTGTTTTAAACATGAAAATGTATAATCTCATCAGTATCCCTAAGTCAGAGTTGTTAGAAAAAACATCCATCTTTCCATTATGGAGGTTTTTAATGCAAGGATGCTTCTTGTTTCACATTATAACGAATGCTAGCCCAGCCCTGTAACTGTGTAAGATAAATAGAACTGTACTAGGAAACAGGACAGAGGTTTTGGTTTTCAATTTTAGCACAGTTGTTCTTTTCAATCCATTGCCATCTGACAGTTATTTTCTAGAGGAAATACTTATTTTCTTTCCCATGAAAAATATTTTCCACCACAGTATTTTTGAAAAGAATTTTTTTCTGACAGTATTTTGAATATTTGAACATACTATCATATCAGTATATGTTTGTTTCATATTTTTAGTATTTTTCCTCCCCAGTTATATGGGGAAAAAAGATTGTTAAGAAATAAAAAGACTGTGAACATGCATGTGGCACATATGTAAGAACTTACTTTTTTGAGCAGGATTTTGTGGTAAAAACATAGTTGTTTTTTTTCATGCTCTGTAATTACAGTTTTCCCACACGTTTGAGCTTTTCTATGCCTGAAAATATATCCAAGAGCAAGACAACCATAGCAGTCACGTATTCAAAAGGCAGTTGGATAGGCAAGCAGTATGGGTGAGAGCTGAAGAAGCCCAGGTAGTTGGCTAAGGGGAGGCAGAAGTATAATCTGTCATTCCTCATGCTTCTTGTTGATCATGTTTAAATGTCCTTTTTCCTTACATTAGACACTTGGATTTTCCCTTTCTTCTTATTAACTTTAAAAGCCAACTCACCTTTTCTCCATCACTCTATTCTCTTGCCTTAATATTCCTGCAAGACATAGCAGTGCAAGGCACAAGATTTCAGTGGTGCTCTGGCCTCGGTGTACAGTGGGTAAGAAGGAAAAGAGAACCTGCATCATCCAGATTTACAAGATCAGCCAAATTAACATGTAGCTTCTTCAAATGCCTTCAACTTACCCAGGTCGTATTCTTTTGAGGAGAAAAATGCAGTAAGATTAATTTGTAATGGAGTCTAGAATTATTATTTTATTTCTGGCAGCACAATATTTCTATCTCTGTTTCTTATCTATTGAAAAATTAATGAATAGAACAATGTGTATTTAGAAAATCATTTACAAAATGCTTCACTCAGCTGTGGTACTGGCCAACAAATATAAAACCTAACTTCATGCAAAGTTCCTAATTTAGAATGCTTTTGTAGAAGTCTGTCTAAAGTGTGGGAAAATAAGAAGATGAACACTGACATTCATGACAGGAAAGTGAAGAAAATGGATGACATCTGGGTTTCTATTTTTTTTTAATTTGAATGAATATCTAGATAGGATATGGGGGAGCAACACGGAAGAGGCTCAACTAACTTGGCAAGGACACTAAAATTTAACATAATTGGCCTAATATTCTTCACATTTAGATAGAATCATGTTATACTCTACCTTAATCCAAGATTAAATGATATGAGAAACTCATTGCATCCCCCCTTCAAGAAATACTCCATCTCCTCTATGATAGAGA
The DNA here is from genome assembly GCF_002078875.1 of Numida meleagris. Classification (NCBI taxonomy): domain Eukaryota; kingdom Metazoa; phylum Chordata; class Aves; order Galliformes; family Numididae; genus Numida; species Numida meleagris. The sequence goes on along the minus strand of NC_034414.1, from coordinate 30,548,106 downwards.
AAAAACAAATTTATCTGTGGATCTCTTATGCCAGGCAATGAGAAACAGAAGACTGGTTTGGCCTGTGCCTATCTACAAAGATGAGATATTGGCCTTGAGAAGGAATGTAAGGCATTAACTGATGACATCTGTAGTGTCAATGGGGACAGTTCAGGGAGACTCTGCACCAAATATAGAGATCCCCTATACACCTGCAAAACATGCCTGTGATGCACATCTGGTAGTTTTGACTGATCTGATAGTAGGCCTATAGCCCCAAAAGGTGCATCTCTCCAAATTTGTAGAAACAGAAAATTTAGTCCACATTTTCACCTCAGGTGTTTTGTAATAGAAGTAACCTTACCAGTAAATCCATCATAGCTGGTAAAACAGGGAAAAGAATTTTTCAGAGGAACATGCACTACCACAGAGCTGATACTGTTTCTGCAGTTCCCTCCCTGCCCTTTGCTTAGCAAAGGGCGGCAAATCACATGCCTACAAACTCTGATTGGACTGTTAAGGTGAAGGTGTGGGTATTACTATTTCCTAGCATAACTAACGGCAAGATTAATCACCTTAATGTAGATCTTGAAATATTTTTTTTCCTAAAATCAAAAATATATGTATGTAGGGTAGATCCCAAATAAACTTACAGAAATATAAGAGTCTTCACTGTGATAAGCACAGTTACTACATAGGAACATTGGAAAATGACATTCCCACTCCTGGAATTTGATTAGTATGAAATTCTTATGTTGACCATCCAGGACTGGAAGAGCATTTGTCAGGAAAAGGCATATGGTTTTGCACAAAGAAGGGTCCAGTAGCTTATTATGACTGCTGGACCACTGATTAAATGCTGTGAATGTAACATCTGAAAAGTAGTTCATGGAATAATAGATTCTGATGACACACAGCAGGGTCACTTGGGCTGTGCTGGACTGAGTTCTCCAGAAGCAAGAGGAACACTGGAGCTTCCTCAGCTAGTTTAGTACCTGCTTGTCCCAAACACCAACATGTTCTTCAAGAAGATGAAGAACCAACTGCTGGGTATTTGAAATCATTGTAGACCCTGAGACCTAGTGCTCTTCCACTTCAACATTTATGCATATTCTTATCAGCAAAGAGTAAATCCTGGCTCCTCAAGTATCCTGGCCCAGCTCCTCCACTGAGGCAGCTTCCCCTTTATCTCCAGTGGCTTTCCATGTGAGACCAACAGCAGCAGCACCAGTTGATCCCAGGACAATAAATGCTTTTGATTTTACCATGTTTTTATTGTCTCTGGCAAGGGAACCTCCCTGAACCACCTTCTTTCATCAGGTCCTCCTCCCTAAGTTGGGAAAGGATCTTTCAGAGGCAGCAGCATCTGGCAGAAAGCTGCTATGTAGATCCAGTCCACCACTCAATAGTTACAAGGCTGCTGTTGAATAGCCAATTTGGGAATTGAAATTTAGGGTCTAAAATGTTTTTACCCAGGCATTGTATTTTCCTGTCACCAGAAATGAATAATCAGCATTGAGTTCTGTATATTGTTTGTCTCTAAAGTGCTGAAACGTGGCCTTTAGGTATAAAGGGTTTACCACAGATCAAGGCTATGCTCTGTTGTTTTCTCAAGTTTGCTATCTTCCTCTTTAACTATCCACCATATGATTTTTGTTTTATTAATGCTGGATATTCATAGATTCAAATCATTCTGCAAGTAAAACAAGCCCATAAGTATCTCTGTACAGAAATAGAAGCCTTTGAATGTAGTGCACAAATATGAATAAAGACGTTTAAACATATGTATATACATATACACACCATTCAACTGTACTCATGCTGTATTATTTTAAATCAATGAAAGTACAATTGTCCATTGTAAATGAATTTGTAAAAGTACAAATCTAATATAATCCTAATCTAGAAGACAGTATGATATGGAAGTATAGCAATAGGTGACAAAGAGGAGAGGAAAGAAGATGGGTGTTGGAAACACAGAACTGTCAGATTCCCCACAGATTATATGAATAAAATAGCTAAATTAATGAACAGAGTTAAAGCAGGTTGATTAATCTTTACTCCTGTGGTGAGGATTTGATACCAAGCCAAGAAAAGCAGCTGTAATACAGAGCTCATATTAGGTTTTCTAGCTGAGAAAGGATGTTGAGATGCAGTTTTAATTATGATTGTGAATGAAAGGCATCAAAAAGTAGCTTTAATATGTAAGATGTGATGAGTAGGAAACGTTTTCCATATTACTTAAGAACAGAGTCTAATATTACATTCATTAAAGTTTACCCATTTTCATTTTGTTACTGAATGATGGTTTTTTCTGCATACTATGAATACCTTTTCAAATATTCATTGAGTTGTTATTTTAAACTCTCTTATTCAAGGAAAGAACAACATATTAAATACAACTGGGCAGGAAGAACTTGTTTTCTGGTGATGAAGGGAATATAGCTTACCTGAATTTAATGTTTGAAAGCTTACTTCTAGAAGAGAAGGCTTGCATATATAAATAACTAGGTACAGCTTTACATATTGCTTAGGCATCTAAAGAACTTAAAAAATAAAAATAATAATGTAGATTTCTTCAGGATCAGTATGTGAATGCCAAGTTCTCCATTTACCTCTTTGTCATGTTAAATTATTATTTCTGTGAAATATGTGTATACTTTAGTCCTATATGTGCAATCATATATAGCGCAATCCTATCTATTTGCCACTAACATTTGGTTACTTTAATTTGACTTCTTTGACCTCAGTAGCCCTGATGTAAATCTTTTCAACAGCTTGCCCTCCTTCAGCTGCTGGGGATTCTTCAAGGCCTTATCACTGCTCTCTTTGTACATTTACCCTGAGGAAAGCTGCAGCAGCATTGACATCAAGTAGCTAGGAAAACATCTGCATGTGCATTACATTCACTTACTTGCGTTCAGCTCAGCTAATGAGCTGGCTGCTTCCATGTAAATCAAGTCAACCCTAAACAGTTAATGCTTTCAAGTAAGCAGCGCTCTGGACTCTCTTTGAAGGTAGGGCCACATTCATTTCAGTGGCTGAAAGTTGCCCATATAAATACCCCGTCTCAAAGATGTTGTTCTGTTTTTCAGACAGGCTTACAGTTGTTGAGAGGAAATATGCCACTGTGCCAGGTACCAGAAGCCAGACCAATTTACTTTGAATTTGGGAAAATGGGGGGGGGGGGGGGGGGGGGGGGGGAGGGGAGGAAAGAAAGAAAACACCTAGCAAAAATCCCACGAGTGGTTTTGGAGACATTAACAAAACAGAAAGCATTAAAAGCTGAGATCACATCTGGGATTTATCACAATTTATCACTGTGTTTTGATAAACCTTCGGGCTTAGCCAGCACTCTGTCCTGCAGTAAGGGATTCAGGGAAATTACAGCACACGTGTTCTCAACAGAGTTTGTCAGATCAACTTTATATTTGTGTGTTTTAATTACCCACATAGACAAATGAGGAGTTCAGGGAAAGGTGACTTTTTCTTGTTAAGAAAGTTAAGCATGAGAAGTATTGCTAGAGAGTGTAATTTGAAGAAAGGCAATTGTTAACTGGCTTGAACCTTAATTTGAAAACAAATTCTGGATCTTCTCATAGAGCAATAAATCCAAACTAATTAATATCAAATAGATACGTTGGCATATTGTATGTAAAGAATAGGTGCAAAAAGAGGATATCTTAAAAATTTCTTTGTCTTGGGTGAGGTGTTCATGGCCTTTCACAACGCACAGGCTCTGAAGTACGAAAACTCTGACAAAACTAAGTATGCAGAAACTGAAACAATGTTGCGTTGTTGCTCATTTTAATTTACTTTTAATCTTTCTGTTACTAGACATTCTCTGCTTCTATGTTAATTTCAAGGACTCACTTTTCTTGTGGTAGAAGGATACTAGAATTGGCAGAATATTGAGGTCTTATGTTATACTTAGTCTTCTGGAGGTGCTTTTCTTCTTGCTGCATGCAGTTCCTGTAGGTTGAGAAGACTCCATGTGAGCAGCCTGTAATTTCTGTGCATATCACTTATTATTTGTGTCTTTCTTTCTTGAGTTTCACTAGAATTTTTTTTTCTCTGATTCAGATAATTTATAAAAGATATTGAACAGTACTTAGCAAGATCTAAGACCACTCAAAACCTTGTCAGAAATATTTTAACTGGAGGAAGAGTGCCTAAGAACAAGTATGATGTGGGGTCTACCAGTTAACTAGTTCTAAACTGATCTTATAAGTGCTTTGTTGATTTTGAATTATTTTTAGAAAAATTAAATATTATATTAGACTAGCAATCCCTAATGTCGTGTTTGTAATCTCAGATCAGGTCCTTTTTTATGTAGAGTTATAGTTATTAGCATGAACAGTACTATTGGCTTTTCCACTTTTTACCTATATGGTACCTATCTCATAGTAAGACACACTATTAAGAATATCAGTGACGTAGGTTTTCACCCAGGGCCTCCATTCACAAGAAGCTTTTTTCTAAAACTGTTTTGTTTGTTTGTTTGGTGTTTTTTTTTTAATTGTTTGATGTTTTCTGTTGTCGTTTTTTAAGAATAGCTGGGGGGGAGGGGGGAAGTAGCTAATCAGTTAAATTGCAGTTTTGTTGGCATATAATATCCTCCTTGTTTACCTACATTCCTGTTACCTAGGCACATTCCTTTAAGGGCTACTTTGTTTTTGTAAGTAAAAGAGCATTCATGACTAAATCAGAAAGGTGTTAAACTACCATGTATTCTGAAAGAACTGAAAAACAAGTGTAAACATAGGCTCTTTGTAAACCCAGATACCATCATGTCAACTGCCTCCTGTGGGCCTGGCAACAGCAAGGGTAACAGGCTACAATGAAATGTTAAATCAGCCTGTGAGGGGTTCTTAAGGACAGAGGATACATTTTATTTAAAGAAAGTAACATTGTATCTCCTGCCAAACTGAGGTAATTTCCTTCCCCTTTCTATACTTCCTAGGTTTCCAGATTTATAATTTTTATGGCATTGCCAAAGCTCACCTGAAGCAAGCATTACTCAAATAAAGTCTAAAGGAAATATTTTTGTTCAGAATCCAGACCCATAAAGAATAACTACTGTATGTTTAAAAAAAAACAACGTAATTTTACTACTAATTATGCACATAAGCTGAATAAATAGTCCACTGTTGCTGTGTTGAATAGAAAATTCACACATTGCTGCTTGCAGCAATGCACCAGCATTGCCTTCTCTATCACTAACCCAATTAAGGGATTTCTTAGCATGTAAAACTGTTTCTCTTTTCTTGGAAGCCAATGCAGATTGTATGAAACTGAACATACATACGATCCCGTTAACTGGGAGAATTATTATTTTCAGAATCTACTTCAGTTAGTTGCTAAAGAACTCAGCTATTTCTTGCTAGGAATAAAGGGGCTTTAGTTTAATTGAATTTACTTAAAATTTAAAATTCAGTGGCCCCAGAAAGATTGTTGGCAACACTGATACACGTAAATGATTTCAAAGAAAAAAGGCCCAAAATTTGTCTAGCATGGGCTAGATTCACAAGGGCAGGTATGTGTGTAAATTTAGAAGTCAAGTGCCTCTTTCAGTCATAAGACTCTCATGCAGCTGCTTCTTAGAGCTGTAGGAGCATAAATTCCCCCAGCACCTACATTCCCACTGATAAAACCCTTTTTCAGTTGCTCTACCTGATGCAGAGCTCTGTGACACCCAGCAGCACCACCCAGGAACTTGAGAACACCCATCCTTCTCAGCACTCCAGCTTCCCACAGGCCACCTGCAGGCACCCACTTCTCCTGCTGGTAATGCAGGCAAACAGCTTTGGCATTTTAATTCTGCTGGGTAGTTAGACAAATACTGGTGAGTGAATCAAGCCCTTTTAAAAATGTCATGATATTCCCAAAGGAGTGGAAACCTTTTATGGTGCTATACCATTCAGAACATCCCTTCTAGCCAGCATAAATGCATGCAATGTAGACTGAGGGACCCAAGAAAATAGGCTGTGACCTCACAAAGTCCCTGTCCCTCACTGAAAGATGTAGAACATGTTAGAGTCTGATATTCCTAGAGATTTATGAAGGTTTTTGGGTGGTCCTATGTGGAGCCAGGAGTTGGACTCACTTATCCTTATGGGTCCCTTCCAACTCGGATTAGTCTATGGTTTTGTAAAGTAACACCTGCAATGCAACAAGCACCAAATTTCTTTATCTAATACTAGTAAAATAGGTTGCTGTCCTGGTGGTGTGGGTTTTCTTTTGTTTGTTTTTTTTCTGCTACTGTACGCTTTTTTCCTCCTCTTTTTTTTTTTTTTTTTTGAAAAAAAGCATGACCTCTGCTTTTCCTTCTGTTTCGATTCAGAATTAGTAGCCAGCAGATTCTTCAACTATGTCCTGATTTCCAGATTTGTATTTACAGAAAAACACACATGCTCCCATCTATCATCTCTTTTCTGAGTATGCAATTTTATCCAAGAATATTTCATGGCAAATTACAAATCCAGATGAGTCACTGATTTCAACAGTGACTGAAATCTGCCCGTTTTATGTGTAAGAATGTTTTGTACAAATATTTTTCTTGGTTTCATTAATTCCCAAAGCATGGATTCCTCCTGCTCAATGTATTGAACGCTGAACAGGTGGACTGCCTGTTGCCTCTGGTTGGGGCTGTGAGGTGAGTGTCAGCAATGCTAGGGCCATGGGCAAATTATGTCACTGAATCAGATATTGCTGCCTGTCCTCCTGAGTATTTTCAGTGATCTGTATCGTATAGAAAGTCCAAAACTGCACCTATACCCAACAGAGGATTCTGGAGTTCGTGTCTTCCTCATGCTATTTTATGTGTTTTGACTCTTGTGGTTGCATTTTGGAAAAAGTTTTGGGTTCCAGTGTTTAAGTGCCCAAAGTATCTCAGACTGGCATCTCTCAGTTCTGTACTGTTAATGGTAAACAGTCTGAGACAAAGATGTTTCCTTCTGAATTTGTTAGTATTTTTTTGGTCTGGATAGGCTGGATTTATGGGCTGAGGACAATGGGATTAGCTTCAGCAAGACCGAGTGCTGGGTCCTGCACTTTGGCAACAACAACCCCATGCAATGCTACAGGCTTGGGGAGCAGAGTGGCTGGAAAGCTGCATGAGGAAAAGGATCTGGGGATACTAGTCAACAGCCATCTGAACGTGACCTAGCAGTGTGCCCAACTGGCCGAAAAAGACAACAGCATGCTGGCTTGTACCAGAAATAGTGTAGTCAGAAGGACTAGGAAGGTGATTGTCCCTTTGTACTCGGCACTGGTGAGGCAGCACCTTGAGTTCTCTGTCTAGTTATGTGCCCTCACTACAAGAAAGACATCGAGGCTCTCAAGCATGTCCAAAGAAAGGCAACGAAACTGTGAAGGGTCTGGAGCACAAGTCTTATGGGGAGCAGTTGATGGAACTGGAGGAGGATCAGGGGAGACCTTATCGCTCTCTACAGCAACCTGAAAGGAGGTTGTAATGAGGTGGAGGTTGGCCTCTTCTCCCAGGTGACAGTGATAGGATGAGAGGTAACAGCCTCAGATTGTGCCCTGAAAGGCTCAAGTGGGATATGAGGAAAAAATGCTTCTCAGAAAAGAGTGGTAATGCATTGGAACAGACTGCCCAGGGAGATGGTTTAGTCACCATCTGTGGAGGATTTCAAGAACAGGGTAGATGTGGCACTTAAAGTTTAGTGGGCATGGTGATGATGGGTCAATGGATGGACTTAGATGATCTTAAGGGTCTTTTGCAACCTTAATATGATTCTATAAAATTTATTCTGCATGCCAAAGTGTTGATTACTTTCAAAAGCGAATAGCGTAAACATCAGACAAACCTTATAAAGTGTGTTCCATAATGGTTTAGAGAAACGCAGTGATTCGTTTAATTAGATGATTGTTTCTTTAATGAAATCCTGTGTGCTCATTCCAGAACTAATGATTAACTCTTGCTATAACCATGATGGTCTATTGATGCAAATGATTCCAGATCTGTAGCAAGAAGTTACAGCTTTTGATTGACCAGCGAATATAGCAAAATCTTTTATTTTCATATGTTTTTCCAGACAAAATTATTTTCCAAAAAAAAAAACAAAACCGACAAAGGATCTCATCTTACAAATCCTTTTAAGAAAATACAGAAAAGTATCAAAAAGGTAGATGAAAAATGCGAAATAATTTAAAATATAAATGAAAAACTTCGATTCTATTACATTATTTTTTAAACAGTGGGAGATTTTCTGCACGTTGTTCTGAAGTGTTAATAACAAATATCAAGGATGCTGTTTCCTATTCATCCACAGTAGAGAATAAATGTGGATTTCACTACAAGACTGATGAACTTAGAGGCCATTGCAAAGTTTCTAAGTACTTTGAAAGAACAGTTAAAAATGGAGCTTGAGTCTTGCTGAAACGATTTACCTATTCCCATGCAATAAGTGATCCTGCTGTATCACTGGTACATCTCTGCTCAATTCTGTCTTTCCGTATATCCCATGTTAGTGGTAATGCATATTCTGTTTCCTCATTTATACTTCATACCTTTGTATCAGACAAATGATGTTGCTCATCTGCACATCCTTAATCTGAACTGCAGAGTTAACTGGTGTTATCCTTCAGCATACATTGCATCCGCTACTTTATAAAACGTAATGTTTGCTTGTTTCTACTTCTTTAGTGAGACTCCTGCTACAGCTAATAAAATCAATGTGTTTATGATATTAAAAGTGTTACAAATTATATAAATGATGTAAAAGTCATAAATGATGTGAATTGCATGCATCACTAGCAGACAGAGTTTTCTCTCATGACATCATTCTCACTGAAATTGGAAGGAGTGCATAGTATCTCCTGTGAACAGTTCCTTATGAGCACTGTGATAAACCTAAACCCATTTGCCTTTACAGAATCTATGGGTCCTGGGTTCATGAATTCTGTAGGTGGAGATTGTGCTTTTCGTGGTGCAAGTATGTGGCAGATCACCATTCTCACAAAGTACTATTTCAAAGAAAAGCTTGCACCTTTTTGAATGGCTTACAGGTTTGAGTTATAGAGATTCACTTATTTCTCATTGCTAAAAGTAAAATTTCAGGCTAGGGCTGGGACCTCCTATTGGGTCTCTGAGAAGGATCTACCACAGTTGCTATTTACTAGTATTCTGAGCAAGAGAGTACTTAAAGAAGGCATGTTATTACTTAAGAGTATAGATACATGGTTATGAATATGTGGATAATTTCACCTATTCATGGAACTAGAAGAATCCAATGAGCAATATTATTAGTTTGCTTCAAATCATATAGAGATATACATTAATAGAAAATATAGCACTCTGCCTCATGTAAAAATACAGTAGCTTGAAGCAGCTTACCAGAATTCAAAGTAGAGCTCATAAAAGACAAGGGCGATCACGTACTTTAAATTGTTTCTTTCCCTTGCTTCTTATGTTCTTTTCTTTTAAAAAGCAAGATGATAATGTCTAGTAACTCTGAGCCAAGTTTTCTGTCTTTGCTTCCCTGTGGAAAAACGTTGTTAAATGGTCTGTGAACTGTAGCAATTGTTTTTTGAATACAGATTGTTAGTTCTGTCAAAGGGAGACACTTCATGTGTCCTGTTTATTTCAGCAAAGTTGACATGTAGACTTAGCTGGCCTTGAACTTCAAGTTATACTGAAAATCAAGTGCTGTATCTTATTTCATACTGCTTGTACCATCTTTGTGGTGATTTCTACTAGTAAGGGACCCAAGTCTGCCCTGTACTGAAGATTAATACATTTCATACTCTTGACAGAATCCATTAAATTGTAAAAGCTTTCAAAAGTTTCTGCCTAATGACAGTGAGCTTTATTGAATAATTCCATCCCTTTATCCACTAATTTCTCTTTTTCTATTCAAATTTAATTCTGCCTTTACAGTGGCAGCTCTTGTCAGTGACAAAGATGTTGACTGCTCCTAGGAAGCTTCTGAATTTTCACTTGAATTTTTCCTTAAGTGAAGATGACCCTATGAATTTTCAGGATTTTAGACTGTAAAGGGTTGATGCTTGTTTTTTTTTTCTTAGAGGAATGTGGACCCTCTACCTTCTAGGTCACAGCTCAAATTTAGCACAGCATGAGAATGACCAAATTTTTTAATGGTAGATTAGCCCTGTCAAGTTTCTATGTGATTTCAAATGACTATGAAAGGATAATCACTGCTGGAACTTGTTGGCATCCTTATTTCTCATCTCAGAAGAGGTGGAAGACTAGTGGTCAAAGACAGGCCAAGTCTGACGACTGTGCTAATCTCTTGCATAGTTCACAGGTAGTGTTTGACTTCTGTAGCTGGTAAGCTGAGATTTAAAGACACAAAGGAGCTATTATTATGATCTGAGTCATTGTCAATGTTGCTCATATAGAGAGGGAAGGAAGGGAAAAGGATCAGAGGCTTCAGAGTCACTCACCTTAAACTTGCTTCATAATATGCTTACTGAATTGCTTCAGCATTTGTCTCTCCTTGAATCACACTGATTAAGATCCAGGGTATCCTGATAAGAAAGTATTTTACAGTATGTTTGTGGAAGATATTTAGCTTACTTATTTTCAGAAAAGTTTCCTTGTACCATTAAAACACTCTTATTTTTCCTTCACTGAAAGTGCTCCATTCTAGAGAGTGTGAGTTGCTTCCATTTCAATGGCAAAATTCCTGTTGATTTTGGAGGTTTGGAATAAAATTTCTTATCTTACCATGTTTGCTCAAATTTATATTTTATTTTGGTACCAAAGTCATCCTTTAATATGTAAATGAAATAAGTACCACATAATTTTAAACACTTTCAAATCAATGCAGGGAAAAAAGATCAGTGAAGCACCTTGTATGAATCTAGGGCCAGTTTCTAGATATATTACAACAAGCTTGATTTATTAGGGCATGGACGAGAAGCATATTTCCTTATTACCCACATTCAATATATTCCTATACCTAATATAAGTTATGTAATATATTCCTAATACCTATATAAGTTATAGGTAATGGAATGCTTTGAAGGGTAAGATGCACTTCTTAATGATCAGATGAAATAACATTCTAAAGCTTATGTTTATCATAAATCAAAAAAATTATGGCATGGATATTAAGTGGGAATACGTATGTTACTCCCTTTATGTATTGCTCGTGTTTTTCTGAGACTGAACTTAGTCATTTCAACCATTGTAATTAACTGTGCTAAGGTTGCATTGATTAAAAAGGACAATTTTATTAAAGAGTGAAAATATCTAAGTTCAGTTTAAAAGTGCCTCTGTTGACAAGCAACTTAATTCTAGCCCTGAAAGAGTCTCACATTCTCAATAGCTTTCAAATGTTAAATAGAAAGGGAATAAAAGCATTGCAAATACTACAGAATGTAGGCTTCAATGAGTGTAATACTTCTAACTTTAATGCAAGCGTACCCTCTTATCAGCACTCAGTATGGCTTTCTGCATGCTAGGTTTACTGGACTAACGATTCAAGTGTTAACTGAGAACAGTGACAATTTTTGTCCTCCGTTACACTTTGATTTAGCTGAAGAAAAAATACTGTCTGTGAGCTCTTTACATTACAAACGTAAAAGAAAAAAATAATGTGCTACCAACCATTGTTTGTGCAGCTGAACAGTACCATACTAATTTGGCTCTCTCCTTGAAAAATTTCAGGGAAGAAACAGGTCTGACTATCTATACATTAATATGAAAGCACTGTGTATATGCCCAAGAATAACAATAAGTTTTTAAAATATTGAAGGAACTGCACAGAATTTTGGGCAAATGATGAACAATGGAGGAAGTGATTTATTCTGCGGACTTTAGGTAAAAGGAAACATCAGTAAGCTGAGATAGTGGGAGTTTGATAAATACACAGGTTGTGTACACAAATACATCCACAAATGTATGTCAGTGAAGGGAAAATGAGATACTGAAAATTGATGTGTTTTTAACCTTCTTCCATTCCACCCCAGTGGTTTTGCTTTCTAAGAGGCGTGTTTGCACATCTCTCTGGAGGAGAGAGATTAAGCTGAAGGGACACATCTCTAACCACGTCTGAGGAAAGAGAAACCAGAACACATTCCAAAAACATACTGAATAGATTAGCCATATGGTTTCAGTACATTTCATTTGTTTTCACAGACAGAAAACAAAAATGTTCTTTTACAGGCCAATATTCAGATACGGGATTTAGATACCTTAAGGTTAGAAATATCAAGACATTCAATACATGAGCTGGGCAGAACCATCATAAAGTGTAGGGCAGCTTTCATCTATTTCCTAATGGACACGGGCTTCCTTATGGTTATTAATAAAGAAAACAGCTATTAAAGTATATAACTAGAAGTTTCAAAATACTTTCAGAATTTTTCAGTGAAGAAATGATGGTAGAAATATAACTGTAATTCCATCCCTAGATCATGCCTCTTTGAAGTCTGGAATTATATATATTTTTTCAAATTTTTTAAAATCATTATGTAAATAATTAGTAGATTTGCCTTAATAGCTGTCATTTTATATTGTCTGTAAACAGCTCACATTTTTTATGAAGAATGTTGTAAAATATGTTTTTGGAATAATACCTGATTTCAGCTTTCGTTCGAATAAAACATTGTGTTTGATATTCCAAACTCAGACTGTTTTGATTGTAAATGCATGAAATTACAAATATCGTAGTTCTCACAGGTGTTAGCAAAATAGTGCTTCTAAGCTCCTGAACAGGGCTTGAACACCAGGAGAAAGCAGTCACTTTGGACAGTTTCAACCCCACAAAATTAAGACTTATAGAATCTCTTATTTTTTGCCCTCAGAAATTGGGCACTTCACATGTTTTGCTTTGTAAATTCTGACTGGTATGAGAATTAGTTCAGATAGCTTTAATTTCTGTTTAAATAATGCATAAGCTTGCTATTTAAAAGTTGTGAGCAGTTTGGTTTGTAAACTTCTTCTTCTAAACAAATCTGTAAAATGATCAATCAACCACTGTATATTCCAAAAGTCTCACAATCCAGCACTCAAACAACACTTCATTCATACAGAGCTTTTCTGTGCTCTATAGGTAACAGTGCCTAAGGAGATACATTAAGGGAAACAGAAGGCTCCTCTCCCTCGTCTCTAACATGTTTGACTGCAGACACTGCTAGGTAAGATGCCTTAAAATGGTGTTACACAGTGTGGCAGTTGTGTATTTTTATGTAAGATTGTTTATTTTTGAAGCCTAAAGGAAAGGAGGTAAAGCTTTCCTGTATTCCATAAATACAGCTAGGTCACTGGATAGTGTAACCTTGTGGTTGTCAGAGGAAATTCCATTTAACTTTGTGTGATTATTAGACTCTATCTCTCAGCTTGTTTTCATCAGCTCATGAAAGGCTCTTAGGAGAAAAGTGAAAGGTTAAATAGAAGTTAGAGCTCAGTCCTGGGGATGTGCCGAATGCTTCACATATCCCCTCTTCCTCCAAAGAAGTTAATGGAAAGTAAAGTTCAGCTTTTCACAGCAGGTGATTTGCACCTCCAAAGATCAGTAGTGTCTGCACAAGGAACGTTTCACTTCACTGCTGGTGATCTTCTTGAAATGGGAAGAGACATTTCAAAATACAGTCTAATGATCAATGGAGGTACACTAAGAATTAGATGAAAGACCTCAATTTAACACTAAGGTGCTGAGGGAAATGGTTTTGGTGATAACAAGTGTTCCCTCCTCTAAATAACTATAGATTAAAATGCCATCAGAACACGTCAGGATATGTATTGTATATCAGGATATACAAGAAAGGCTGCATTTAGATAGAAGCATCTGTAAATAATAAAAATCAGGGCAAACAAATAAGGATCTGGTGTTAGCCTTCGAAAATAAATGAGTATTAACTCCTACACACCACCTGAAATCCAATTTTAGAAAGATTATTCTGTATTCATAAATGCATTCCAGGCCAAGTTGGAATAGACACAATGTTCTTCATGCCTCTTTCTACCTGTGGTTGGTGCTGCAGTTTTTAACTTGTTAGTTTCATATTGGAGCAGATGTCAGGACGCTCTCTGTAGATGTTATATTGATGCTTTAGGGGAAATTTCCATCCCACTGAACTCAGGGGAAGTTCTGCCATAAAAGTTTGGTCTACATTTCATTCTAAATGTTCTAAAATGTTTAATATTGGCTTATGTTCTTTAAATAAGAGTGAATGAAAAGTCGCAAGTTTTCATTGTGCACTTAGTCTATTTCCAGTACTGCCATAAAATGACTTGGATGAGTATTAAATTAAATATATTTTATAGGTACTCTACATTCTGATAATTCAAAGTCAATCTGTTCCCTTATTTCAAAGTATCTATTATAGATTTCTTTATTTTCGGTGTTTAGAATCATTTTTAAAATCAAAACAGTAAATAATTTGCCACACATGACAGGAATTATAAACATTGTTTTCCCTTCCAAAGAAATACACAGCTGATAGAATTGTTTACATATGATGAACTGTATCCCATTGTCCACTGCTGAGATCCTACTGGTGTTGCTGACATTCCTGCTGATGCAATCCTTACAATTCATTTAGACTCAAAATATTTCAATAACATTGACCTGGCAATATGATTTTCATTGAGCACTGAAGAATGTAAGGGTTTCTGCCTCTCCTTGCCCCTTCAAAACACCAAACTAACACTGCAGATGGATGTTCCCTCCTCTCTGATGGAGAACTCAAATTCATTATTTCTAACAAATGCAGTAGTTTTAAGTTAGTAGAACAGGAACACTGAAACGGCACTGTATATATATCTATTGATATAGATGAGGATACAAAATGTCTCAGTGAGCTTTAGGGAATAAATTTGAAATTCAATGAAGAGAAGTATTCATACTTGTTTTTTTTCCACGCTAAAGAGTGTAGTCCATCTGCTGTTTTTAACGATCTTGGATTCAGTATATAGTATGAAAAAACATCAAAATCTATTAGACATTAATTTAGTCTATAAATTTTATACTATTATTGTGTTTCAAGTGAGGAAAAAATAGAAATTGCTCAAACTTTTCAAAGACAAGAAAACACAAAACAGGTCAACTGCACTCATTATGAGTGAATAAGTGGGAATATTTAAAATGAAAGTCTACTGGAAAACAAAAAAAAAAACTGTAGAAAATTACATGATAAAAATTTTCTACTGGATTTTATAAAACTTAGGAGCCTTAATTCAGGATTTCTGAGAAATTTAAATCTTATATGATGTTCAACCATGGAAAATATTTCCTGCTTATCTGTGAAGTTTTGCAACACTAGCGAAGAACTCTCTAATAATTTACAAAACAAAAACAAAATGTAAGACTGTGAAAGAAGACCAACATTGTGTCTGCTTACAAGGTAAAAATAGTCTTTACTGAAAATACACTTAAATTATACACTAGAGGATCTTGTAGCTGGGATTTCACTTCAAAACATATCTGTACAGAGTACGTTATACTTAGTGAAGTGACTTGAAATAAGTATGCTATGGTTACCATTAAGAGTTGCCTTTTGCCAGCAATGACCACATGAAGCATCTGAGATCAGAACTGTTTCCCCTGCAATTACAACAGGACATGTATTTGTGGTAATTGTGAAGTAACCAATGAGAATGTTCCTTGTGTGTGATTTCCGTGGTACTTGGACACATAAATTGTAAATAACAAAACAAAACAGGAATTGTGCTTAAGATCTGAGTGAAATAAATAAATATATATATACATATTAGCAAAGATCTAATTTGTACACTTAGGAAATTACTAACAAAAAATATATGGAGATGAAGAAATTTTTACTTTCAGCTATTATTTATCTAAATTCAAATGGATATATCCTAACAACGGAAATCCAAGAGGCAAATTATGGAAAACACTAGCAGAGAACCTGCATGTTTTGTAATCCCCTTAGATACCTCCAGGAGTCTTGTGTGCTGTGATAAAAGAAAAAATTCTCCCATTAGTAAAAGTGTGTCAAGTAAGACCAGTAGAGGAATACTCAGTATCTGTAGAATGTGCCCTTATTTCACCAAAAGGGAAGTGACTCTGCTCCCTCACGTTTAACTTATTTTCATGTGCTGTCAGCAAAGACTTGTGCTTTTAGTAGCTGCATTTGTATGAGGAACAGCTCTTCCCTCTGCATGAATTTCTTTGACTGAAAATATTGCTCTAGGCAAAGAGCCACTCTTTCCAGGTTACACTCTCATAAGGAAATGAAAAACAGCTCATGTTGTAATAAGAACAGGTTTCTAATGTTTTCGTCTTCTGGTGTCCCAGAAATACCAAGAAATCAGTCTTTTCAAGGGTAGGTACAGATTTAAAAAACAGGGAAAAATATTTAGTCCAAGGGGGAGTAAAGCTTCATTTAATCTCAGCCAATTTAACAGTTCCTCAGTCTTTCTTCTTATCTCCCGTGATTTACCAGTGGTTTCAGATGATCATCTAAGATTTATTTCCCATCAGCACAAAGTTAACAGATGTGCTGTGGCAAATTGTCTGTCCCAGTCATGCCAATTACAGATGCAATGCAATTTTGCTCTGACTTGAACTTAAATACCGTATTAGGAAAAAAAAAAAAAGAAAAAAAAGCTGTATAAGGACATGAGAAGCAATTACCACATCATGTAAAAAATGACAAAGAGCAACCTGGGGGCTGAATGTATTGAACTTGCACAGAACAAAATACTGTGTGAATACCAAATTGCACACTGATCCTAAACATCTTGACCACTATAGAAATCAGTGGTATGATTCCAAATCTTTCCATTTTTTTATATAGAAAATTCCTACCACAAAAATAGTTGTTTGGGTAAGTAACTACACAGACCCTCTGTACTTAGATGCTGTACTGACTTTGCTTTTGATGAGACGCAAATACACACAGCGGTATAATTAAATATACACGGTAATGCTTGTTGCACCAGATGTTACTGTTGTATCCATGTGTGCACTGAAGAGCCAGCACACCTCTGCTGAGACAGGAATGTGTCCGGAGCTGAGGCTGTACAGAGAACTGGCACTTCCAGATCTGCGCTGTGGTTAGGAATGCTGTGTTTTACTCAGCCTCCTCATCAGACGTTTTTAAGATCTCACTTAAGGATTTTAGAAATATGTGTCACTCCAGGAATGCTTTATGACTGAAATGACTTTGAAAGAAGTCTGACAATTTTACTAGCTTGCATTCTGAAATGTTGGCTCTTTCTAAAGTTTGATCACTTCTGTTAGGAGTGTTAGAGCAGATGAACAAATTGTACAGAGGAAGGAGTACCGCTCAGCTATGACTCACTTCTGAAGATTTCTTCATTTCATATCCTGGGGGTGCATGCTAGTGTCTCTTACTCTAGCTGGCCTCAGAATTTTATACAAACATAAATGAAAATAGCCTGGAAGCCACATGGGTTAATGGTTCATATTAGTTGGCAGATCTCCACTGAATGTAGGACCTCCAGACAGCTCTTGTTCAAACTAATGACAGAACTGTAACTGCTGTAAAATATCAGATTTATTGCCACCAATAGATTTATTATTCTTGTATGCTGAAGCTTTCTATTTATCTCCCAGCAGGATAAAATACATAGGAATGAAATAACCACTCCCTTAGCTCTAGTGCCAAGAACTATAATGTATATGTCCAACCACGTGGCACCCTGCCTTCCTACAGGTCTGTTGGATTATTTTACACCATTCATTGCCTTTGGTGAAGATTAGCCACATGGGTGTCATTAATTTCACATAGCTTTAGCATAAGAGTCCCACCCGTGTACAATTCTAATCAGGATTTGTACTGCTTTTAGGAAGTTAAACACAGAGGGAAAATCCCTGGTTTTGAAGTCCAACTTTTATATTAAAAATGATCTCTGAATAAAACATCGTGTGATGTGAATGTACATTTCAATAGTTTACATAGAATGTTTTCTCAGTATGTTTGTCAGAATCATCATCCTGGCCTGGACCGATCCATTGCATTATTTCAACTGAAAATATGTTTCCTTTAATTAAAAAAATGACTGCATTGTATGTGCTTCTTAGTAAAACAGATTAGAGATATGAGGAGAATATAAAACCATGTTGAATTAAAATAAAGTTTGGACAGGCTTTTTAAGTACAAACCAAACCATGGCATCAGTACAATGATGGATAACATGCTAATGATTAAAGAAATACTGTGTGCTCTGGAAAAGTACACTTCTTTCTATTATTTAAAAAACATATTTCAAAAAAAATTTTTTAATTTCTTGAATGTGAAAGGTCAAACCTTAGTACTTAGCCCAGCAAAGTAGGCTGTAAAGCTCAAAGTACTTCTGGCCCTTAGGACTGTCTGAAACAGGATGAGCTCCCTCTCTGAGCAGCCAGTGCTATGAAGGGAACCTCGCATGTTTGCCAGGAGCTTCTGTGTGGTTCTTGCTGTAAACAGAAACAATTTTGTTTGCAACACAGTTCTTCTAAAACAGAATATAGGGCATCATTTTTGACTAGACACTTCAGATGTCTGCTGTCCTGCAGAGTTCCCTCTAGAATTGCACTGGAGCACAACAGTCATCTAAGACTGTGTTTTGTATTCTTTGCATTTTGTAGCCATCTAATACAGTTGCTTTGCCATCCAGTCATCTTCCGCAATTGTCAATGATGTTTTATATGGCCTTTAGAAAGTGGTAGTTTGAAAAGAATGCAAATATACCTTCCAAACATAAAATGTCATAATCAAAAACTTGAGTACATTGGTTTATTGTCTGTTTTTTTTTTTTCTTTAAGACCTATTTAAACCATTACTACTGATGTTTGGTCAGAAAAAATAGCTAACTGCAGTGCTACCTTTTTATTTTCAAGGAAGTCTGGTTTTATATAAAGATGATAAACACACATCTGGGCCTTCACTTATAAGCAATTTAATGTAACCAGAGTGACTGCTGGCCTGAAAGGCAGTCTGAGAAAGATACTGTGTCAAAACCCATGGTTTATTTTATGAAGAATATATTACTTTACCATCTAAATCCAAAGCCACATTTTGAGTCTTTTTCTATTCATGTGTTTTGTCTAACATTATATATATTGCTTTACACATCTTAAATCAGAATTATATGGTTGATGTGAAGCTAAAACTACAGTCCACTGTTTGTGGACTCCACAATATATTCCGTACTGCCTTACAAATGGAGTTATATTCTACCTGTTCAAGGAAAATTTCTGACGTAAGTCATGTCCTCCTTATCTTGCTGTATGCTATTATCAGCCACTGAAAGATGCTTCTTCTCACCATTGCCTATTAAGTGCTGAATCTGTCTTATATAGCTCCTATGGGCATGCAGTGTTTCCTTTTGGATCCTCTGGGATCTTCATGGTGAGCTAGTGGTGATGTTGTTACCTGGTGTTGACCTTCATGGTCAAAGAATGTCAGTCCAACTGGGTTTGTTCTTGAGCTTTTCTTGCTCTCTCTAATGCCTGTCTGTGCAGCCCAGAGCAGATTAGAAGAGAGAAGCACAGTAAAATACCAGAGCAACATGGTCAATGATTCCACAACTGGCAGTTTGCTGAATGTAATGCTGAAAGGGGATTTGATTAATTCAGCCTATCAGATTAAGAAGTTTTTATACATAATGTATATGAAACGAGAATTTTTTCAGTGTGTTACAGCTATGAGTAGTCTTTATCTTTACCAAGCCCTAGATAGCATGAATTAATAGAAGGTAAATGGAGTAAATTGCTTCTAGTTTTCTAATCAGTGCTCAGTCTCTATATTCTATCTGAATATAAAGGCATAACCAGCTTTTGGCATGAAATTCGCCCAAACTTGGCAGTTTTAATACCTGACTTTTTGTGAGACTTCTTCTCATATACCTAAACTTTAAATGTTAATTGGCTTAACTAGCCAGACCTGCGTCTTGAGAGCTGCTTAACAGACAATGCCATAAAATGCAAACTACAGAGTTCATTTTTTAATGTTCAGAAGTGTAAGCCTTCAATTAGAGACTAATAAGCTGTTACCTTATATAGGACATCTTTAAATACTTGGTGTTTACAACATAGTACTTGAACATATTTATGTAACTAAAGGCTGATTAGATATATGCATCTTATAGCAGGCACTCTTGTAGGTTAATATGTTAGAAGTAAAAAGGAACTGAACAGTGTTCAGTTTCAAATTCAAATTTCCTTGTTTCAAATGACAATATCAAATTCAGATTTCAGGATTACGGACTTCATTCTGAAAAAATACTGAAAATCATTCTGAACAACCATCTTGCTAAAAGATATGGCTAAT
The DNA here is from genome assembly GCF_002078875.1 of Numida meleagris. Classification (NCBI taxonomy): domain Eukaryota; kingdom Metazoa; phylum Chordata; class Aves; order Galliformes; family Numididae; genus Numida; species Numida meleagris. Next base: position 30,527,892 of record NC_034414.1, on the reverse strand, counting down.
CAACACCAATAAGCAAGAAAACAATTGGAAGAAGTCAAAATCAGTCCTGAAGTATTTACTTTTGCTCAAGTGAAAAACGTAACTGTAGCAGAAAGGCTCTGGGGCTGATTTTAGCTTAGGATTTCCATTTCTCACTTACCGTCGGCATCCCTGTGAGTACAGTGAGCCACAAAGACCTAAAAGTGGGTTGTAGGGGCCTCCATGGTATTTCCGGGTTTCCACAAATACTAGGTCTTTGTCCTGTAGCTTGATTTCAATGGAGAAAAACATGATCTCCTTGGAGTTGTGAAGAGGTGCTTTTGATGCTAAAACTTGTTTGTTTAATCCAGCCGTAAAAAGACTCAAAGGAATTATGCTCATCAGAAGTCAAAATTCTTTAATAATGTGTGCTGTAAAGTGATAGAAAATGTTTATAATATGTATTTTGCTTTCTTGTTCTTACTAATTGCATTTTTGCAGACTTACAGTTGTGGACTTCGCTAATGCAACTTCTGCAACTGCATGTATCTGTGGGTATTTTGAGGGCCTGAATTTTTTTGACAATTGCAATTCAAAAATACTTTGAAAGGTTAGGTTCCTGCAAAGGGCTTCTTCTTAAAAACAGCCTTAGAAGAAGAAAAAATAGTATCACCTCACAGCAATAATTCCTGTTTTAAAATACAAGCCATTTCTAGTCAATGAGCGCAGAAGAAAATTATAACTTTTAACTATTTTAACTAGTCATTCCTTCCTGCCTTCTTTCCTTCCTTTCTCATATTTTGGAAACCAACTAGCATTCTTCCTGAAAAAACTTACCTAAAATCTGTTCTTGGCTAGCCATTGTGTGTGCCGAGGTTTTGATACTGAAAGCAAGTTAATGGACAAATTATAAACCCTTGAGAATTAGAATTCAGAAGACAAACATTAACAGACCCTTAACTGCAGTAGCACAAACCAAGATGCTATAAATTATGGGGTGGTGGTGTTAAAAGCATTGGCTTCCTGGTATCTGGCACCCAAAACCTGTTCATTGGGGTATATATCAGGCTGCAGAGAACTTGCCACTTGGCCAGTGTTCAGCTGGCAAAGCTGTTTGTTTAAAGTTCAGGCCAATCAATGGCTCAGGCCTGCAACCAAGAATTTTGTTGTTGTGCCATGAGAAATATTTACCCTTCTCTGTTTTCTTTCTCTTTCCTACAGTCAATCATTCTCCTACCTAGGATTTCTATGTGAGGCAATACTTGCCAAGTTTCGAAGCTATATGTACGAACAATTCTGGCACATTATTTTAATGAGCTAATTTCTGTCTTTATAAATGCACATGCAGTCAGGATAGCTTCATCTATTTCTCATGGATCACAGGCACATATTTGAAGTATGCCTCCCTTTGCAAGAGCACATGCTGTGTTTCTAGGCAGGCTTGAAAGCAAGCTTTGAACATAGACTTCTCAAAAACTTTCCTTTTGCAGCCTTCATTAAGCTGAAATAGTCAGTAAAAAGAATTTTTTATCCCCTCTCTATACCAAGAGCTACAGTGTAACATAACCCTGTGCCTTGTACAACTGACCTAGCACAGAAATTTATCATCACTGTTCCCACATTCTGTTTCTGGCTATGAGAGTAGCAAAGCTTTTGAATACAGTCAGCTAAGACAAGCACTCCACTTTTAGTATGTGCCTTGTCAGAGTGAGCTAGGGGCTTCCCTTCTAAGTTTAGCTCTGCTCAACTGAACTCGTGCAAACTCTCAGATACTCTACTTGTACACTGGAGGAAAAATGACTTCTTTGCATGGGATTATGAAGCCTGGGCTATCCTTATAGGATGTGAAGTGCACAAAAAGATATGTTGTATTGAATGAAAAGAGAAGATCTTCCTGCTTATCTAAAATGTCTTCTCCAAGTATAAAGTGTTTGGACAACATCTGTTTTTTTTTTAATCTTTAGGCAATGGGCAGATGAAACAGGATTGCTAAATATGTAAAATGATTGTCTGCAAACTGAATTGAAATGCATCACACCTAGCATAGCAGTTTGCTGATCTGATACTCTTTTGTTTGCAAGTATGCTGGGCAAAACAGATTGGAGTATGGAAGAACATGTGTTTTTTTAAAGAGATTTATATTGATTCTCTCAGTGTATTACTAAGATATTTGTTACCTTCCTTAAAGCCAGACTAGCGCTCAGATAAGACTGAAGACTACATTTCACAAGATTAGGCTTCATTATGCATGCATCCTGGGCTTCAGACAACTGTACTTTTGCTCTGTGGAAGGATGAAAATGTCTACTATAAAAATAGCACAATAAATATTTAGATTTAGTTTGAGAGAGAATTTGAGTCCACTGTGTGCAAAATCCAGCTGAAGTCTTATTTGTTTACTTGTAAAACCACATTGATTTGATGTTGAATGTAATCAGATGTATTGTCAGCAGAGTTTTAGATAAGGATGCATCAAAACTGATGAAAAGGTTAGTTACTGAAAGGGAAACAATTTTCAAAGGAGAGCAGCACTGAAGAGTTGAGGACAGTAATTCCTGCCTGGAAGTCATCTTCTGGAGCACTTGAGGACTGCATCCAAACAAACAGCAATCTGATGAAATTCCCATGGGAAACTGTAGAAGTAGTAGTATGTCAGATCTAATTCCTCATTCTGCCACATAACAGATTGCTTCCTATTGTTTTTTACAAAGTTAGTGGGGTGCAGAATTAAATTCTTTGTCTTTCATTAGGGGAAACTTAAAGCTAAATATTTGTGTAAAAATAATGTGGGAACATATAGGATAGCCTCAGCAAAACGTTGTAAACAGGGGAAGTGGCAAAATTTAATAATGACCACTGTACACAGTATTTTCATATCTATATTCACAGGGCAAGTAACCAGTGCTACTTGATGAAGTACAATAAAACAAATTCAGACTGCTTATAAGGAAAACATTACTTAATTGCAGCTATTTATTAGATTATGGAATAGCTTCCCAAGGCGAAAACAGGAAGCTTATTGTCTGAGTCATTCTAAAAGAGCTTCCATAAAGAACTGGAAAATGTAGTGAAGAAACAACATTTTGACAGAAGATGGAGCATATTGCTTAGCACATCTCTCTTTACTAACATCTGTCATTCTGTAATTTTGAGCCAAATCCTAAATCTGAAAGTTAACATCCTCAGTGGTAAAGACCTGTAAATTTGATCTCAGTCTGATTACGGTTTAGAACTCAACTCCAAAATTAGGAAGCCTGGGCGTAGAGCAGGGCGCATCTTTCACAGTAAAGTCAAAAGCCAAGTTTATGTCTTAATCTAAAAAACTGGTCAGGCTCTTCTCTGCTATAGATATATTTTGGAAAATTTTAAGAAACTGAATTGAGCCAAAAATGAGTTGGGCATGAAGAGTGAATTTTTATGAATTCAGGTGAATAATAATTTTTTGAAAATGAATATAGTCTGATTTGACAGTACCAGCTGAATTCCACTTTTAACCTTTGATTTTGTTGGAAGTCAGCCAAAGGGTATAAAAATATAGATGCAGCAGAACTGGAACACACATAAAAAGTCTTGACAAGAAAATATCACATTTGTTCAGATGTACCCATTAAGTGCATATAAACGGTGCCTTGGTTCCTTCTTACCAGTAACTACAAACACAATGGTTAAAAAATAAAAACTCAGGAAACTAAAACATAAAGTAAAACTCATGAAGAGTTCATAAAAAGTCATGTCAGTTTTGTTATTTTTGCTGTCTACATCACTTTCCTCTATCTGCTTTTTTCTGGTTATGTCAGCAGCAGAAAGAACCAAATTTGAACAAAATAACTGTCATTGATTAAAACACAGCATTTCAGAAATCTCAGAATGGATTGTTTCCAAAGAATATCCAGACCAGATTTCAGAAAACTCAAATTGCCTAATACTTCATAATCATAACAGAGCTACAAATCATTCCAGAAACTTCAACAGTGAGCTAAAATTACACCTTCTTCCAAACGGTTACAGTCAAACTTAAAATATTAATTGAAGGAAAGTCAACAGAACAATAAGGATAGAGAGGAGACAACAAAAATTAATGAGGAAAACGTTTGTCTCTTTCCTTGTGATAGGTTGGGTACTTAATATGCTTTCTTTTTAACTCTTCAGGCATTACATAGACATAACTATAGAGGCTTTTGATGGTGGTGTTTGTTTTTTGTTGTTGGTTTGTTGTTTTTTTTTTTTTCATTAGTACTTGGCTAAAACTGCAGAAAAACCCAGATAAAAATCTGGAGATGTTTTTGTTTTATTTTAAAGACACAGTATATTTTTCTCCCTACATTTGTAAACAAACCTTATGTTGTAGTATAAGTTCATAAGCTGTTTTAGAAACAAAATATTTTGAAAACAGTCAACTATTTTTCAGTTTCTTCAATAGAAGAAAAATGTTGCAACAAGAATTCTATTGCAGTGCACAACTTTAATTTACTCTTGGAAGCAGAGAGCACCATCCCAAAGTGGAAGTGTTAACATGTATTTCATATTGTTGATAATTCGTGAGGAACACAGACTAAAATTTCAGGAAATCTCAAGCTAAGAGACTGCTTCCTTTCTGATCTGTAATATTTCTGCCAATTTCTTCATACACGAGAAAAAGCTATTCAAAATAAAAATGAGTGGGAACAATATGCAAAAAGTAACTTTGAACAGAAGGCAGGAACATACACAGCTATGGTGATCACACTTAAAAAGCTAAACATAACATGACTGGAATAAGATTGGAAACAAATGCTTTCGGCAACTTTTCCTAGGCAGGGCTGTCTTTTCTCCAGATTTCTTTAATTTCCCTTTTGCTATTGGGCTTCTTTTTACTGTCCAACAACTTATCTAATAATGAGAAAACAAATACCATTCCTTAAAAAATATGACCACATACTTCCCTCATGGCTTTATATATAAATTCAAAAAACAAAGCTCTTTCTTATGCATGGAAATAAAGCATTTCTTTCCTGTGCCCAATTAATCTAGGAAATTGTGGCTATCAGCTCTCTTTTTTGTGTGCAGAGTTCTGGAGTACTCCAGCTAGTCTTGCAGTAGCAGTTGATGAGCTAGTAATTAGCTTGAATTTAAATCTGTGATACTAGAGTTAAAATTAAAGATTTCTCCTATAACTAAAAACTGAGAGCAGTATATAACCGGCTTGTACTAAAATATTACTTTTTACTGTTGAAGTGTGTGGCTGGTAACAGGTACTGCACAAGGTTTGGTTTAGGGGTGAGATGTTCCTGCTACGGGATTATAGGAGCCCAAGAAAGCATACATTAAAAATTTATACTCTATGTGAAGCATGGAAGTTCACTATGCAATAAAACTGGACTTTCAACAGCATGAAAACAGTTCTTGTTTTATGTGCTTTGCCATCTCTTCTTTGATTTCAAAGGAATATTTCAAGGAAAGCCCTGTTAACGCTTACATTGTTTCAATTTTAAAAGGAACCTGAATAGAAGAAAGATAAACAATTATGTAAAATTTCTGAATCCTGCAGGTAGGAAAAAGTGTATTTGGATTAGATGAAGGTAGGAGCTGTGGGAGGAGAGATTTCAGAGCCTATTCACCAATACTTAAAACACAAGCATGGTCAATTGTGGTCTCTACTGAACGTGTTCTGATAATTTATTATGAAAATAGACACCATGGTTGTTCGTAATTATGATAATCTCTATTTTAAGAGCACTAACGATGTCTTAAGTACTTCATAGATTTATAAAGGAAGAAGTTCCTCTCTCCCAAACAATTTACAATTTCAGCATGAATTAAAGTCAATAAATTTATTTTATACCAGCTGAATTGACTGTTCTGTTACATCAAACATTATTCAGAAAGCAAAGCTTTATTATTTTTTTTTATTTTTTTTAATGTAGAGGCATAAGCACCAAATTAGCTCTAAGCCTCACTTAACGATAGCCTGTTAAGTACTCTGCTGAATAGTAGTGCCTAAGTGCTGAAGTAGGCCTTCAAATTCAACCGTTGTGTGGGTTGACAACTCATGTTTGTTGCAAAAGAAATTAAAAGAAAAATTTGAATTAGGAAAATGTGATGGCTTTGGGACTGGATTTTGAACTGGTAATTAAAATACTTGAATGGCTTTATGTAGTTTCTTAAAACTTAGATTTTAAAACAACCTATTTAAATTTTTAAATACACTTTATTTAGATATTTAAAATAAATTCTCCCAAGAGCTAAGGCTGTATATAGAAATGATATTTAAAATACGAACATATTTATATGCCTGATTTGAATGCAAAAGGAGAACAGGCATTAGGAATAGTATACACCCACTGCCAACAGCTAAGTCTCTTCTGGTCTACCAGAAATGCTTTACTGCAAACAGTGATACTGAGAAAGACCCACACATACTGAAAAATACAGGACTGCTGAACAGCATCTTCTCTGTATACTTTTGCCTGAACAAGGTAAAAAAGCTGAACAACATGTACAACAAGGAGGCTTTGAAGATGAGTAATAAAGCGTAGTCCAACCCTGGCATAAAAGGGGACATATGGAAGACAATTTCTAATATGTTACTAGTAAATGATCAAGATAGAATAACAGATTAAGTCATTTGCAATTTTTAGTATCTTAAACTTCAGTCAGTAAATGTTGGATGAGAATATGCAGCATATAAGGTATTGTAATGATGTGTGGAGTATGAAAATTATTTAAGCACAGCAGCCAGAAGCTTCCAGACAGGTCTACTTCCTTTTATCTACTGCATAGTGGAGAGAATACTTTACACTCAAGAATAAGATCAGAGATGACAAGTGCATATAGATAAGTGGGGCAGAAAAATAAGTGTTGCATGAGTATGGTAGTCAGTATGGTAGAGTCATCTCCTTTAGGCTATAAGGAGTCAGTACAGTTAGTCAATGAAAAATAAGAGGCAAACGCATTATTATCCTAAGAGTAGACTCTCCAGAGGAACATATGTCTAAAGACACAACATTGCTACTTGGACAAATTCTGGTCATGGTCTGTGTTGCAAGACAGACCTGAGAGCACTTCATTTACCTGTTCTTGAATGTGTTGATGGCTGTCAGTACATAGTTTCTGAACTATGACTAACTAGAGGAACATCCATTTATTAAGTGAGTCGAGAATGAGAGATCTGTGCATCCTTCAAATAGTTAACACACTAGGGAAGCACTTTCCAACCTTTCCTTTTCAGACATATTTATAATGTCAATGTTATGAACAGTGTAGGATTTAGAGAGACATAAAAAAAGGGCCTATGATATAGCTGTGCTATAATAACATTGATTTTCTAAAACAGAACAGTGTGTTTCTTGGTGCAGCCAGCCAGGCAATTTGCTGCCAGGTTTCCATAATCTCCTAGGATAAAATGACAGTCCTTTCAGAGCCGGAGTCCTTGATATCATAACTAATAAGGAGCGACAGAATGCACAGGGAGAGTAGATTCACAAAATTCACCTGTGTAGGAAAATGGGGAAGCTTCTGTGCACTCCTGCTGAGAGAGCTGAACTAAACTGGCTCTTTGTTTGGTTTTGACATGGTGCCTACTAGCATAGCAGTACAGCCTTAAGGAATGTTTTTGCTATAATGAGCATAAAAGCATCTAACCAAAAATATAATGAATACCTGCAATTTATACATAATCCACACGTTTGTATATGTATGTGGGTATATCTTATTTTTGTGACCAAGTCACAGGCATGAATGCACATGTGTGCAGGTATATATGCAGTTTTGATTTTCTGTTTATGAAGAAGTCACTGTAAGAGAATTTTATTAACACATACTGAAATGTGGATCTCAGATGCTTCATACAAGTGTTTCAGTTCATTTGTACTCAGTGAGACATTCAGAATATAGGAATCTATTACAATGATATATTGAGCTTTAAGGATAATACTCTCTTATTTACAAATCTTATTCTGCCTACTGATTTGCTTACGATTTGTGTCACAAAACTGTGATAATTGTCATAATCTCTGAGCCTTAGGATCCACCTTTCTTCCAACATCCATGCAACACTTGATTTTCTCCTTTCACTTATTATAACCAGAAATTTTAATAGTTCTATTATGAAAGCGGAAGGAGAAATGGAGAAACTCTGATCGAGGCTTTCTGAATAATTTACTCCATGATTCGTAGGAATGGCATGAGCAACAATCAAGAGCCAGTTCCAGCAGAGACAATGGAGGCCTCTATTGCATGTTAGAATCATAAGCCATAAATAATCTTACTTTGCAAGTCATAAGTAATTATGCTTCTCTGATCATAGAATTGTTAAGGTTGGAAAAGACCTCTAAGATCAACTAGTCCAGTTGTTACCCATGACCACTATGACAACTAGACTACATGTCTCAGTGCCACATCTAAATCTATTCAGAAGAACTTTAGAGCTGAGAAATGAGAAATCCTTGTGTGGCAAATAGAATGAGTAAGTAGAAGAAAATGATGGTAAAGCTGAAATCATGAAGCACATTACCAGAGTGGGTCACTGACAGTGATGCAGAGGAGGCATCCACAAAAACATGCGTGCCAAAGGAAGAAATGCTAGCAAATAAAGTGAGGACCAAACCGCTCTCTTTTATAGCTGAAAAAAAGCAGATGGGCCATCAGATCTAGGCTGACATGGAAGCAACATGCATGACTTTGCCCAGTCAGAGAAGATACAAAACTGACAATCTGTCTCTTGTGGCTTTCACGGTATCCAAGGAATGTTTCCTAACAGCAGAGTATTTAATCCTTGTTTGTCTTATAAATTCCAGTTCTGCTCATTGCATTTAGCCTACCTAAATGACTTACATATTTTCAATTGGAGAAAATTATTACTCACTTCCTTCTCTTAATTAAATTAAATAATTTCCTTATTGTGGAAAACCTACATGAGAAGATTTTTTTTGTACCAAAGGTGACAGTGTTTCAGGTGAAAGTGAGTTACTTCAAAATACTTCTGAATCTTTCTGGATTATAACTCCACATAGACACAGTAAAAATTTAAAAGAAAAAGTCTAATTTAAAGTATTAATGCTGACCGCATTTCTAGGGCTTCAAACAGTTACAGATTGACCTGCATTTATTATCTAGCAATTTCTGAGGAACTCATTATGTATTTTATTCCAATATTTGGTTGTTTTTTTCATTAAGTTCTTTGCTGCTACTGCCTTTGGATCATATACAGTAACCTCGGAATTTTGTTGTGGTCTTATTTCCTTCCTCTGGCCATTCAGTTTCAGAGCCACATTTCCAGCTATTTCCATTATTACCACACCTCAGGTATTAATAATAAGCTTCTCGGTACAACTTTGATAGAATGGCATTTTTAAATTGATGTAATCTGGAAAATGTGTGCACCGATGAAATATATTGGTAGCACAGACAAAGGACTTATTTGAATCCCAAGATGGGCTTATTCAACTAGCGATGAGCAGATGGCTTGGAAAGAATCCAAGACCACCCAAACTGACTGTCTCAGCCTGCTACATCAGGTATTTTCATGGCAATTTTGCCACAAGTGATATTAGAACACAAATATTCTCATACCACTATGCCAACTTACCCAAAACATCTTGCTTGATTTTTTGCAATGTTACATATTTTAAAGAATATATTGCAAAATTTTTATTGGAAGTGGACATAGAAACAACCAGAAATGTCTTTGTGTGGTATTCTGTTCAGATCTCCATTGGTTGCTGTCAAGATATTTTTTGAATTCATTACACAGACTTTTACCATTCATGTTAATATGGAATACCTGATTAAAGCAGTAGACTACCATGATGTTTGTTCAGTAGGCATGCATTCAGGCATGAATTTTACATCTATTTATTGAGTGCTAAAATGCATTTATGTTCAACACAACAACAACTCTTCTTACATCACAGCTTGTCCAATAGGTTGTTTCCCAGACTCACGTTGTCTCTGACTCATTGTCCCATTTCCCCATTTCTTCTATTCTAACTCTGTTCTTGTTTCTCATAGTTATCCTTCCCAACTTCATCCTTCACATCGTTATACATCTTTTTCATTTCAGTTCTTGTCTTCCTTGTCAGATCTTCCCCATTTTGAACATGAGGAAGAACTTCTTTACTTTGAGGATGACAGAGCACTGAAACAAGCTGCTCAGAGAGGTTATGGACTCTCCTCTGGAGACTTTAAAAATCTGTCCAGATACTTTCCTGTGCAACCTACTCTAGGGAATCTGCTTTAGCAGGGGGATTGGACTTGATCTCCAGAGGGCCCTTCCAACCCCTTTGATTCTGAGATTCCCCGGTAGACTGGGAGAGCAGAAGAGGCCATCTTCTTTTTCTCTTTGTTTGTTAAGGCTCTGGAGGCACTGATGGACTTGCCTGTCCCTAGGGTTCCCTGACCCTTGACCATGTCAGCCCCTGGGGTGTCAGGCCTCCCTTGTGAGGTTGCAGCAAAGCTGGGCTCCAACTCACCACAGCCATACCATACCTGACCATGGGCCCTTGTGAAGCTGAGCCCACCTGTGGGCCCACAACCCGGCTTCAGCCTGTCCCTGTCCCCAGGAAGATACCTGGTGACCCTGGCTTCTCTGCTCCTGGTAAGAGTGATGGGACAGGCTCCTGGCTGTGAGACTCTACTGTGGCACCCCTGGCCCTAGTGGTTCCCTCCCCCAGGGAGCTGCCAGTGAATTTTAGGCAGATATTTAGGAAATATTTGACAGTTAGTTAATATCTATTACAGTTTTCATGTACAAATTGTGTATTCTGTTTCCCATTTGAAATTCTGGTGGATCTTGCACAGTTAGGAGAGGGGCATCCTGGACCAAAGCCTGGGGGCACTTCAGAATCTTAAAGAGCAAAGGCATTTATCAGTGTGGACAGAAAAAGCTTCTTCTTTCCTGCCCTCCCCACTCATTTGCCCTTAGAAACTGCTGAGCTGTTCTGACTGAAAATTCCCCAAATAGCTCGAATAGTAGGTAACTGTACATAAGGTTTCTAACTAAAAGTAGAAAAAAAATCTGAACTGAAAGCTAAAATTTGGCAAAGTTATAACAAATTACATACAACTGGAAAGAGTCAAAGCAACTTTAAGAATATAGGTGGTGCTCCCTGCCACACCTATAATTCATGCAGCTTATTTTTCTTAAGCTAAATTCATCCATTGACAAATTTATGAGCTGCTGAGTGTTGTGTTGTGTCTGGGATTCAGAGTTCTTTGAATTAACACAGGAAAGCCTCTTTTATACTGAGCATGAGACATATTTGAAATGCTGGCTAACACTCATTTTATGAAAATTGTTTAAAACAATATAGCCCCATAAACACTAGCTGACCACACTCAGGCTCACCTCACTCCCTTTTGTAGAAAGCATCTCAAACATTTTGCTCATTTCATCTTATAGCATGCTTATGATGTTCAGGAGTAAAGAAAATTAGATTTTTTTTTTCTCTGCTGGAAAAAAACACAGGGTGTTGTGTTGAGGCTTGAAACCTTAGATTTTCTGAGAATTATTTATGTTCCAGTGATTTGCTGCAGCCACAGAACCAGTAGGATGGAAATTAATGCTGTGCAGCTTCCTTCATTTCACTCTCTAATCCCTGGGTAGCCTGAATCCATACTTCCCTTTCTTCCCCAGCCCATGGATCCTTCTCCTCTGAATTGCCTCTTGTACCATTTCTTTTTCTGAGAACTAGCATAACTTGAATTTTGGTGCATTGATCTTCCATGTCTCCTGTGAATGTATCTGTAGTGTCTTTGTGGAACATGTTAGGGAAAAAAACTCTTTGTCTTAGGCTGATTAGCCCAAATGAATTGTGTCCATGCTTGCTGAAGGGAAGTACACATAGACTGATTGGCTGCTATTATGTTGCATAACTCTTTTGACAGAATGACACATAGCTGTTTAAAATTGACACAGACTTCCCAAGTTCTATCCAACCTGCCTCCAGCTCCTTCAAAACCTGGATATGGCCCTAATAGCTAATTTCCTGAAGGATCAGGTTTGCATAGGTGAGTGGTTTTTGAAGTCAGGAATGAAGGAAAAAGAGTTCTATTTTAACATGAACAGATTTAACCCCCAACATGTCCATTTACCGCTGTTTCTAGGCATTGATAGTGGTCCAGCAGTCTAATTTCTTTGAGAAATCTTGATTGCAAAGAAATTCATGCAAATTCTGTAGTTTCTCAGTTGACTTAATTCACTGTTTTCAAAACCACTTTTTCTCAGCTAATGGTGTCCAGAATCTGGCCCATTATGTCTAAATGATTGAGGCCTGTAAACAGTGAAAGACAGGGAAGCAGTGAACTGCTGAAGTTAAAGGCTAATGAAAGCAGCATGAGGGAGCATTACAATCTTCCATAAACACTGAGCAACTGAAGAGGCAATGGAAGGGATTAGTTTGTGCAGCAGAGGAGTTTTGCCTGAGGAATGCCAGATGTCTGAACTGCAGCAGAGGACAAAGAGCAACATTCAGGACTTACTGGGTTACTGAGAGTATCCTTCAGATTTTGTTGCCTCCCATGCTGGTTTGTACATTGAAGAGTAGATCTGATGTCTTAGGTGTGTTCAGAGCCATCTTCAAGATAACATCAAATCAAACTGAATTGTTATTGCTATTGTTATCTGAGACTAAAATCCTTCCTCTAGAAAATACTGCGGTTTCTTTTTCTTACAAGGAAAGCTGTTTCCTCTGCTAGAAACATACTGATTTGGTACAGTGATTTGAATACAAAAAGGTTAATATCTGCCACAGTCTTGACTTTGGTGGTTTCAGTCTCCTCTCTGTGCTCATCAAATATAACAAATAATGTTTTGAGAGTCTTGGTTAGCAGTATGTTACACATACTGTACGAGAGATTCAAGAAGGATCTTCAGAAAACATGACTGAATTGTGTACCTGATGTAAATTAGTAAACTGAGAATGCTGGCTGATGAAAACAGCAGCACTTTTTAAGGTGAATGAAATTTTGCTGAGAATCACTGATTTGGACTAGTTCCCTTTTTTATTATTATTTTTTTTTAATTAACAGATGTAAGCTCACTACTGTTTCTTCGCAGTAGTAGGCTACCTCACAAAACAAATACCAAAAAAGCAAATCCAGAAATGAAAGATTTTTAGTCGTTATTCAAACTGTGCTTTAAAAATAGGCCGTTAAACACTGTTGGGAAAAAAAAAAGTAGATAGTGTTGTTTTTGTTTGTTAAATAAAACAGAACAAAGCAGGTGCAGCTCTTAACTGTCCATAAAAGGCTAAAGCTAACTCTGCCTTCATCTGGAAGAATTCATAATGATCTGAGTGATATGCAGAGAATTTCTATTTGTATCTGAGGAATGCATAACCAGAAATAATGTGAGCAATTCCCTGACAGTTCATTTTATTCTTAGAAAATATGATAATTATTTCTACAGTCTCTTCAACCTGGCTGTTTATAAAAGTATCCTGGATGCTTCAAACAGAAACATGTTTAGGAATCAAGTATTTGTTCAGTTGCACTGCTTATGCAAATTGGTTTACTATCATCATCTTATTCATGAATTTCACATTGCTGATTTCTATTTATTTTTTTTTTGTCCAGCAATTTTTGAAGCATTTCCTTGGACAAATAAAAAAATTTAAATGTTTGCAAGTGGATATCAATTTCCATTCCCAGCCTTAAAATTTCTTCCTTTTGAGTATTTGTTCTCTGGTATTTGCAGCCCTTGTGATTACACAGAGAATAAAATTAAAAACAACATTAGTTAGCTTGATGTATTTTCATTACCATGGAACATACAGATATTCACATATGTGAATTTTGCAGGAAACCAACCTCTCCTAACTCTCAGGAGAGCTCGCCTGAAAGCTTGTATCATTCTGCCACTGGAAGAATGGAAAGAGAACAAATACTCTGACTTCACTGGGAGTAAGTCTATCAATACTGAGACAAATTAGAAGCTTGTATTGCAGTGTCTGGTATAGACTTCTTGCTGATTTAACCTTGAAAACCCTTCCCAACAGTGATATAGCTACTCTAGCTTTTGTTCAATTTCAACATCCAACAAAAAGAATGATTTAAATCTGTTTGTTCAAATAAATCATACTCAGAGAAAGAATACTGCTTTAGCGAAGGCCATAAACAGTCTTTACATCTGTCCTTAAAAGAATTAACTTTTGCTCTACTGTGGAATGACTTTCCTTTGCCATATTTTAGAATAGTTTTAAATGTGGTTTTAAAAGTCCTAGTTTGGTTAATTTCTCAGATGTTTGTTGGAAAACATGTATGAAGCATCTACAGTCTATTCCCTTCCTGAAAAATGAATTCCTACTCTTTCTTCTCACTGCCCTTTCATGGGGGCCCTGCCATTATTGTTCCTGTCATATCGAAAAGATTTCTTCCAGCTGATTACTGAGGATATTTCTAGGTACCTCACCAAGTACTTGCTAATTAGAGATATGTTTAAAATAATTCTGCTTGCTATTAAATCAAAGGCTATTTCTAGAAACACCAGAGCAATAGGTGACTTTTTAGGACTGTGAGACAGACTGAGTTTATGGATGCTATTTCCCATTAAAAAACAGAGATATTTCTGTGAAATGACATGTATCTGGTAAACCTTCTGAGAAGAGCTTGCAAACTGGATCTGCACTCCAAGCTTACAGTGAGAGGTACCTGCCAGGGTCCTGAATATGGATGCTGTCCCAATTCTGCAGGCTTTCATGATGCTCTGACTCGGTAAAGTAGGTTCTAAGCAGAGGAGATTGAGTAATTTCTCTTTATATCATGACCTTTCTACTGTTAACATCTGTGTAAAACTGTAACGGATCCAGTTATAATATGATTTACACTTGCACTTGGACAGAATCACCTTTTGCTGTTTGTTGTTGATACTGCCAGATGTCCATTTTCTTATATCTTGTCTTTTTTTTTTTTTCCGGAGGCAAATAATGCTCTAATTTTATGCCTAATCATTTCATGCTTGGTGTACTCTGTTTTGTTTTGATTTTTAGTAGGGAAAGCTAGCTGGCTTTTCTAGCATCATCAGAAATTTGTCTCTAACCCAGTGCACTGAACAGAAGAAAAGTGTTACTACTTAGAAACAGACTTGTTGGAAAAATTCAGGATACTTCAAGCTTGTATTGAATTGTATCAATCTTATCTTTAATGGGAACTGTCCTGGGGTTACTTTCAATTACTCCATTATTAAACATTGCCAAACCTCATTTTAACAGAAGTACGGAATAATTAACTTTGTGAAACAAGGGCTGTGTGTAGTCCCATATCAGTAATAATATTTATCTGAATTACTCCAAATTTATTTACATGCTTTATTCCAGGATTCAGTCACCAGCATCTCAAGTATGCTCAATTTATGTTGAATGTAATCACCATTTATCATCCAGGCCTGAAGTGTATTTTTCATTAAACCATTGCACTTGGGCTCATAGAAATTTGTACAGTAGATATTATTTCCGTCCTAGGTTGCATATTAACTGGCTTTCTAGTAAAGCGAGAATACAATTATGAAAAATTATAAAGGTAATGCTGGGAAAGTCACTTAGGAGAGTGTTTCTAGCAACTTACTACAAATTACTCATTATAGTAACTTTTTCATTA
Organism: Numida meleagris; assembly: GCF_002078875.1. Classification (NCBI taxonomy): domain Eukaryota; kingdom Metazoa; phylum Chordata; class Aves; order Galliformes; family Numididae; genus Numida; species Numida meleagris. The sequence continues at coordinate 30,512,365 of NC_034414.1, read as the reverse complement.
ATAACGCATTAATAATGTATTAAGCTTTCCTCATGTTTTAAGATAGTTTATTTTTGGTGTAACTTCTTCTGATTTACACTAAGATGAATCAGAATCAGACCTAGAATCACATCAATTTTTTCCCCCCACTCAGGCATTAGTAAGAAATGAAGGGAAGATCTCCCTCCACTTAATAAAGAAGGTAAGAGCAAGACTTTACTGTTTGCAATTCAGAAATGAGAGAAGGATACATATGATAGACAGTTTAGAAATTCACAAGATAAGGCTGGTATAGTCTCTTTTGCTCAGTTCCAAGTAAAACTAGCCATTTCCTGAATTGTAGTTCATTCAGCCATGCTTCTTGGACAGAGTTGTTTGAGAGGCCTATTGAAATAATTTACACAACTCCTTGTGCTGTATTTACTTCCAGCTAGAAGGTAATACTTTTGCGGTACCCCTGAACTGAGGTCAGTCAGGTTTAAAATAATTGTCTGTTATCTGTATGAATTAGAAGAACTTGGCCAAACTTGCTGCTGAGTTACAATAAACCAAGGCAACCTGAGGCTGCTTGGTGATAAGGCACACACAAACTTAACTGAAAGGAAAATTTGGCTTATGATTAATAAAAGCTCTGAATGAACTAATATGTATTCTGAAGTAAATGGAAATGAAAGATAGCTTTACCCCAAAGAATGTTTCATCCAGACACACTCAGATACAACCTTGTTCCTCAAGTGAATCAAGAGAAAGCTAGAAGTTCGTATTTTCTGGTTTTCTAGAGCCAGCCTGGATCAGACTCAGAGAGCTGAGTCAGGTAGTGGCTGGGATGCATGCACTGCGTGGGAGGTCAGCATCAGACCTCTGAGAAAATCTGTCATGCATAAGTCTACATCCACTGTTTAATGCACTAAGATATAAAATGGTCCCCAGACAGAGTCAGGCAGAAAACCAGCAGTCATTACCACTTTCCATGCAGTCAGGAACAGTGGAGGGCTTTGTATATTGCAGTAAATGATCTGGCAGGAGTTGCAGATATGACTCCATCTGTAATGCATCTAGGTCTGTTGAGCTCAGCCAAGCTGAACTTCATCTCTCCTAGTCTCCAGTAGCATTTCAGTAAATAGTATTTTTCAATACATACTGAGACTTTGCCAGCTATTCTGATGCAGATTGACTCATATCCCGTGTAAAAGGCACGTTGGTTGGACCCACTCTGGATTTCTACGGCATGGAACAGTGCCACTCATTGCTGGGTCTTGACTGTAACTGTCTGGCTCTACAGGAGAATGTGAAATGCTCTCATACAAATAACCAAAACATACATTTTAGAGCTTCTGTCTCTAAAGTAGAAGGCTTGCTAGGAAACAGAATTAAAGGATGGAGAGACTCTGGTCTGGACTAGAAGGAAGGAAAAAATAAAGGGATTTTTTTTTTTGGAAAATTGTAACTTTCTGGAAATTCTGAGGTTTTCCATTACAAGGATGTCTATTTGCACATAATAAATCTAATGTTAAAAAAATGGAACCCTGCAGGTTGATCGATTTTGGTAAGGTAATAATAAATGATAGAGCATGCAACATTCTAATATTTGATTAATTGTATCTGTCACATCCAAAGTGTAGGCTGGAAGTTTGAGTAGTCTGGTTTTTTTGAAGAAGCCATAACAATCTATATGTTAGCCAGCATATATAAATAACACAGTATTTGGGTGGTATTTCAATAAAACCAAAAAAGAAAACAGAAGGTCTATCTGTGTTCATAATGAAGTGATGCATTTCATTTATTCTGTGTTTGACCCGTAATCAGTTAACACATAGTTCAAATATCTGAAAAAGTAAATTTTATTCCAGATGTTGCACTATATTTTTATCACCGAGCTGGATATAGTAATTTTTTTTTTCCTTCTCTTTCAGTAATATCTGATTACTTATCTGTCTTAGGATCAGCTGAACAAAACTTCTTGTTCTTGATTTCCCAGACACTAGGTAATCCCAGGCATTCCTTAGACTTGCTTGGAAGTGAATAAAAAAAAGTGATGGTATTGCCAGGAAATAAATGTTTGATGTGCTAAATTGGATCTCTTATTATACAAAGAAGGTTTAACTAGTCTTTTTCTGAGTGTGTAATATGGCACTGTTTGTTTCCTCTTAGGAAGGCATTTGTGAACCACTTAGCATTAAGAAGAAGAAATTTTTTCTGAAGCAGTTTTGAAAAGCTATACCATATTAGCACTCTTTGAGATATATGTGAAATCTAATTATTCCAAGATATTTTTGTATCAAGGATAAGCAGAACATGAGAAAAAGAGTGTCCCTGCATGCATAAATTCATTTGATCATTTTAAATATAATATTTGTACAATCCAATTCTGAAATGTTTTGGATGGCGCAAAAGATACAGATCTCTTCATTTTATATCCTGATCTTAAAAGTCACCTCCTACCTCCCATTTGTGTATGTAGGTTGCTCCAAAAGTCATGCCTCCTGTTTATTTCCATGGAAACTTCAGCAGCTTCAGGGAGCACAATAACACTATTTCATAGAGCAAATTCTCAGCTAAAAAACACTGTTTTTCAACATAGTCACCACCATTAGCTGTGCATTCTCACCAGTGATGAACAAGAGCCTGCATGCTCATAAAAATCTGTATCAGTGGATGTGACCCACTGTCACCACTGCTGAAACACAACACCCACCACCTAACTGTGCTCACATCCACTGTTTGGTCTCCACAAATGTTCAGCAAATATCCATGAATGTCAGTGAGTGCCGTTTTTTCAGCACGGAAGAATTCAGTTCCACACCTTTCCTTCATACGCACTTCCATGTCAGACGCCATTTTGTTAGACTGTCCTGCTGCTGCCATCTGTCGCACAGCAACAAAATGTAATGGAATATTGGCAGCAAGGTTCAACCTCTACTACCGTACCACCAACATCTGCCTCTGACATCATGAGCCAACATAATAAAACAAGAGGCATTACTTTCAAAGCAGCTCTCCCTTATGCAAACCGTGTGGAAGGTTACATCTGGAGTTTCTGACATTTTTTTCTACTAAATAGCATAGCCAGTCACAATAAGAAAGCTGCATTTTCGTCCTCTCAAGGATTTTGCTTTTCTTTGTTTCTTTCCACAGCTGAATGTTATAAAGTCTCTGAAGTCTTAAAGGTTATGGTTAAGACTTTGTTATTTGCACTCACATATTTATAGAACAAGCATTGCAACATACCACAACAGAAGAGCAAATGCTATGCCTTTCATGTCGATGACACAAATGCTTCAATATGGTGTAGCACCTAGTTTTGAAAAACAGTCCCTTGATGACAGTAAGAAGAACTTGATGTAGGATCTAGGACAGAAGTTGCATGATCTTTGTCCTTTTTGTGGTATGTGACAATTATAGAATATGTTGCCAAGGAAGCTCCATGGTGGAATAAGCTACCAAGCTATCTGTTGTGTTTCTGACCTTCAAGCATAGTTCTGCACATGCTTCAGATAAAGAGAGTCCCATAAGGACAATGAAAATACTTGGAGTTAACTGTCACTTTAAAGCTGCATAGCATCATGCAAGCCTATTAAGCTTTATTCTATAACATAAGTAGGTGATATGAGCTGGCAGATTGCACTGTAGTCTTGTCTGAATAATCCATGTAGCTGAGGAAAAAGAAAACAAGGCCTATTAAGTAATTGCAATATGAATTCTGTTGGATACAGCTTTGCCTGACACAGCTGGGAAATGTTCACAAAGAACATTATTAGAGCTGCCAAAGGCTGAGTATTCCATTAGTGATAAATCAAGTATGAGTTCTTGTTTTTCAGTTCTTTGTTAAGTCTATTAGACTATACTCTGCTTCCAAATGATTGATCATACAAGGAAAATATTGTGAAGGCATTTAAGTAAGAATAGAAATAAGACACTTGCTTTCTGCTTCTCAGGAGGGAGAAGAAACTTTGCTATCTGTAAGCACCTCACACAGTCACTTAGCTGTGGTCATGATAGCTATCATATCATAACACCTAATTAGACACTAATAAAATAAACAAAAGTCACACATGTAAATCTAATTCTAAATCAGCAGCATAATTCTGGAAGTTCCTGTGGTGACAGCCATATACTGAATGAGCTGAACTGTATCTTCTATTGCACATCTTGCTAGTATATTTAAACTTGTTGAAAAAAAGGGCAGAGAATGTGCAGGTCTCATCAACTCTCTGTCTTGTTTCTTAATTGAAAGAGGCAAAGAAATGCAGAACTGAACTGCCCTTATTCTGTTAGCTAATTCTTTCTCTTTGCATGTCCATACTTGGGAGAAAGGCTCAGAGTAGTTTTGAGAGAATTTGACACTCCTTGTTGTCCAAAAATAAAAAGGAAAAATAAAAGAAAGATTTATTATGTTTTGAATCTGCTACTGGGTGTATTATTGCTGGATTTTTTCTCTTTCCAATTAAAGTCCAAGGGATTTTTATTTTTGTGTGGCTCACCACAAAATGTAATATTTTTTATTTTCTTTACAGAAGAGGAACACAAAAGTGATTCAATTTTAGAAACTTTTTAGTCAAAAATAGGTATGTCCCAACCCTTTCTCTCTTCACGGTATGTGAAGTCTGGTCAAAGTATAATATTTTTGCCTACTGCTAGTTAGATTAAATTTCCCAGGGCAGACAGAGTGTTGGAAGCCAGAAAAGGAGTATCCTCCTGCTGCTTCATAAACAATATCACACCTAGCTGGGAAAGACAGAGCTTTATAGGAATCTTGTTTTTAATGGTGTGTCCTTATTTCCCCTGCTTTATTGCTTTCATTGCTCTTACACTAAAAAAAAAGTTAGATGGGCTTTTAGAGTGACCATGGTCATAATATGCATGCATAAGAAACTGATTGCAGAAAACATCAGGAGAAGTGAGATTGATTTAAAATAAGAAAAAAAAAAACCTGTTAACCTTGGTAACAAATCATCAGCTATCCCTAAAAAGCCTTTGCCTGGATTTAGAAAGAAAAATGTAGGTTTTGTGTCTCTTACTCCTCTTTTTCAAAATTAGAAAGTTGCAGTTTCTGATTTTCAGACCAGTTCCATGATGGCTCTGTATAGGATAGCATTCAGCTTGAAAGGGGGAGTTGGAACTGACACAGAGTACTTAGGTATCCAAAAGGTATGGCTAATTCAAAAGATGTCTTATGGGTAAACAACGTGTCACCTAGAGCGGGCATTTCTTTGTGCACAGTGACACAATAGATGTGGTAAGAAACTGTATCCTCTCATCTCTCTGAGGTTGACTTGAGCCTGAAAGAAAATAGCCAGCCTGGTACTGTACAACTGCTACCACCACTGTATTAATGACTGGCATTTATAGTCCTTGGTTTTGAAAATATTTGGGGGGGATTTTGTACACAATAGTTACTATACTGAGTGTTTGTTATATGATCAAATACATGAAGATGTGATGAAACGAAGGATGTGATTCATTTCTGAAACAACCATTTTATGAATTTACTGAATGTGAACTATTAATGCCCTTGGCGTATGTACTGGTGAACCTGCAAGGACTGCTGTGAATGTAAGTTTCCACTGAGAAAAGAAACAAAAGTACTACCCTGCCTACTCTTCATTTGAACAGTACCGTTTATTTTGGAAACAAGCACACAAACATTTGCAGATCCTAAACCTGCTAGAACATTATGTAATCACCTAGGTACTTACAATCATTGCTTTAAGATATAAATCTTAATTCTAATCTAAATTTTCTAGCTCTGTTTCAAGTCACTGCATCTTTATTATCTACCCTGAAGGACCTCAAAATACAGAAAATCACACTCTGTGACTATGTACTTCTTTGATAGGATATCACATCATTGGTCCCAGAGCTTCCAGCTCTTTTCTTCTGTGATTTCTTTATTCTTTCTCTAATTTTTTGTAACTCTATTTTGGAGAGGTGTTGATTTTGGTGGCAAAAGTGTTAGCTATTTATCTAGATTCATTCATGTATATATTCCAGAAATCAATACAGCCTTGTTTAAGGTATTCTTGAATTGAAAATTTTAAATAGATAAAAGTATAATAAAGCATTCTCCACTTCCCCCTCAGGCAGCCAGCTTATCAAAATATACTGAATCCAGCAGCAGAAGAATTTCATGATCAGTAAGTCAAATTGTGAGACCCTACCTATTTCCATTAGAGCTAAGGAAACAATTTAGAATCTGCAAGGCAGTAAGGCTCTATAGTTCTTCTCAGTTCTTTTCTATGGTTCAGAGACTACAGTGTAAAGGCTATCACCAGGGAGCTTGCCTCCTTACCCTGAATAAAACAGTCACATGGAGGGAGGAGATCCAGGCTTAAGGGGCTGATTCAATTCACATAAACAGAGGAGCAAGTATGGATTTCTACGTTCCAGATGAGCAGGCTAATCTCAGAGATAATTGTCTGGTTGATGATGGTGAAGACAACTCCACATAAACAATAGCTAAGCAAGTTTTCACTATCTCAGACTGGGATCAGGCACGTGCTTTTTCAGGAGGTTGAAAATTTGGCATTTGCTGATTATACTACTTATGTATCCATCTCACTTTGCTACCTTTTGATGAACATCAGCAGGAATGCAGTTTCATAAAAACTTTAGTTGTTTATTTTTGATTGGATGCAGCTGGGGCCTGGCAGAAAAACAGAATTAGTAGTGCTGGCCATGGCACCTATTTCAACAGATTGCCAAAAGCAAAGAGATTGATTCAGAGCTTGACTTCATTAGCGCCGCTGTAATGAAAATGTATCCCTTGCAAGTGTGACCACTTTACAGCATGAGAGCAGATCTGGGAAATTCAGGTGATGCTAGTACCCTAATAAGGGCAGAACTTCTCCTGCCATTTTCTGGAAAGGAATACATTAAGTAGCCTCATTTTACATAACTCAAAAATATAGCTGGGGTACATTCTCCCAAGCCTGATGTCAACGTTGTTGGGACTCAGCCCATATCTTCTGCTTGTGTTTCTCTTAATCATGCCTATTCTTTTCTTCAATGCTTTGCACAAGCACATCTTTGTGGTTTTTTTGGGTTTTTTTTGTGTTTTTTTTTTTTTAAAAAAAACTCAGCCTAGCTTCTCTTAGCTGTTGCAGCTGAGCAGCATCACCTTAACTGCAACAGAGTCTTCTGAATCTATGGGAGACCATGGATTGGTCCATGGTCTTGACCAACTGGGAATATGCTGAACTGGCATCAATGTAAGATGTATTCTGCAGTTTCCTCCTATCCCTCAAATTGCTATCAAGTGGACGGACCCTTTTCGCTAGAAAGCTGTGTCAAATACCATTGTTTAGTGCAGCTCAGGGAGAGCACAGCTGTTCTGCATTTGTCTGAAAACTTTTTCCAGCAAGTCACAATAAGTTTTGTGCTGAACTGAATTCCAGTCTTAATAAACAAGTTAAATAAAACCTCCTAGAAGTGCCTTCCTATCTTCACACATACTCACTTGTCTCCAAATATTTTCCCTAGTCACGCTCTTCTGAATGCAAAACAATAACGTAATTATGTTCTTCTTTATCAGGGCTGCTTGTAGTTGAAATTATTCAGATGTCTTTGAAAGTCATATTAGTTATGATCTTTGAGTTAGTGGCACCTGAAAAAAAAAGGAAAAAGAAAAAGCATGACAAGGCTATTTGGGTAGTTATTGTTTATTGAATGCTTTGCACATGAGAAATTTGTTGCTGGGAAACATTAATGTGGGTCATCTGTTCCGCTTGTTTGCATAGTCTTATTCCCAGTAAATATGAAAAACTTTACCCATCAGTAGAAGAGAAATAAAGAACTGGATGTTTATCCTTCAGTGTCACATGGACAAATCATGTGGAGAGCATTACCACACTTTATCTGTTCTTATTTGTATTTCAAAGCACCGCGATAGGAAGTGTTCCAAAATTCTGGCCAATAAACTTTTATTTTTGAGCATTACATAAAAGTAATTGCACAACAAAGTTTCTGATTTCAGACTTCATTTATTTAAGCTTACATCGAATTTTTGCAAATCAAGCTGCCATTAAATATTTCCATGTCAGAGATGATAGCCTCAATAATCCTTGCTTCCTTGAATTAGATATTTGCTTGAAAAGGAAAAATATGTTTTCTAGACTTGGTGCACATAGGGATGTCCACCCAGTAGGAAATTCCAGCATTTCATTCCTTGATTTCAGTCCCTATCAGTCTAAGTAACTAAACTACAATTCATTTTTCTGCTTATGATGAGAAACTCCAAAATGGGTATGCAGAAATAACCACACCTTGTCATTTGTTTTTAGAAAAAAATAATGAAATGACATACTTCAACACTGAAGAATGAAACTATTTTTATTTGGTTTGTTGAATTGATGAGAAAAAAATCTTTTATTTTTCACATTGAGTTGTGTTTTCCTAGAATTGTAAAGCATCTTGTGGGTACACAAGATTACCTCCCAAGAATGGATTTTCTTCCCATATGGAGCTTCACATACATTAATCCATTCAGCCAAATGATTGTGCCATATTATGCAAGGACTTGGCTAGAGGAATGTTTCACATGTGTGAACTAGGCATCTGACCCTGAGCTCTCTTGAAACAATGTATCGTGATGTGATGAAGTTAGGCCTTAAGATTCTTAGTCGTCCGCTCTTACGTTTTTGTTGCTATTGTTTTTAGTATTTTCTTGTTTTTAAATTCAGAAATAGTCACAAGGGGGTTTGCTTCTTTCTTCCCGCCTGCATTCCTGCCTGCCTCTTTTTTTTTTGTTTTTGTTATTTCTGTATATAACTGAAACTGAATTATTGTTGGTGAATATAACTATTTGGCTTCCTTTGTTACCCACCAGATGTTTCAGCTGTTAAAATTCTTACTGAGTCTTGCATTCTGTCGCAATACATCATGACAATTGTTTTAACATGCACTGCAGAAGTGGTGTTGTTTGCCATGACCTACCAAGATATCCAGTTCCTTCAGTACCATGGCATGCTTCAGTCTCTTAGTGCACTTCAGTGTACTACTGCTTTCACTGCTGTAGCCTGTTAACCTGGGGATATGGCGGAAGAAATAGGATAGGGTCTTCCCACAATTTTGTGTCTCCCTTTTACCTCTAGAGCCCTATGTCTAGATTGTCTATAGATTTGTGCCTAGATATCACAACATCCAGTAGCTAATTCACTGATGCATTCATGATGACCATGTATAACATGGTGCTCAAATTTAGAAAAATGTCACCTGTTGCCAAGACTTACAGCCACAATATTAAAGTGCAACGCTGTAGTAACCATTATATTTCTTCGATTCTGCCATGCACATTTGTAATATGGTAATACACCAGCATAGTTGGAATTCAGAAACCACATAGAAGCAGAAAATTTTACAGAGCATATATGAGGCAGTTTAGAATTACTGCCAAAAAGTTCCAGCACGTGGAGAAAGACACACTGTCTAATTCTGAACAGCACTTATGAATAAAGTCACACAGAACTTGGGTACATGTACTGAAGAAAATCTTAGCAGTGGTCTCCCAGGGACTAGTTACAACTGAAACGTGATTAAATCTGACAAACACAGGCTTCTATGTGTACTGGAGATCTAGACAACTGATGTACATCACATCCAAAATTAGTTCTATGATAAAATTAAGGTTTTTTAAACTGTGTTCTGTGTGCCATGTTGAAGAAACATGATTATTTTTCTACAAACAATCTAAAGGGAAGACTCTTATGCAGAGTATGCAGCTAGAGGTGTGGTGGTCTAAAGGTTAAACAATTTTCAATAATACTTCCTCAGCAACTAGTATCATATTAGGTTATTCACTTGCCTTTTTTTCTTTGATTAAAAAAATCTACTGAATATTTTTATTACCAGTGTCATATATTCTGATTTGTCAGTAAATCTGACATCTCACTATATCCTGCTGAAAGAGTATAGCAATGAGCAATTGGAGAAACTGCCTGGTAAGCAAGCTCTAAAACACAAACAAAACATTATCCAAGTACTGAAGCCAGAGAAGAAGTTAAAGAAAAGACAGAGCACAATTCAGCTGTCACTAGAGGAGGAAAAGCTCTTTTGGGTTGCTGTTATAGCAATCAGATGGCAAGTTTAGCTGGGCTGTGTTTTTCTTATTATTAAATCACAAGCCTAAAAATATCAGGTCAGTGTCACAAATAGAGCTGGGCAGGCTATTTTTAAGGAAAATTTATTTAACAAAACCTTTGTACAGTGTGACTGACCCTTTAAGTCCAATGACTGCTCTGTTGCTTTTGGCAGGGTTCCAGAAAGGGAAGGAGGACTAAGGAGGTGACAGAAAATGTCTGGAGCTCTCAGAAGTACTCTTACAGATCTAGTGATCAGTAGCAGAGGAAGAGCTGAAAAAGGCTATTTTAGAGCTTAGTCGGGCAATGTGAGATTGAGAACAAAGAAAAACTGTGATGGAAACATCAGTGCAAAGGACCGCTGAGATGGAGAAATACGTAACAAGAAGCATGGGAGAAAACTTGCTACAAATTGGGGTAAATAGCAGAATTGGTGAAATCTGAGGAACTGAAAAGAGGATAGTCATTTTGTTCAATGGATGACATGTGAAATGGCCAATGGGCACAGAAGCCTCCTGGGGAAGAATCCACAGGTCGTCAGAGTGGCTTTATGCTCTTATGCCTGGTGCACATGCAGGAAGGGTTGTGTTTGTCCAGGCCTTTCATCTCTTTCCTTGCCAGAGGACTCATACCTTATACCAAGCCTCCATTCAAAGAGCTCTCTCGATTTGTAGCAGATAAATCGGACAAGGATCCTGCCTGCAGGCTGCCTTTGAGATTTTCTGCCTAGCCACAGCTGTTCTGCACATGCAGGCCATGACCAAAGTCAGGGCAGAGTATGGCCTAACCTCCAGGCATGCCAGAGGGTCTGAGCTTTGCATCCTCATCCCAGCACATCTGCTGCTGCACCCAAGGGCTGTGGGCAGCCACCATGATCTGGTGGCTTCCCCGGCTGGAGGGCTCAGAAGCATGTCCCCTTGCCATCCTTGGCCTTGCAACGAGGTTTGCATAAGCTGAGCTCAGGCTGATGTTAATTTATCTATTGTGTAATGTTCAAAATGTTTTTGAATGGCCAGGAGTCATTTGCTGATGCTTCACTGTCCACTGAAAGACTACTCTTCGTAACTGTCGTGCTGTAACTGTACTCATCCAGACACAGAGTCTGCTCCTTGGCTGTGAGAATGGCAGATCAATAGTGCTTGGTAGATATTGAATGCTTCTTCTGGAAAACGCATGCTTTTCATGAGCAGTCTTCTGGATAGAGCTTTTGGTGCAAGCATGTTTGAGACAGGTAAATTGGTAAATCTGGCAACATTTTTATTAGAGCCACCACAGAAATGTCTAGCCTTACATTCAAGTACTTTCATGTTCTGCACTGTTTGTTAAGTATAATAGTGGATGTACTGTAAAGTCAAGTCCCATGGCTGAATATTGCTTGCTCAAAGAATTACAGTATTTACCAGACAGACAGCTGATAAGCAGACACTACTTGTAATTAACACAGAAGAGAAATGCTTGCTTCTCATCTGCTCTCTTAAATTTTTTTAATGCTCACTGGTACCATTTGATTATCTCATCTGCTCTTGTTCACGATACAGACCAAGGCATTTCATAAAGGTATTTTCATAGAGGAGAAGTCTTAACTGCTTCATGAAAATATACACAGAAAATTAGTAATTCTTCTAATTTTTTTTGGTAACTGTGAGTAGGTGGCCACTTTATCTTCCTGAAGCAGACACTGACAGTTTATCTCACATTTTACACTATACTTTGAGTACAGATAGACAGGTTTAAAATAAAAATAAAAATAAAAATAAAAATAAAAATAAAAATAAAAATAAAAATAAAAATAAAAATAAAAATAAAGCAAATCAAAGGAAAACAAAAGAAGCTCAGCTCAGGGAGACTGTCACTGTAAAGTACGTGTATTTAACTTCTGTAGTGTTTATGTTTCTAGAAAATTTTATTTCTCTTACCCAAAGGAGATAGGGAGGGAACAACGAGGTCATCATGGAATTTGAAAGGAAAGGCTGCCCCAGAGTAGATATTAATTCTCAAGAATAGTAGAGCTGTCATAATGCTGCAACATTCTTACATGATTTGAATGCAATGATGTTTTAGACCATAGACAGATCAGTCTGCAGGTTGGGGCCTGTGTTTGAACCTCCTCTGGAGCAATTTGATCGCAGGGCAGAAGTGGTATCCAGAGTTGTGGAGTGAATACAGATTCTTTAACTACATCAGTGTAAGATGCAGAATCTGTGCTAACCCTGGCAAAGAAGAACAGCCAAGTAGAGCTATGCAAGTTCACGGAAAAGCAGATAAGGAGTAGTAACTAGTCCTGCTCTTCTGAAACGATGACAGTTTCTGTTAGCAGAGCAGAAGAGGCATCCAGGGGAGCAGTTAGATTTCTCAGACATAGTATGATATCCAACTTCACTCTAGGTTGCTGTTGTAGCATCTGAAAACTTTTATACATACTTAAATTCTCAACAACCCTTTGAATTTGTTTCTTTTCATAAAGGAATGCAGACTATGGTTTCTGAGGTTTCCACACAAATCCCTCTAAATCTGAAATAGAGTGATTCCAAATCCTATTCTCTGAGAACTTCTGTACAAAAGATGAACCATGTTGTGTTCTATAATCTGAATTGTAAGGCTAGCTCCTTGATAAATAAAACACATCATGGATACTCCAAAAAAATAGTGGGGAAAACATTTATAAATTTGAATTTGGAGATTTCTATTGCATCATCAGAATTGCTTTCCTGTTCACAACCCTTCAGCATTTTCATCTTGGGCACATATGCCAGTTACATAGCCAGGGGACTGCTGAGCCAAAGTCAAACATCAGGACTTTGCTGTTGGTCTCTTCCCCTCCTTGCAGGAGCTGATCTTTTTATCATAGTCTTCCCCACAGATTGATCTTATACCACTCTTTTGAATCACTGCCTAGTGACTCTGCAGTTGTGGGACTGACATGGTCCTAGATATAGTCTTAGAAATCCCAGTGATTTGTTACCACTTTTGCCATCTTCCAGTCCTCACTTTCAGTCTGAAAGAAAAGTATCTCCCCTTGCCGCAACCCAGTGCCAGCCTCCAGTATCTCAGAACTTCTTCCTTATTGGCTTCTTTGCAGTATATGAGTACAAAGCATACTGAACATGTATTTTCTATGTAAGAACATTATTTCAGATGACTGTTTGGCAAAGAAAATGTTTCAGAATTGGAAAAAAACAGACTAGCTTGTAAATGCTGCCAAAAGCACCGAATTTTTTTTGAGGGCAGACACTTTGGATGTTTCAGCAGGCAGAAAACCACTGAGGGATATTTTTCAAAATATTAAGTACTGTCCTTTTGAGACTGCCCAGTTATTTGGAAGAATGTAAAGTATATTCACAGGATACTGGAATCCAGCCACCTGACACTGCTTGAGTAGGAAAAGTTACTGCAAATCAAAATTGGTCTTTGGATTTTAATAGTATTAATAAAAAGGACAGAAGGAAACTCTTGCATTTGAGTAGGAGTTTATTTTTAGTTAACTCAGTAGCTGAAAATAGAATTTCCTATACATAGGAACCACATTTTGCCTCTGGTGTGGGTGTTTCTGTCTGGACGGACTTGGAAGAGGTTACTCGTGACAGATGTATTATCAGTTCTGCACTCAAGGCAATCCATACTTGCATTGTTTTGGAAGTTTAATGATGAGCTGAATGCTGAACTCACAGTCTGAGAAATAAGCTCAGAGAAAATAAAACATCTCTTTGTCCAGTGTAGGCATTCTTTGAATTGCGTTTGGAATGTGCCATCCTCGCTGACTGTCAGCTCTTGAGGCTTACAGAAATGTTAGTGGATGAATTATGTAAAAGCCTGTCCTTTCTCACCTTTTTTTTTGTGTGTTTTTATTCATGCTTTTCTTTTCATTGCACTCTCTGTGACAAAAGTTCAAACAGGCTTGGGGAGAGGGGTAGCAATGTACACCGCTGGACTACTGGACCAAAACAGTAAGGATCATGTTCAGTATTGTCTGCTTGGTTCTGTTGAGCTGCCCTATAGATTCTCATTACACAACTCTGCAACATTAGCTATAAAAATAAGTATTGAGAAATGAATAGGTCAGAAAATGAGAGTGAGTTCATTCTGTAGTGATTTCAAAACCACAATTGTTCCCCTCTTTCCTCCTCTCCCCCCAGAAGCAGAAATGAAATGATGTCATTTTACCTAGCTTTATATGTCAGATTTTCCGTAATTCACTCATGGACTCAAGAGTTCAAGCAGTTCAAGAGTAACTTATTCCTCTTTTACTTTCCTTTATTCTTTTCAACTTTATTGAAATGCAGCCATTCAGGGTATATTGGATTCTTGATATTTTTTCATTATAATGAAAGAACTTAGGGTTTTTAGACATATGCCTTTGAAAGAGATTACATCAAGAGCTTTTTGGACTGCAGTCTGACCTCGCAGGAGATAGAATATATCTATTAACATCAGTACTGCCATATTGGTATAAACAGCTTGTCACAGTCAAGGACTCACTACTCAGAAAATGGTTTTGTTTTTGGAACTCAAGCAGTTGACAGCTAGAGGTGCTAATTAATCGAAAATTGTGTGTAGAGCTATGGTGCATAAGATAGAACAAAGAAATTATTACTGGTTTCATAAATGGAAGAAAAGAATGCTCTTAAACGTTGAGATCCATAAGGCTGTGAATAGTTTCTTCAAGAAATGACTATGTGAATTAAGCCTCTCCAAACATTCAGAGCACTGAAAATCTGTTGTATGCAAATTCATGTAACCTTTGAACATGAACACTATAGTAACACAAAACATACTTCTTTCTGTTCAGATGTAGCAACCATTTACATAGAGAGGCTGACAGTGTGATCTTAGAGGCCCTTACACTAAGCCACACAGCCAGCCTTCTCCCCATGCTGTGCAGCTCCAGTGCAGATCAGTACAGCTTGGGAAATGGGTTAATGGTAGCTTAATCTTAGTAGAAAACACTGCCTATCTATTCTGATATTTAATTATTCTTTTATATCTTGTCCTACTGTGTATTCAGTGATTTTTTTCAAATACTGTTTACCCCCTGGAAATATGAATAGCATTACCAAAGAGAGGCCTGTAGTACTCCATCCCTGGGCAACTCCTAGGACAGCCTAGTTATAACAAGTCACAACCTAGTCTTGAAATGCCTGCTTCTGTTCTTGGAAAGAGTTTTGTAAAACCAGCTGCATATCAGAAACCTCCTTCAGAATGTAGTTCATAACTGCTATACAAAGATCTATGCTAGCTGAGCTGGAGCTATGTTTCCTTTGGCTTACTCTTTATGGCACCATGCTTCCTGCCTGTTCAGTTCTGGGTACCCTGGCTTGAATGGCTCTGGCACGGTCAGATGTTTCAGACCAGGCCCACTCCTATCAGTCATGGAGATGTAGGTCAGATCCAGAGTGGAGTCACATTTCTTTCCCCAGTGGACCTGTGTAGTGAGCTGGCTCTTCCCATGCTTGTGTCAGCCCCAGCCCCAGAGGCCACCAGGGCAGTAAGGGCAGTTGGGCTCAAGGGGAGCTCAGGCCTGCAGAGGACATGACAGTGTCAGCTCCTTGAGCACTACACTGAGGCCAGGTAACTCAGTGCTGCTTCCTGTGGGCTTTTACTCTAATGGACAGTGAAAGATGAGGTCCTTCAGAGTGTGATTACTGGAATAACTGTCTAATCCTTTTGCTCTGGCTTATACTTATGAGCAACCTATCAGTTCCCACTATTTCGGGAGCCTGGCAATATACGTATCCCCCAAAAATCTCTTTGCTGAATGACTAATGGAGATAGGTTCCTAACTGGCACTCTGAATCATCTTGCTGTGGCCAAGCATCTAACTATTTAGCTGTTGAAACATACAAGCTGGATGTGTCTTTGGCCAGTTTCTGATAAAATCAGGAATCAAACCCAGGAATCCTAGTTCACAGATATTTCTCCTGTAGCCATCAGAAAACACCTTGTGCTTTTCTACCTCTAAGTATTTTCCATGACTTCAGTTTCCTTCCGAAACTCAGACCTAAAGCTGCCTGTAAAATGTGACTTTCAGACACACATGGGAAATTCTGATATAAATAAAGAACCACGGGTTTTATCAATTGACTTTTTTTTTTTAATTTCATAAGGTATAAATTTTAATGAGCCAACATAAGATAATAGTACTCCTTGTTTGATTTGCTGTTTTTGTGCCTTTAATCTGTTTGCTTGCTGCAGCTCTCTGAGAATTTTAGTACCAAATTAGATGCAGATCATTATAAGGCATATTAGATGTGCATATTCCTGAGCAGTCACACAGTCAATATGGTTTTTGTTTGTTTTCTTGCTTTTTAAGATTAAACCACAAAAAAAACCTTTGGCTATAACTGAAGGTTTGGATTCAGTGAAAGACTGTTCTCCATAAAACATACTCAGATACCTGGAGTCATATCAGGGACTCCATGTGTGCTATATTGAGATTTGTGCTGTCTTGAGTTTGTCTCCTGGTAACTTTAAGTGCAAACAGAGGACACTTGAATGTTTATAATTTTTACATGATAGAGTTAGTGCCCTCTGATTTCTCCTGTCAATTTTCATTTCTCTCTTCGTGTTCAGGCCTTCTCAGGGTGACTAGTGTTGACTAGTGTACCCAGATCCTCTCCAGCCTGCGAAACACTGTGGAATGGTAGTTTGTTCTGGACATATTAGCCTTCCAAAGAAGAAACACAGGAGTAATACTTCAGGATTCTTGTATTTTTAATTTAGTTCCTTTTCCTAAGCTTTGTTTTCATTTGGCAAGGCACATGATTGCAGCCTAGAGAACTTCTGGGTTATTGCCTATCATTTTCTCTTGGCACTAGTTCTTGTAAACCTACTGGCTTTATCTTTCACTGCCTGGGTTGGCCCCTCAGCTTTTTCCAGGGGAGCACAGTGATTCTTAACCTCAGTGATGAGCCAGATAAAATGGTTCAGGTGCCACACATAGCAGCTAGCAGCCCATTTTCTCCTTGTGGAGAAAGTAATAAGTATAATAAAGTAATACCTCTCTCATCATTATCCAGCCAGTAATGATGCAGTTTTCTCTAGCTATCCAGGCTTCCTGTCTTTGGGAGTGTTTATGCAAGACATTTGTAAATCTGGATGTTTGTCCATTTAACCACCACCTTCTGTTATGATTGGCATTACTCAACATGGATTTGATTTGTGTGTGTGTGTGTGTGTGTGTATGTAATGTCTTATGAATATTACTAGTAATGAATTACAATAAGGTCAATATGAGAGAGGATCCTTGTAAACTTCTTGTCCTGGTGTTGCTCTTCCAGTCTGAGAAATGGACTAAAAAAAGCACCTGTTGCACAGATGCTTTTTTATGTTGGTACATTGAACAATGAAGCAGTTTGTTCCTTCTTTGTTCCTTAGGTACCTATATTGCAAGCTTGTATCTGATTTCATCTCCCTGTTTAGCTTGTGGTTTACTGGTTAGTTTTTGGAATTGTCTTCTGTTTTCTCGTGAAATCCAAAGGGTAACTTCTGTGTGAATTCATGTGCATGGCACACCAGAGAAATAGATGGCTAGATCTGGAAAGTCACACTGTACACTCTTGTTATCCTCCAATGTCTGAGAACATTTAACATCTTAACAGAACATCTTAAAACACTAGCAAAAAGAGTAGTAGCTGGACCTATGGAGAACAGAACGTGCAGCTTTACAGGAGTTATGGATTGTTTGTGTCTCAGAACTTGAGTATGAAAGGTGTGTACTTGAGTACGTGCTCGACAATGTGAATACATTCCCTTTTAATGGAGTTTAACGCTTCTGTCTTCTAGATTCAACTTCCAGAAAAGCTGATGTTAAATAAGATCCATAGTTGTATGCAGTGAACAAATCTTATGATAATCCACTGTTAATAATTGAAGAGGAGAAACTTTGAGTGATAGAAAGGGAAACCTTCTCTTAGACATGAGATCTGACTTGGATATGAGGATTGAAAGTCACCTCTGTAAAGCTAGCTGGTTGTTTTTGAAATGGTGAAGGAACACAGTCTCCCCTGGAACAGGGCAGTGTTCTTGTGGGGGTCAGGAAAAGCTCTCCTTCCCTTAGGAGTTGTTTTCCCCTGTCTGGCTAACATACCTTTTTTATCAGTAAAGTTGCATACCTGTTCTAAGGATTCCTACGTGTTTCAGAAGAATTTAATTTGAATAAATATTAAATGATGTAGAATACATTTTCTTGGGAAATTCAGTTATTATCTAGAAAGAAGAAAAGCCAACCCAAAACCTCAGAAAAAAAAAATAAAGGCGTTATTGAAACAAGCTCTTACTAGTTGGCTCTATTTCCCATTGTCATGGACGTGTTTGTGCTATGACAGTGCAAGTTTGCCACTAGGCTGTTAGTATCTTCTCATATTTCATCCCATGTGTGAGGCCAGCTGCTTCTGTCTACCTTCATTGTTGAGGATCTTTTGATAATACATTCCTGCATACCAAGACAGGGAGGGTGCATTTCCTACTCATACCACACGTTTCATTATTGTGGCAAGCTTTTCTCAAAGCAAAGAAAAACCAGCCAGTTACACAGCTTCCTGTAATTATTCTAGTGATGTGTTTGCAGAAAGCAAGCTAAAATCAAGCCCTCTAAAACCATCCTAATCCAGATCCAGACAGCGCTAAATGAGTGTATCCTCATTGATACTCCAAATGAGAATGTTAAAATGGGCAATTTGCATTTTCTATTAGTATTAATACTACTTTTCCTGCAGTCTATGAACACAATTAAAAAATAAAGTAATACCTCTACTGAACTGGAGAATTTGTCCATTTTTTACCAAGTCTGCAAGCTTTCCTATTCTCCTAAAGTGTCAGGGCTCTGTGCAGAATTGGTGCATACATGCAAGGAGGATGGAGCAGTGTATCAGAACAGCTCTTGAAGGAGTAACCAACAAGGACTGCAAAGTGCACAGTCTCTGCAGAGAGAGAGCAAGAATCTGAACGCTCTGGCACTCTGAATGCTCTGTTTCAGCAAAGTACTGAAACTAATACATGACTTCAAATGTGTGAATGCTTTGCCGAAATCGGCAAGATCATGAATGTGCCAGAAATGAAGGGCACACTTAAGTGCTTTGGCAGACTGCTGTTTTGTTGAGTTAGGCTATTCTGGTGGAGATGCTGAACGTGTAACTTGATGGTTCTCCCACTTCCCACATCTTAAGCTTTTTACCATAAACTCTGAGGTTTAGATGCTGAAAATAATCTAAATATCTAAACCATCTAAGTGTCATATCTGTGAGCAAAAATTTAAGCTCAGAAATCTTTAGCTAAGAACTAAGAGAAATGGGCAACTACTTTCATTGTAGCAAATGCTTTATTTAACACAGGCTTCAGATGCAAGTTGGATCCTGACAGCATTTGTAAAGAGCAGGCCCTTTTATTTTGTATTTGTAATAATGTCTTTCATGCTTGACTTCTTCCACTGAAATCTGAAAAAAACAGTTTGTTGAAAAAAAGCCATATAGGCTTGAATGGTTATGTGGTTAGTTGATGGAAATTCATCAACATTTAATAATTTAATATCACCCTGTTCTTCCAGGAAGCACACTTTAACAAAGAGCACCTTCACTTGGTTTTAAATGCACCGATTTGGTACAACCTTCTTTCGGAGTGAAAAGATACTATAGGCAATGTGCCTGTAAGTAAGTTTGTACACTCTTCAGTTTACAGTGGTGATCCTTCTCGTATATTTTGGCTTTTTCTCTTTTTCTTTCTGTATTCACTACACTTTACAGAATCCATTCTATATTGGGATTCTGTATATCACTTTGCACCGTAAAATCTGGCCTTTTTTTGAAGCATGCTCTTTAAGCTTCTCCTAACATGGGTATTTTTTGTCTCAAATTGCAAATATGTATGTGATCTTTTCACTATGTATTGATCACCTTTTCCTTCATCACTTCCTTTCTTCAAGTCTAAATGAGAAAAAACAAGATGCTCACAAGTCAGCTTCCATCTTTCTAATCACTAGATTAATCAGCTGAAATGTGAGGAAGACCTGGGCAAAACATGAAGTATTTCTTCAGTTAATTATTGATGTATTTTCTTTAATTAATACAGATTATTACTTAAACAACTTTGAGAAAAGGAAGCAAGGACAACTTCTTGGCCATTAATATCAGAGCTCTGCCAATGTATTTAAGGAGGTCAAATGACCTGACAACTTGCCTGCACCCTCATCTGGTAAAATAATAAAGAGGCTTAAGAATTCCCGTATAGGCTTCCAATTTAACCATGCTAAGGGATTTCTTAAAAATAAATGTGGTATGGGGGGAAAACAAAGTACAAACCTAAAAAAAATTTTTTTTGTCTCTTCTAAAAAGAACAGCTGTAATATATTACTGCATATTGTTCTCAACTCTGTTTTTTCTTGGCATAGATAAGTTTCCACCCAGCTAATTAGAAAGATTTTCCATTTAAGCTTTTCCTTGATATAGTTTTTATATGATCATGTTGTTTGGTCAGTTTCCTATGGACGTGGGAAAGGTAAGAAGCAATACCATATTATATAAATAATTGAGTTATTGTTTTGTTGTGGTTTTTTTTTTTTTGTAAAAAAAAAGCTTGCCATTTAGTTTTGAAAATACCCCACATAAATATGTTGGTAGTGTTTTGCAAACCTTCACAACAGGACGGATCTGTTGCAGTCGGTGCAAGTCTTTCCACTGACATCAATGTGCAGTGGATCAGGGCTCATTTATGTGCTGCTTCTAGCTGTGTTTTCCTGCTGAGATTTGGTGAAGTTGACAGAGATAGCTCTTGCATTTTTATAATTCTACACAGGTGGTAACTTTTGTGTTCATGAAGTATCTTCTAGTCCAGCAAGTTTTACCAGCTGTTTTCAGGTCCAGTAGAAGGACCTGTATTTGTACTGTGAGGACACGGATGGAGCATCTGTGCTGGAGCAGTTTTGGGCAAGGACCACCAAAGCTCGGAGACTTCCAATGTAAAAGCTACCATGCAATTCTGCAGTTCTGGTTTCAACTTCTGTGCTCTGCTCTGAGCCCTTACACATCTCCCACCTCACCTCCTTAGAGCTAGCAGTAACACTCATAGGCACTGCTTGATTTGATCACTTTTTTTTTTTTCTTTTTGCCAAACTGGTCCTGTGTAACAAAAAGAGTGAAAAAGAGGTTT
This sequence comes from Numida meleagris, assembly GCF_002078875.1. Lineage (NCBI taxonomy): Eukaryota > Metazoa > Chordata > Aves > Galliformes > Numididae > Numida > Numida meleagris. The sequence continues at coordinate 30,491,177 of NC_034414.1, read as the reverse complement.
TTTTTGTTTTAGACTTTTAGTTCATAAGAAAGCATTAAATCTTCTAACGTCTCACTGTAAATGGGTGTTCTGCCCTTTGTAAAATCAAAATGGCCTGCAGCTTGCCAAAGCTACTCATCCTAATTGTCTGTTCTGGAGTAACTGTGGATTTAATAAGGAAAAGCCTACTGGCTGACAACAGCTTGAATGAGAGAACAGTGGGGTTTCTCCTGTGGAGGCTGATTAATTTGCAGAACTAGAAAAGGGATGGTCGGGAAAAGAAAGCAGCATGGGGAGCTCCAGAAAGGTACAGAACAGTCCTTTGCCTAGGGTAACTGGACTGGCACTGGAGTGGGTTAGCCTGCTTACCTCTCTTCAAGAGCATCAGGGATGTCAGAAGGAGGAGTTGGGCCAGGCTTGCTGCTTCTATCCGCGCAGCAGGGATAGGACAGCGGTGAGCAAAGATCAGTATGGGTCATTTGGTCTTCCTGTAAACAACAGCAACCTTTTTCACAGGCAAATGTTGCTGTACATCACATTTGGTTGTCTCTATATAAAGAACAAAATACCACCCCCATCAGAGTACAGTAATGAAATGCCCAGCTGCAGATACAGCAAAATCCATTCCAGTTCTGCTCAGTTATTGTCTGTCTCATCTTTAGCAGATGGCTAGATGATGATGTCTGCTGTAATAAAAATATTGAAAACAAAAAGCTGCCAGCTGAATAGGAAAACTGAGTAATTTCTATTTTTATAATGTGGTACACGAAGCCATTATTTCTGCAGCCAGTAATGGCCATACTCAGTAACAGCCACGTGAGAACATTTAGCAGCAAGAAGCTCCACTGCAGTGCTCAATTCCCAGTCTTCTGCAAAGATGGGGCACTCACAGCGTAAGCAGAGCGGGCAGGAAAAATCTGGCCAAAGCCTGTACTGCCTTCGTATGTCACTTGGAAGAGCAATGGTAGCTGTAACATGCTGGTAGCAGCAAGAGGCATTCTTCCTCACTGAGGTAGAATATCTAAGGCTTGCTTCAGTGCTGCTTGCACAAGGCATTCCCCTTTTCATAGCCAAGCATTGCCTGGCACCACCACATTCACAGCCAGTGCAGCCAGTGAGATGGCTCTGGGGGGAATTCCTACCAAGGCTATGCCTTTTGAGCCTTCAGCTGCACTCGGGGTTCTCCCCTGGCTCCCTGATATATGCTGTTTTTCTCACTGTGGTACATGCAGACATAATGTCAAAAGTAAGCATGGTTTTACAGTTAAACTGTAAAGCAAAACTGCTCATAGACCTTTTTCTTCTGTAGGTCCTGTGTTCTGGATTATATAACAGAAGTTGACTGAGTATGAGCCGAGAGCTGATTGAAAGTTTTGAACAGATGATGCTGTACGAATGCCCACTGGATAATTACCTTAACTCTCTTTACACTGAATAGATTTTTAAATGACAGAATATCCTTTGGCACTAATTCATTCACTCATGTGAGTGATATCAGGGAGCAAATCATTCCCTCCTGGAAAGTGACACTCTGACACTTTGTTGTTGAGGTGCATTGTCTGTATCATATTGGCAACATCTGTGAAATTTTAAAGTGTTCAAAACTTTTGAAAACGACAGGTGATTTTCATAACTGTGGGCTAATAACCCAGTTCTTGAATTTCCTAATTTTCCGGAATTAGTAAACATCCTTCTCAAACTCAGACTCTGTCAGAGGTTTCTGGGCCAGTTCGGCACAGTTCTGTGACTAATGGGGTGGGGGGACTCATGGGCCTAGAAACAAAACAGTGGCAACAAGCTAAGGGAGAAAAACTAATTTACTAAAAATGATATTGGAATGCAAGATAACACAATATAATACAATATAATTGGAATTGAAGCTACTCATAGAATCATAGAGTCATAGTATAGCCTGGGTTGAAAAGGACCGTAATGATCATCGAGTTTCAACACCCCTGCTATGTGCAGGGCTGCCAACCACTAGACCAGGCTGCCCAGAGCCACATCCAGCCTGGCCTTGAATGCCTCCAGAGAAGGGGCATCCACAACCTCCTTGGGCAACCTGTTCCAGCATGTCACCACCCTCTGTGTGAAAAACTTCCTCCTAATATCTAACCTAAACCTCCCCTGTCTCAGCTTAAAACCATTCCCCCTTGTCCTATCACTGTACATCCATGTAAACAGTCTTAAATAATAAATCAAATAAAAGGAGAGAGAGAGTGTCCACAACAGAAGGCCTTACTCTACTGCTGAAGGCGAGACAGCTAGGGAGCACACACAGCAGTGATTACCAGTAAAAGAAGGGGCAGTCTCGTGACTTACAGTGAAAGTCCTCTGGGCTTTGTAGTTCTTCTCTTCTGAGAACCAGATCCCCGGAAAAATCGACAATCCATGAAACTGGAGCATTAACTCTTTAATTCCCAGCACTCTATGATGTGTAATACCTATAACAAAAATCGTAAAACCATGACAGACTCCATGAAGGCACCTTGGCTGTCCCATGCAATCCCATTGTCAATACAGTGACATTTTGAGCATACAAACAGCTTATCAGCTCTGTTACATATACTGCAGTCATAATGTTCATAATTAACTGTTCCAAAGATTCTCCTGAGATTTGCTTTTTTTTTTAGAAAGGAGTTTGCTTTGTTATGAAACAGTATCAGTTCTCTTGTCCAGAGAAGGGCAATGAAGCTGGTAGAGGGTCTGGAGCACAAGTCTTATGAGCAGCGGCTGATGGAACTGAAATTATTCAGTCTTGGGGAGAGGAGGCTCAGGGGGATACCTTATAGCTCCCTACAATGACCTGGAAGGAGGTTGTGGCATGGTGGGGGTCAACCACTTCTCCCAGCTAACTAGCAATAAGATGAGAGGGAACAGCCTCAAGCTGCACCAGGAGACATTCAGATTGGATATCAGGAGAAACCTGTCCTCTGAAAGAGTGCTCGGGCACTAGAACATGCCCAGGGAGGTGGTGGAGTCACCGTCCCTGGAGGTGCTCAGGAAATGTACAGGCGTAGTACTTAGGGACAGGGTTTAGTGGGCAATATTGGTGGTAGGTGGATGGTTGGACTTGATGATCTTTGAGGTCTTTTCCAACCTGGGTGATTCTATGATTCTGTGAAAACAGCAGTTTTGCTTGCTTCATGGAAGATGTTTCATTTGCTGCACCTAGTATCTCATATGTTTAGTCCTAATTATCATTCTTTGTTGTTATCAAAGAGAACAACCTCTGGTCTTGTTCCATCTTTTTATTCCAAGTTCCATACAGCAAGGGGTCAGGAATAAATGCAATATATGGTCCTGTGGTAGTATGTTAGGGTCTTAAAATTTGTCATGCACTAATTAATGCTAGTTTATTCCGGTCTGCAAGTTAATTAGTGTATTTTTTTGAATGAAGGCACATGCATAAAGCAATTTATACATGTTATCTCTTATACTTAATTTGAAAAAGTTATTGCTTTTCTGAGAGGTTGGGAGAAAACAAATTTATTTGTTTGTTTTTCTGTTTTATTATCCATATCATCCGTATTTGTTCAGATATATGTACTGAGTAATCTTGTCCCCTTGCCATATGTTACCCAAATGGGAAATACTAATTGCCCACTTTATACAGTGTTTTAGAACTGCCAAAGAAAAGCTTGATGGAAGTGAAAGTACTTGCTTTACCATTATCTCCAAGATAAACTAAAAATTATCCATGTGTGGTTTTGTTCATTACGCATTATTTTTAAATCTGAAACTGCTTTAGATATTGCATATGTGTTTGGACCTTTGCTTTATCTACAGGATAATTAACTCTTAAAATTAAATACTCTCTCTCTCTGTCTCCTGCAACTTCCTAACTTATCTTTGATATCTACACATTTAATAACAATTTATTCCATTAAATTCTCCATTTCCCCCTCCATCTCAGTGAAGCTTCAAACAGTGTGCATGTAGGTCCACAGCTGATGGTCTATTTCTGAAGAAGTACCTGATGCTGCTTGCTTTCAGCCTGCCACCCACTAGGTTCATTCATAGTCTGTAGTTCTTACATTTGAAGAGATGATGAACAGACCACATTTTGTTTTTCACAATTCAATAAAGCTTTGTCATATTTAACTTTAGCTGGATCCTTTCCAGGCAGGAGAGCTCTAGCTTTAGCAACTCGGCTGCTCCATGTATGTGCTAGCATTTCTGTTGCCCTGTTCTGTATGTCTCCCATCTCCACTGTACCTTTCTTAAGATTGAGGACTCAGTTCCACATAGCATTCAGGATGCAGCATGGATTTATACTGTGGAAAACTCTGTGCATTATTTAATCCATATTTCTTACCTAATAATTCCTAGATTTTTATTTGCTTCTGCATCTACTACTGAGCAGTTAGGTCTTCTATCTTCCAGACTTTACTGGAGCATCTCAGAGACTCTCATTTTATATATATATTTCCCCTTCTTGTGTGAATAACCACGTACTCTTGGCTAGTTTGAATCTGACATTTGCTATTTTCTTCTGATAACTTCAATTTCTCGTATTGGAGCGTCAGAGAAATCCACAGAAATAGTAGTAGAAATCAAAAAATATGTTCCATTTATTAAATTATCCTTTTTTTTTCTTTTTTGTATTGCTCTTCTTCAGAAGTAAGTCAAACTAATAGATTCCACAAAGAACTTATGGTCAAACTGTGAGTAATTTTTAGAAATCTTTTTAGTATATTTTTGAAGAGTCATTTTAAGAACATTTTTAGGCATCTTATAAAAGTGGCACAAAGCAATGTTGGAAGCAAGTAATCTCCAAGCTCCTTGGTAGAATCCCTCACACAGGTATAGGATAGAGTACATGCTGACGTATTATCTTAAATTAACAGCTCTATGGCAAGAGGATTTGTTTGTAAGCTGTAAAGGGTTGAAAGGGACACCACTGAGAGAGAATCCACCCAAGCATAGCTGGGCCTGGCACAGAGCCACTCCACGTTGGCTGGACCAATGTTAAAATTTCTAGCTTGAAAGTAATTGACTTTTATTAGAAATCTCTTATTCATTATTTTGCCTTAATTCTAGTTTTTTGAAGTTGAAACATTAAAGTGCAGTCAGGTAATCTCCATGCTACGCAAACTCAAAGCAGGTTATATTTTGTAAGATGAAGCTTAATCCTTGATACTAATTTTTCAGTTCTAAATTCCTACTTATTTTTCCATGATTAATTACAACAGATCATTAGCTACAGTCATTTCCCATGAAGGGTAACGACTAAACTGGCAACCTCTTAGACGCTGTAGGATGTAGTTTGCATTTTCAGCAATCAGACATAGTGCACAGTCTCTTTCCTCCTGACACCTTGTAGCAAGGGGATATCCTGAGCTGGTGCATGCTTCCTATACTACCTCTGAGGGGAGCCATTATCCAACAGTTCTGATTAATGCCATGGAAACTGTATCTTTTTAATCTTTGAGGCATTGCGTGGGCCTCATTCCAATTTTTCTTGAGTCAGAAGTAGGTCCGCAGAAGACCACAGCCCAATTTCAATAGAACATGAAATAAGATGAGTATCTTTATAGTACTTCCGTTGTTTTCAGTATGGCACAAGGAAGAAAAACAGTGAAATGAATTTGCACGAGACATAACATGTAATTATTTTTCCTTTTAATATCTGCTAATATCTCCATTCATCTGAAATTAAGAACACATTCTGAAATTTAAAATTTCATTTTCAGCTGAAACCCTGAGTGACAAGCATAATTTCTGAGACCACAATTTCACTTGGAAAAGTGGGGCAGAGTTGGAGGAGGAGATGGAGGAAGAGAGATGAAACAACTCAGCAAACAGATGAAGAAATGGAATAGAATCATTATTGGTAAGCTGTGCCTGGGTTTGACAAAGAAAACATACAATGACTTCATGCATTTTGCATTACTCTCTAGCCCTCCTGAGTTTGGTTTAAAACTGTTCGTAAGTGCTGAATTGTCCTAATATACTCTTAGGAATATAGTTTATTTGTTTTTTGATGAGGCCAGATGGAATAGAATCATAGAATCACAGAATCACCAAGGCTGGAAAAGACCAAGATCATCTAGTCCAACCATGTGCCCACCACCAATATTTCCCCACTAAACCATGTCCTTTAGCACAACATCTAAATGTTTCTTGAGCACCTCCAGGGGCGGTGACTCAGCCACGTCCTTGGGCAGATATAAGACTGAGAAAATCATAGAATCATAGAATCATAGAATTAGCTAGGTTGGAAAAGACCTACAAGATCATCCAGTCCAACCATCCACCTACCACCAATAACCCCACTAAACCATGTCTCTCAACGCTATATCTAGACGTTTCTTGAACACCTCCAGGGACGGTGACTCTACCACCTCCCTGGGCAGCCCATTCCAGCGCCTGACCACTCTTTCAGAACAGTAGTACTTCCTAATGTCCAGCCTGAATCTCCCCTGGTGCAACTTGAGGCTATTCCCCCTCGTCCTGTCACTAGTTATAAGAGAGAAGAGGCCAACCCACTGTTATGTTATTCTTAATAACATAATTCTGAGAAGTCCTTAAAAACCTCAACAAAGAGTGGCACATTATGCAGCTGAAGGTTTTACACGAGTCCCAGGGTGAGAAATTAATGAAAACTTCCTGTACTTTGAACATGTGCTTATTGCATAGATATTTACTTAAAACACACACTAAATATGTTTCACTGATTGCAGTAAAGTCTAGGTTGTATAAGAAATTAAAAAAAAAATACTTAAAACTGGATAAGTTTATACATTTGAAACACACCAGTGTTTTTCTCTATGACTTCTACTTAATCTCTGTATTTGTTTTTATTTTTATTTTACAACTCCTAGAGGAAAACTGACTGAAAAGTTAACTTTGAACAAAATCTTCAAAGGCTCTAAAGTAAGTCAAAGCAAGTGGTCTCACCTTCCTTGTGTTTCGATCCAGCTTGACCAGGTCCAATAAGTGTGACAATGCCAAAGAGTGCTTGGAGAGAACCCACTGTAAACTTTAACTAAAATGAAGAAAAAAATCAGGGCAAGGACAAAAACATGAATGAAGTAGCTGCTGTAGTTGGTTCTTCTTCTTTTTTTTTTTTTTTTTTTTCTCAGCAGTGTTCTCAGAGCAGACCACAGGTTTCTAGCTCTTGTTATCTATTCTGAGACTTAACGATGGTGCAAATTGTGGGGGGGTCTTGCAAGGAACAGAGGCACATATGGATTGGAATTTGCACTGAGACCACCACTAGATCATTTCATGCAGACTTAAAAAAAAAAAGAATCCCCAAACCCCAATCATATGATAACTTCTGGCTGAACTCCTGCCCAGTTTGAACTGGAGTCAAAACTTAGTTAAGCTAAATCTCCCTCAGCCCCAGCTTTCAAATAAAACAGTTGTTATTTTTGTTTTGTTTTTTTCAAATTAAATGAAAAAAGCTCCTTGGGATGTCTTCAAACCTCATTTTACTGATTCACTCCAAAATAATAGTAGGTGACTTAGACAAATGATCTGAGTGACTGATTCCATGGATGGAGAGAGTGAGTAAGAAGTGTATTCTCTCCCTTGGCTGTCATTCACTACTTTATCATTTCTCCACTCACATCCCACCAAATGTGTTGATTATTGCTTTGGACTCTCTATTTAATAAACTGCATTAAACTCTCCCTGGAAAACAAATGAGCGGTCTGGCTTATCTGCTTTTATCTTGGCATAATGAGACATTTTTTCTAATCAGCTGATTTGGAGAGAAGTTTGCCATGTTGAAAGTGGGGAGAAGTTTCACTCAAATTGAGTTGAACTGCCTGCTGCTTACAACTATACAGCTCTTTGCTGACAGCTCATGCACTTAGAATTTGGGCAAGATTTGCATGGCCTTGAACCAAAATAACATATTACAGTAGTTTTTCGAGTGCTTGAAAGGCATGACGATGATCTAAGACGAGCATTTAGTCCAAACCTAAAGGTCTGTTCCAATATATTCCAGTCAATCCTTACCTTGGGATTTTAGACTAAAGGCAGGAGTTCAAAATGTGCTTTTATTTATGAACACTGGGTAGGAGATATGAAGAGAGCAGAAAAACCTTCTAGTCTATAGGGATAAATATGCTTTGAGGTTCTGAGAGAACCCTGATGACTTTTGCGGATAACTGTTTCTATACCCACAAGTCTGTATGTTTCCTCACAGGTGCCGTGCCATGAGACGTCAAAGGGATATGCTAAATTTCAAGAAAACTTGAAATTTAACCTGTAATAAACGAGATACATGACAGCTTTAAATTCCAGCCAAAACATACTGGCATTTACCAAATTTGGAGAGGAAGACAGTGCACTTCAGAGTGTAAGTTAGTTTTTTGTTTTGGAATGATGAAGATTTTACTGTAATTGTCAGTCACATGCTTGCAAATTGCATAACAAAGCTTTTATTATTCCACTTCTTTTTTTTTTTTTTTTTTTTTTTTGAAGCATGGAAATTGAGGTTGAGATGCTCTTTCAATTCTTAAATGTTTGGATAGTTAATGGTTTGGACCATTTCAGAGAGGAACAGATGGTATGGATTTATTTGGTTCCTACTGAAGGGTGCTCCTGGTAGCTGCTGACATGGGAAGCAAACAAATGAAGCTTGAAATGGAGGAATAGCTTAAGACTAAATTTGTAACCACTAACTTTTTGTTTCTTTTCCTTGCTAAGTAAAGGACTTCATGAAAGCTGCACATATGAATGAAGCATATATTTTTACCAATTTAGGTTATAAATTGCTGCCATCCCAATCCATGAAGGAGAAAGACACAAATGTTTAAAAATGTCACTTAACAAAGCATTATTCCATTTCTAAGAGTGCAAAAGGATGGAAGCAAAATCTACAGCCACCTGTGTGGACATTTCTTGAGCAAGCCAAATAGTTTTCTATCAAACTGGAAATAGGTAAGCTCTCTTGTGTATCATTGTGCTCCACCTACTGGCACACTATTTATTACCTTAGTACAGGTATACAAAAGCCTGTCTATTAAACCAGCCTGCTAAAAGGGTTATTAATTCCCAGGTATGTTTCCTCCACCCTCTTATTCTTTTTGTTACTTTTTCTTCATTCTCTTCCACTTGATCATTAAAAACAAAAGAGAAGAAATAAAAATACTAAACAAAATGGAAGGAGGAAGGTGAGAAAGGGAAAATGCAAAAATTACTAACCTAAAACCTGAAAAACATGTGGTTTCAGTACCTTTAAGATTTTTTCAATTTCTCTTTGAGATGTCAAAAAAATACAGAGTAAACATGAAGGTTTTTGAATTTTTCTTGAAACATACTTGCCATTTTTCGCCCAGCACTGCTGCCAACTTTCTGACTGTGTAGTACAAACAGCTTTTCAGCTACTCCTACAATGGTGCATTCAGAAAAAGATGCATGTGCTAATGGCACCTGCACAGCCACTCATTTGTGGCAGTAAAGGAGCAAGTGGACATGCCAATCAGATAATATATGCAGTCTGGATGGCTATATACCTAACGGCCTGCCTGTGTGTGGTACTGTAGCTAACTGAAGGTACTGGGGTGACATGGAGGCAGATACATTCTCCAAGGTGCATCCATTTCGTACACAGTGGAAAAATGATTTTGCAACAGCAATATTTTATTTACATTATCAGTATAGTACAAAATAATGTTATCTTTCTGAAGTGCAGCTTTCAAAAAATAAAAAATATTTAGGAGCAGTATGTTTCTTAGCATCAAGTGTAGCTCATTCTTTTTCTTGTTAAATTTCTGAAAATCTCTTTATACACACAGTCATCTATTTACATTTAAAAAAATTGTGTGTATATATACATGCAGATATATGGTTTATCCATATGTGTGTATATATGTGCATTTGCATGTATGGTATTTCCTTAATGCAAGCAGATGACCACAAAGAAAGCGTTCATCAATGATACTGAAAATATTAAGGCACAGGGGATATTGGCTAGACGCACTATTAGATATGTGAAATAATTCTTGCCACTAGTTTTTCTAATGAAGTCCATCTGCAAATAACTTTATTTTAGTTCCAAAAAAGTTTTCAAATTGCTTTTAATCCAGCTGAACTTTTGAGGGATTAGCTATTATGTTCTCATTACTCCTTTCACTGACAAATGACTTTCAGGAGCAATTCTATGCTTGAGAATTAAGCCAAACAGAGTATTCCATTTCTGAAATGAAAATTAAAAAAAAAAAATCAAAATCCACTAATACCACAAAAGAAAACAAAAAGCAAAATAAAACTACCCCGCCAACCTTCTACCTCACTATAAGTTCAGTTTTAAATAATCTTTAAATAATCTCACTCATCTGAAAAAACAACTGGAGGAACCCAAAATATATTTGATGTGTTTCTGATTGATTCAGTATTATCCTTAAGAAATTTACCTCATTATTTTTGTTTAGCTTGGGGAAAATATAAGCAAATGAGTATATGCTGGGAAATAAAAAAGTGCGCATGCATTTTCATTCAGACTTCAGGGAAATCTAACTTATTCTTCAAATAGAGAGTAAGTTTCTAAATTCTCTAGAACTGTGTTGATAAAAGGTTATACTCTTGTATTGATTCACTGTACACTAAGGAAAAGTGTCACTGCAGTTCATTGAGTAGGAAATGCAAGAGTATCGACTGACAGCGCATGTGGCTTTTGCTGGGTGACTAAACTGCTGTATTCTCAATTTTGTGACATTGAAAGAGGTGATATAGGAATATCTACCCAGAGGTTGAATGCCCCTTCATTCAGTTTGTGCTCATTTTCAGACAGGTGGTGTAGGTAAATGTTTATTATGGTCCCTTTTGGATTAACATCCAGGAATTTTAGCTGCCAGCACTAGAATATTATTTATAGTCTTACAGTGCATTTCTAACTCATTCAGCATTAAAGAAAATAAAGCAGCCTTCTTTTTTTGTGGGTAGGGCAATGTTGTCATCTGATGGAAAATGGAACATCCAACTGAAGTTAAAATGAAGATACTCAAACTGAAGATTCTTCTACAAGACTGAACACTCAAAATCGGTACGTTGATTTTGTCATTACTGCAATCCCCTGGTAGGTTGTTCCTGGTAATGCTCCTGGTATGAGCAAGGTGGAACTGAAGAACACCCTGGTGTGATCCACTCTGCAGACCCAAAAATCATCTCTGCAATTTTCCCAGGGGTGTCTGTGCTGCATTCTGCCCGATGTGCCTTCAGTCAGTGTCTTCTCCACAGTGCTCTGTGGTCTACCTTCTCTCTTTCTACCTCTTATTCACTCAGAAAGAGATTTCTAATAACAAATCAAGAACAGACACACATTTATTGTAGGAATCAGAAAAATAAAAGAGGATGTGACAGATAAAGCAAATAAGTACTGCCTCTGCCCACGACAACATCCATATATCTGTGGGCTGCGCAGAGGCTGGGGGTGGCTGTGTAGAACAACTGCTGATAAAAGAGCACTGGGCACACGTGCATACTAGATGCAGCCAGCAAGGCATCGGGTGGTAGGCTCCTGCTGTACTGGGTTTCATATATGTGTCTGTTTGCTTGGCAGATGTAGCTCGTCTGGCAGCCTTGAACTTGGTATTTTGTTGGCAATGGAGGAGCAGAGTCCTTAAATAACAGTGAGAAGTCAGACATTAAAGTGAAGCAAAGAGGGATTATACTGTCTTTTTACCACCAAAGAGCAGGCCTGCAGCAGCTCTGGTACTTTCCACTCTCACTGTGGGTTAAGGGAGGCTCTGTTTCCTTTGGAGCTCTCCCCAGGCACGGGGCTGTGTGGGAGCTCATGCCCTGGCAGGAAAGACACGTGCTGTGCTCACTGAGGTTGCGTGTGTTATGAATTTTTGAACAGTATGTGAGAATATGGAAACTGTTGGGCACAGCAATGCAAGGTCTGCCTCTTTTCTTCTGGGATATACGCTGGCAGACCCGGGAAATTCCTGGGGATCATCCACACTGGTGAGCATACAGAAAAAGAGGTTTCCTGCCTGGGATTTCAGTTAGGGCACGGTGCTGTGTGCAGAAAGAACCGGACACTGTGTGCATTGTCAGAGAATTTGGCCTCAGGGGAGCTAACAGGGATGCTGTGACAGGATACTGTACACACAATGACTTATATTTCCAATCAGGATTAATAATTGTTCAGGCCATCAAACATAAATAGCTGGTGTTTAGACAAATGAATTTTATATCAAGCTTTTGGTCATATGTATTCACGCACTGCCACATCAATTGAAAGCAGGAGGAGGGCCATCAAAGGAGCTCTGGTTATGGGCAGCCTGACCTGATGGGTCCTGGGAAAAGTGTAGGTTTCGGTGCTGAGTACACAGATCAGGCAGGCTAAGCCTGCATGGGAAAGGAATGGCCAGAATATGTTGCTCATCATTATGGCATGAGAGGAGTCAGTTTAAGTTTGTGTATGAACATACTGAGAGAGATGTATACTCTTCTGTGTTTCATGTTGGCCTGTTTACTGGCATGTTTACTAGCTGTATGAGCAACACCATACCTCAAAGTGGTCGGCCCAGTTGCTGTCACCAAAGCAGTAACAGCCAAATGCAGAATTTTGTTTCTGTGGGGGAGATGGATGCCATGGGGACAGAAATCACAGACCTAAAAGCCAATGAATAAGGCAATAGAGAGTTCACTGGCTCCAGTAACCTCCTCTCTGGCAAGCTGAGCTCTCAGTCCAGAGGTCTGACATTCCTTTTCCTTTGCCTGCTTGCTCTGAGTCACACAGATTCTTTCTCTCTGTGATTAGGTGGGAAGCATGCTGCCTAGCCTGGCATGACACTTATACAGGTGGCACCTCTTACTTCATGTTGTTGATACTCACATTGGCTTCAGAAGAACATCTGGGAAAAGACATCAAATACTTACCTCAGTAGAGAGAATCAGAGGCAAAATGTAGTTATGAGATATGCTAAAACATATATAGTACATTATAGATGTGTGTGTATGGAAACTAAATATTAAGTTCATTCATGCAATTAACCTTAACTCAGAGCAGAAGTTCAATAAAATTTGAATTAATCTCTCAGCTTGGTACTCTGAGGACAACATTTTGCTCTTTTTATAACTTTAGACACTGACTGGATGGAATTTCAAAGGTGTCCTTGCAAAAAAAGAATCTCTTTTCAGAGAGATGTTACAACAGTGTATCTTACAGGTACAATACTACCTAGTGGGCATGTCTTTGTGCCCATCAGAGTTGCAGGTAAAGCACAAACACAATGAGAAAATTTGGCCCAAACATGTATATTATACCTCTGGTTTTTAGAATCCCATGGGACTAAATTCTTAAACATTTCAGTACTTCTCTTTTAAGGATGAAATTTAGCATTTTTGTTACAGTTCTAAACAAATGACAAATGGTTCTGATGAGATTTCCAAACTCCTGATTTTTAGAGTAACAAAACCATGAGCATCATGAGAAATAAACTGCCCCCACCAGACTCTCCCATTTGGTAAAAAGCGTGCCAGAGCTCAGATAGGCTGCCAACACTGCAAAAGCTAAACAAGTCATAACTGTAGGCAAAACACTTGTGCATCTGCAGCCCAGGAGAGCCACTGTCATCCGACTTGGAGGAAGAGCAAAAGGAAAGCACTGCTGACTCACAGGGACAGGTGGAGGAACAAAGCAGTGGCTTTGGCTTTATCATGGAATTGACTGTAAAGGAAAATTTTTATTGCCAAGGGATTAGTTCCACCATCAAATATCTTGTTCTTGACTAAAAAAATGAGTATTTCTCTTTGAAGTTCCATTGACTTATCAGCATACGAGCATTCTTCTGGCACTGGCACAGTTAGGAGAACCATCTTAGTAGGCCTGACCCAAATGCCACTGCAGTCAACCAGATAGGAAAAAAAGTTAGTCACTGGAGTGCTCTCATACTGAAATACACAGCATTTGTTAACGATCTGTGTTATGACTCAGAGTAATGGCTAAGAAAAGGCTCAATTTCCTATTGCTCCTTAATTTTTTTTTTTTTGAAAACATTAAAATATAGTCTTTCTTCAGCATTTTGAGTTAGAAAGCTTTTGTTTCCTTCAAGCTGGAACTTTTTAAAATTTTGAAATTAGCAAATTTAGGCATAAAATGATTAAAGACAGATCAGCATTGTCAGAAGATATTAAAAGATTATAGAAATTAGATGTTCCAGCTGACCTCAGCTCACATTTTTCAGATTTTCAATTTGTGGAAATTATTAACATTTTTGTCTTTCATCCTGAGCTGAGAGGGGAAAAAAAAATGCCAGCAGCTCAGAACTATCTGCCTTAGCAGTAGGAGAATGGAGTTTCCCATTCTCCTTCAGTCCCATTTAGTTGCTCTGTTTTGAAGTTATTTGCTTAGGGCCACTTATTCCTGTAATTTATAAAGGCTTTCTAATGGAAGAGATGCACTGAGGCAATGGAAGTGGCGAAGTACTTCCTGACTATGAAGACCAAAGCAGCTCATAATTTGTGCCCCTCTCCCTGCTTCACTTTTGTTCTGTTTACTCCCCAAACAAGCAAAGCACCTTGCTGATACACAAGCCTCTGTCACACTCAGAGTCCTTAACTAAGGACTGGTTAGACTTCTTGCAGACTAAGTTTCCAAACACAAGAATATTTTTATATGCAATTAAAAATCTTAATAGGTTTTGCAAAAAGCTAATCCAGAATAAAGAAGATTCTTCTTTGACAACTTGCAAATAATTGAGAAAATTGTGACCACAACGTCTCTGAAGCTCTCTCCAGAGTCAAAATGGAATTTTTATTGCTGCATTGCCTTTTTAGTCTTGCCACTTTTTAGCACTTTTAGCTCTAGAAGCAAAGTCTAAATATATGAGCAAAAGTTTCTGATGCAGTTAGAAGCAGCTTATTCAGTCTATGATGTTTATGAACTGCAGGCCAGTCCAGTTCTTTCAAACCTCTGCACTGCTAAGATTTCCAGGAAGTTGTTCAATGCTATGTCATATGTTATTAAGAAGCTATACATGTCGCAGTGAGGTCAGCTACCATTCCTTGCTAGTAGAACTTATCCATCGTCCTGTTTAAGGGCCTCTGTCAGTGACTGCACAGTAACAAGTATAATGCTTGCTCCAAATGAAAGCTGTCACCAGCCAAAGACAATTCTGAGCTCAGAAGTCACAAATTTACCTTGTCAACAAAAGAATTCCATTAAGACAAGATTAATTCAGTAAGAATTGACTTTCAGCAGTGTATAAATGCATCAGCCAGGAACTACACATTTGGACATCCAAACTGAGTTCAATCAGTGTGTCGTTAAAATACATTAGTTATTCCGCACTTCCAGAGAAGCAAAGTTTTCTGTTTAGATTACCTCAGTAAGGATGAGCACAATCACTAGTGCCATAATCCTCAGCATGAATATGAGTACTAGTATGGGAAGTCATAGCTGAGGTGGGAACGGATGCCAGGTCCCCTTGTAACTAGACCCACACCTTATTATTTTGACACCATATAAACTCAGTAGCCACCTAACCCAGGTACATTTCAACTGTTACTCCTTAATTCTACATTATTGAATACATCCAACTGTGATTAGGGATTTGTAAGATTTGCAAGGCTCAGAAAATTGTTGTGTGGTTGAGGTAAGTATCCTTAAATGTTTATGTGCTGAAAAAATTTAAAACATAGATATGTATTTTTGACCGCAGACACAGAGATGTTAGAAGGAAAAAAATCAGGTTTTTGGTTGGTTATCACCATTGAATCTGCAAACATTGTCTAGAAATAGAAGTAACAACTAACTGTCACTCTCTCCTTCTTCCTCATAAATCTGAATACTAGATTCTGTAAGTTAATTACAGACTGTAGAACTAAAGGGGATGTGAATTTCACAAGTTCTCTACATAGAATAGTTTGGCTCCAAATTAAAGTCAAGAACAGCCATTAAGAAAAAGTAATCACTTGATCTAATCCTTATGCTAAAAATGCCCTTTCAGGTTATCAGAATCTAAACACAGTCCAATTTCTATTAGACCATATTTATTTCCCACTTACTTTTGGTCTGAAACTATTCACCGAAACATACAAAATTTTCATAAATATTTTTTCATTACACTTGACTTCTAGCTGTTAAATTAATTATGTGGAATTCTTACTGTATGCTTGAGACTTGTTTATTCACAAACAATCCTCAGGCTAATTTCATATACCTTTCTCATCAAGTATTAATATCTGTAGGGCTCCTTCTGTCATTGTGACCTCTGGGAAACAAACCCATCCCCAGTTTGCTGTAGCAATCACCATCTTGCCTAGCGCATCATTGCTACTAAGGGGTAAATCTGGTGTCTTGGCAGTAAGTTAAAGCATGTTTTAGCAAATACATTTAGGCTTTGATGCTGTGAGTTATCCTTTCCAAGCAAGAGTTTCTGGGTGGTATTTTAAAGTTATGCTGTCTGCTGCTGTTTTCCTGGATATGATAACACTGCAACGTGTCTGTTTTGAAGAGGCTTTGCTTTATGAATGCTGCACATTTACTGATCTCTTCTTATGACCTTTTTTCCCTCCCCAGAGTGGAAATGACAACAAATGAGCTCATACTGCAAAGGCACAAGTACCTCAAGGTGCCTCAGAGCACAGCCAGGCCAGGGAGCATAAGCTGAACCTGCAATGTGGAACAGCTGAACCTAATAGCTGACCCCTGGCCTTTGGCTCCTTTACTGCTGAGGCCCAGAAAAGGACATTGCCACCTGATCAGCTGAAGGGTTAGGTGTGAAACTACATAAGTCGCTGGTTTTTAAGGAAAACTCACTTCTGCCAGTGGAAGCAGGAAGGTGGTTCTTCCTCAGCACACAGCGTCCAGAGCCATATAGCTGACAGGGTAGAGTTTCAGTTCAGCTCAGCACATTCTGGGCACCTGGCTTTGGGAGGAGGGTGGAGGGAGAAGGTGAGACACCCTGGGGGTGGTTCTTCCCCTCCAGGCACCTCAGGGCCTCTGGGGGCATTTGGCCTCCCTCTCTCAAGTGCCACTTGGTGCTCAATGGCACAACACAATCCCTGCAGTGGTCAGCAAGTAGGAGGCTGAAGTAAAATAGGAAAGATGTACTGATTCCATCTGTAGATATATGCTGAAGTGGAGGGATGACTGAAATAGCACCTGCTCCAATATTCAAACTTGCTGCACTTAAGGAAACCCCATTCTTTCTGACACAACTTTCACTTTCAGCATGACAAATTTGGTCAGCTAGTCCTCAATGGAAACTTTACTTTGCACAGCAGCTGCAGTAATGAATTTCAAACCAAAGAAAGAGAAGGTGAGATAAAGTATTCATGTGAAACCTTCAAGGAATCAAAATAATGGCACTTCAAAAAAATCCAAACTCATTCTTCAGTCTTTTCCAACTTACATCTTCAGGCTTAACTTTAAAATCACCTCATTGGATATATTCAACATTCTACAGCAAGACATAAATTTTCATAAAAATCTACAGAGAAAAAAGTAATATGAAAGCAAAGTAACATCCATCTTCCAGTGAGTTCAAATATGCTATTTTTATGCTGTGAGACTGTGAAAGGTGACATGCAGCCTCACTTTAGTAACATCCTGATAATCTATGTTTATGTTTTAAAAAAACACAAAGAAACATTATTTTCATAGACTAGATGCTTTCTCTCTTTCTGTACTAAGTTTGTGCTTATATCTTGTACAATGATTTCTTGAGAGTTTAATTTGCACATGCCATTTTAAAATATAGATACAGTTTTTGAAGTGGGGAAGAAATAAAGGTTTCCATGCAAAATTTAGCACAATTCCATCAAGGTTTATGTGAGAGATCATCAGGATCCATCAACGGGAATCTTTAAGAAACTCTTGGGAAGTTCTGTTCCCCATTTTTGCTGCCACCACTGATGAGCAACTTGGTTTTCCTTTACAAAGTTCATTCCTTATTCTGCCAAAAGAGACTTGGCAAGCATTTTTTACATGAAACAGACAGTGTGTAATTAAATGCTTGTAGATGGCTGAACACAGTGAATTATGAATGCTCTGGGACATATAAACATTCTATTCTTCTATAATTTGAGTGAACAAAATGAATGAATTCTAAGCACAACTTAATAAAATCTGTAAGACAGCACAGCAACACTTCTCTCCCATTAAAATTATACTATGAGAGTACTATGCTTCTACCATACCTTTAAAAAGCTGTGGAGATCACCAAAGAAAGGAACATTTTTCATGTTTTACTCCAGAGAAAAGAGCCAATGCACCACAAAGCACAGCTCAGGCAAAAGAACAAACATGAAACCTGTAGAAATTAATAATTCTTCTGGAGGCAAGATCTGAATGTTTTTGCTTTCTTCCCCCAAATAATCCAGTCCTTCCTTTCTGCAGATCTTGTATCAGTAGGCTTATAGTAAGGTTGATCAGCTGTTAACTTTTCAGTTGTGATTTTGACTTGTGCACCACCTTCCAGCAACAAATGAAAGATACGGAGAATTCTCCCACTGCTTGCCTGAGAAGTGGAGTGAAGCATTTGTGGATTCCATGCCATGTTAATATGGACTGGTAGCTTTGATGGAATACTTCACATTGTGAAGATGTATCTACAGGACTTCTGGATCAGAGTATTCATCTTGGCCATTCTTAAGCATGTACACATTGTGTACTGCCCAAGTGCAACTTTACCATATGATCCCTGTTTCCAAGTGGCTTTCCATTATCTCAAGTTCTAATGGAATATTTAGTGTAGTCTATAGGTATAAAAGTAAACATAATGAACCTGAATTGCCACTCCCAAGAAAAGCAACATGAGTCCAGCTTAAGGGCATACACCAGTTCACGTGGGAGCATGTTTAAATCAGTTTGGGAAATGTTGAATATTTGGTTTTGATTGAAAAAAAATACTTTGACATTTCTGAACTGATTTTTTTTTTCTAAATGCGTTGGTCTTTGGATGAAAATAGTTTTAAAAATATCAGCTTCTTTCCCTGTGAAGGAAATTTCATCTGTCAACTAGCTGTACCATCCAAAACTAGTCAAAGGCAGGAATAAGTAGAAAACACGTCCTAAATAGGTACCTCTCTGTCTGTTGCTGAGCCCAAGTTTAGCTCAAATGGAATCGTTTGGATTGGGTTGCTTGTCTTTTTTTTTAATGGCCTAATTTTGTAGCAGTAGCCATGACTATCATAACAACTAAAACAAGAAATTGGACTTAGAATTAATACATTTTGTCTGCCTGTGAAGAAGAAGTCCAACTCAAACTCTTGCTCCTAAATACATGCTAATTTTTTAAGTTTGACTGAGGATTCACAGCTTCTAACTCAAGTTTATTGCCGCAACCATTAACTACGTCAGATACAGTTATGACAAACGATCTATAGGCTTACGTATTTCTCTAACAGGTTCTACACCACCTTAGAATTATTCAGTTACAGAGAGAGAGAAAGAAAGTGTTTTAACGCCAAATTCTTTGTCCTCCATAACTCATCCATAATTTGGAGAGCATATGCTATTTCTGATTGGCAGGTCATGCTGCTCTGATTTCTGAGGTTCCTTCATTAAGAGATCTAGCAAAAATGCTAAGTCACAGCTTGAACCAGTGATTGAGCACTTGGTGGGAAGGCAGGGCCAACCCATGGGAACTCAAGTGCATACAATGTATCTGAGTGACCAGAAGGGGTGGAGCCAGTAGAGCTGAGGGCATCTTCCAGGAGATCCTTCCATACCTGAGGCCTTCTAAGGTTTCTCTTCCTTTGTTTCTGCATCCCTGGCTACTGGACTTGGGCTTGTTCTCATTTGCTGCAGCCTAGGATTGTGCTACTCCACTATTACTGCTGTACTTTCCATCACATTATAGCATTACAGGAGTGATCACTGGTAGTCATTCAGTCAGGAAGAGACCTGCTCATACTTTCAATCCAGTGGCAGTGGGTTCCCCTGTGTGTCTCCCTTCCTCTTTTATATTCCTGATGTCAGGACCTGTAAAGTATCCTGCATGAGTTTTGCTATCAGCATCTTGGTTCAGTAGCTACAACAGAGGACTTCTCTTCCAGCCACACACAGATACTCACATTCTCTGTTTCTTAATATACTGAACAGCAGCCAGAAAAATAAAGGTATTTGACTCAACATCCTGGCTGATCTTTACTTACCTTAAGGAAACACTTTTTCTGCCGAACAAGTAAAGACTGAGAGAATGTGAAGGACAACCTACAGAGGAGAGTAGGCATGGCATGACCACACCTGTGTCTGTAAAAGGAAGTTTGCTAATATTTATTGTTTCCTTTCTAAAGGGTCAACCTTTAAACTTGGATACATCTAGCTTCAAAATTTCCCACCACTGCAACAGACCTTCTACTTGGAAAGGGGCTAATCTCACATCTTCCTTCTACTCCCTCAGGGTCTTTTCCTAGGTAGTTCTGTAGTTACCTCTTTTGGTGTTAAATTAATCCCTTCACCTCCATTCTTCTCTGTTAGGCCTCTCTGTGTTCTTCCACTTAAAAAACCAAGTATCTTTGAATAAAGCTTTCTTGTTTTACAGTAATGTTGGTGTTAGGACTGGCGAAATACTTTAGGCATAAGATTATTGCCAACAATCCTCATTTTTCTGAAAGAAAAGTAGGATGTTTCTTGGCAACACCATCTGTGAGAAATGAGATCCTCCCAAACACTTGGGAAAAATCCCTACTGCCAGCTCCCACACATCACATTATTTTTCCCTTGGTATCCCTTGTCTCTTAAAACAGTAAGGATGTAGAAACCAACTGAGTCAACTGCAAACTTTACTTATATACTCATGATCTTGAGTGTGAGAGCCACATCGCTGCTGTGGTGCTGGAAAGCTGGAGGCACGTGTGTAGGTCCCTGGTACAGGGCCCTAAAGCAATCTAGACATCAAACATGTATGTAATAGCCTGCTGTTGCTGGCTTATTGCAATCTGTGAAAAGCTGTAGGAAGAGAATTGTTACATTTGGGAAGTTGTGCTTCAGGTAACAAATCTCAGTCAGGATTGAGACTATTCCTGATTCAGATCAAAATGAGGGATGAAAATAGCTGTCTTTACCATCAGCATGTTCAGCCTGTAGTACAATACAGAGCTGAATGTGGAGTTAAAAGACATTGTTCAAAGAAAAAGCTGTTATGCAATGTTTCTGGATGTACCATTTGATCCTGTTTTCTTTCACTCTGTGCTTGCGTCATTTCTTTGTCTCCAGTGAACAGCAAATTGAGTGATGACTTTAAATCTTGAAACAGGTGAACTAAGTGCGAGGAAGAGAGATAATGGGGCCCAGACACAGCACAGCCTTTTCCCCCTCAGCTCTCTCCCATCCAGCTCAGCAACAGCTTTAAAAAAAAAAAAAAAAAAAAAAAAAAAGTAAGTGCCTGAGATGGCAAGGAGTGGAAAGACCTAATTTTCATTTAATTCATTTTCAAAGCTGAACTTGAAGCAAAAATATGGAAATTAAGTATTTGGAAGAAGGGCAAGTTGTTTTCAGCTATCCAAATGGGAAACTGGGAGAAATGGAGGTTGAACTTCTTGTTGGAAATGCATCTTTTGTGAGGGATAAGAGAAAACTGTAAGGGACAAATTGGAGATGTGATGGATTACTTGTGGTTGCAAATTTTCAGCAGAGAAAAGGAAAGGATGTTTTTAATTTCAGGTTTATGGAAAAATCTCATAAAAGAAGGAAAAGAGTGGTAAACATGAACATGACTCAGGGGATTTAAAATGTAATGCAAACCTGAAAATGTGACCAGTGACAACCAGGCAGACAAACTATAAATATAAGTAGCCATGAGAAGTTAGTGTGATATAAATGGCCTTAGGAATTTGAGGGGGAAAAGTACATTACATTCGAGGTGTTGAACCCAAGTCCTAAATAAATGTTTGAAATGCTCACAGGGTTGGATGCTTCTATTACTATTTCTACAGATTTCCTTTCCAGAAGAGTCTGACCTCCTGCATTACTCAGGTCATCTAGTTTCTCCCAGCCATTTCTTTATCAAGCCTGAAACCCTGCAGTTGAATTGGAGCCTATCTTTCAAAGGGCAGGACATCTTGCATAGAAGATTCCAGCTGATGGTTCACAGAGCTCTGGCCAGTTGTGTTTTCTATTAAAACACTCATCCTGTTTCCACGTTGAACCTTGCAGCTTTCAAATTCTAGCTACTGGGCCTTCATGTGTCTTTGATTACCAGATGTAAGTGCTCTTTAAGTGTCAGTTATTAACCTGGCTTTTTGATGTGTTATTCCCAGCTCTCTGCACTCCATCCATAGTCTATAAAAGCCAGCACAGACAGGATTACAAGAGGAGAAATCTTCTCTGTTAACACAATGTTGGCCAATGTTTGGGACTTCGCAATATCTGGTTCAACAAACAAAGTAAGCTGAAGAAGACAATGGTTTAAAGTATAAAACTGTAGCAAATGTAAATATTTTCCTGACTTAACTAGGACCATCGTGAGAATCATCAATCTTTCTGGAACAAGAAAGATCTTTCCTATATATTTAGCAAAACATAGCTGAGTGAAATTATTTAAAATCAATAATTAACAAGGCAGGGAATTTTACTTCACTGACCAACTGTACCATGCTCCTATTCACTTTCATATAATGAAAAAAACTCTCAACTTCTAAAAATAAGTGAGAGAAGATTGTCCTGGTTTAAACACTTTGTTTTCAGACTTGTTAAAGATTTAGTGGTAAGTGCATTTGGCGCGAGTTTAGAGTCAAACTTATTTTACACAATATCAGAATATTCTCATGAATCCAGAAGTTAGCCTATCAAATTGCAGCACAGAATTATTTAAGATTCCTGTCAAGCTCATTAGAAAGTATTTCTTTTCTGTTCTTTGTGCAAGACTTCCATTTTTACCTCTCTGAAACTGAATAGAAATTTTTCATATAATCTATGGGTTATATAATTATTAAAGTTGCATCAGATTTGAGAAAAAATCTACTTTAAAACTATAGTTCTGGTTTCAGAAACATGTTAAAGAGTTGATATTGCATATTCTCCCTCTGAGCAGCACTTCAGTTCTCCTGCCTGTACTGCAAACCTTAAAAAAAGTGAGCTTTTTTTTTCCCCAGAATCCTGTTAGGAAGACAGCTCACATCTGACAGGCATATTTTATTCTTGCTATGTAGAAATGTCTAGTTTTACTATAAAATAATTACCACAAGCCTATTAGTGTGCCTGGCTCAGGCACTGTGGCCTGTACAGATGTCTAATAACACATGCCCACATTTTTTGACAAATTTTTATACAGCCACAGATGAGTCTGGAAAAAAATAGCAACAAATTCCAGCAGATGGACAAAAATTGGAAAAAATACCTTCAGAAGAACAGACCACACAAGGTGTGTATAAGCCCGTTTTGTTATCTTCACTACTGATAGTGTTATCTAGATCTATGAATAAGATGCTGTGAAATGGTTCACACTTCTGAAAGGGGGAATAGCTTTGAAGTTTCTACTCATCACTAAATAGGATTTATGCACCACGGAGTTCTTTATTGGAAGGTGCCTCTTGCAGCAGCTCTTCATTATTCACCCCCTCAGCACCCCCCTGCAAGACCTTCCCATCTCAGCATGTTCCCTATTGTCCGTTTTCCCATAGAATGCAAAGGAGGACAGGGAGAATGCCTTCAGCTGTGGATGGCTATCTGTTCAAGTTCTGCACTAGTAACATCACACTGATCAGTGGGTGCATTGCTCTCTAGAGGATACAGGATGACAGGAAAAAAAACACAGTAACACCTTTCTGCATCCCCAGCTTACTGGTCCTTTATTGAGTATGGCCACAAGCATAGATGAAGTATTATGAAGCTTGTTTACAGTGTTATCTGCTTGCCTGCCAGTCACTGATTCTCTCTGCAACATCTTCACTTCTAAGTCCAAGAGCAGAAGAGTCTTAGACATTCCATCTTCAGATAGCTGCAATTTTATTGCTGTTAAAATCCAAGTAGGACCTATTTCAAGATAGCATTCCAGTGACAAGAGTTACAGCTTTTGGAATAGTTGTTTTTGCATACCTGGCATCAAGAGCCATCATGGTTTCAGTGAACTTGCCCAGGTTCCTCCTCTGACTGTATAGACAAACTCAGCACGAGAGAATTCAGGTCATGCTTTTTTTTTTTTGGTCTTTCTGCAAAGGGATCCTGGAATGCAGTAGATTGTTTGCTTTCTACCTCCTATAGTGTATGTTGTAAGCAAAAAAAAAAAAACTATTAAAAGACATCATCTCCTTTACCAAGATTTCTCTTCTTTGTCATGCAAATAGCAGGTAGACTTTCACTCCTGTTTCCTGTTATTTTTTTTTTCTCCCTTTTGCAGTACTTCGTGCCTTACATATGATTCTGTGAAGATCTTATTCAGGTCAGGAGCAGTCTTGAACGTACTGACCTTAGAAGCACTGCTTATGAAAGCTTTGTTGAAACTTAGTCTTTTAAAAAAAAAGCTTGATTTTGATGAAACAGGATGTTTTGATGAATTTTAATTCATTGACAGTGCTTTCAAATGCTTAAATAGCATATCAAATTATCTGGCTTCAGAAAACACTTGGCAGAGCAAACAAACATTTTTAGTGTCACCTGAGGTATTTTAATAAAAGGTAGAGTAACAAGGATAGTAGTTGATAAACTCACATTTGGAATTATTCCCAATACTTTCCAATAAGGAAGCCTCAAGTTCTTGGAACATTACGTAGCTCATAAGCAATCACTGGATGTTCTGTTGGGTTTCATTTAATCCCTGGTTGGATTAGTTCCTCTCCACTTAGTAGAAATATGGAGCAAAAACAAGCAAGGGATGTGCTATGATTACCAAATTAATCCAGGAGTTTTTTCTTGTTTTCACTCTCTTAGATACATGCATTGTCTCAGCTTAGACAAGTGAGTACTTCAGTAAGAGGGCCTTTCTTTTGTTAGTAGTTGGTACATGTCCTATATATCCGTTTGTGACAGACATTACAGTATGTTATACACAAATACTCATTGTTCAAAGAGAACAGAATGTAGCAAACAAAATTAAGTCATTTGCTCTCTTCTCTCTAGTTAAAATATTAGTTTGTACTTCTAGAGTTCCTAGGTACTCCTGATCTTAGCCTCTGGGCCTGTTGTGTTACACACCAAACAAACATACAGTAAAAAGAATCTCTGCTTCAGAATTTAGGGTTGGATGCAAGGGCAAGAAAAGCGAATATATTTGGGGATTTATTGAATTATAAGAGCAGTAAGACAAATTAATCTGTTCTTACACTATGTTTTAGATTACAGATCCTAAATACTGCATGCTATAGCAAAAAGCTCAATGCTACAAGGCTAAACTTCTTCAAAGGTATTTGAATTGTTTCTTGTCACTTCCACTGTGAAACTTTAATCTAATTCTCATAGCATTTTTTAAGTATAGGTTATCTCTACGTCTCTTCTAAATTCCTCATCAAAACAAATAACCTTACTTTATTAGCTGTGCATAGGAATCACAGTGAAGGAAATGTATCATGTTAATGATGGATTTTATAGGTAATTTATGCAATCTTCACATGCCGTATAAAACTCCTGACTTTCTGTTAGCTAACATGGAAAGAATAATATATAGTAAACACAATAGTATTTGTGTTATCTCATCCAATATGAAAATCTTTAGTCTGTGCTGGAACACTTTGTTTTCTACCACCCATTTTGACTTTGACGTTTCTAGTACCTGTCAGAGTTGTCCATGCTCAGAGTCCTTTATAAGTATGCTGACTATTCCACATAATGCAACATAATTCATAGTCTCAGGGATTTCACAGCAGGGTAGCTAAGTGGCAATTTGAAGATTTGTGTGTGTATGTGTGTACATACGTATATTCTAGATCAGATGTAAATTCTAGTTGTTATTGAAGACAGTTCTAAGAAGCAATTAAATACCTGGAAATGGACAGAGGAAATGACAGTGACCTCTAACACAAATGCCAGCAATACAGGGTATTAAAAGAACATAAATAGCAAGATAACTCTAATGTGCTAACAAAACAACACTAGAAACACGGCTCTGAGATGGCAGAGGCAGCTTGAGAGAGCATTTCATTATTTGATTCCCTCCATGTTTGGACTAACATGACTGCAATTTCAGAGTAGCCAGAACTGTTGGGAGGTAATGAAAGAGATAATTAGGCAGCTATTCTGCTTGAAGAAAGGGGTGACAACACATAACTGGCTGCCAGATATGCTGTGTTGATAATAACTTTCCTGTGTACGCTCTATATTCAGAAAATTATAGAATGGTTTGGGTTGGAAGGGATCATCTAGTTCCAACCCCCTTGCTGTAGGCAGAGGCACCTCCCTCTAGACCAGGTTGCTCAGAGCCCCATCCAGCCTGGCCTTGAATGCTTCCACGGAGGGGGCACCCACAATCTCTTTGGGCAACCTGTTCCAGTGTCTCCTCACCCTCCCAGTAAAGAATTGTTTCCTACTATCTAGTCTAAATCTACCCTCTTCCAGTTTAAAGCCACTTCCCCTTGTCCTGTCACTACATGCCCTTATCTTTTCTTGTTTTTTTTTTTTTTTGAGATATTTCTGCCTCTCGAAGAAAATTCACCAGTGACTGAAAAGTTGTGTTTTTCTAAGCTGAAAGAATACATCTTTATGACTATTCAGAAATTTAGTGAAAGCTGTGTTGTTCCACAGAGATGTACAGATAAATAAGCTCCAGTTTTACAGCATTTACTTTTCCTATTCCATTTGTATAGTCAGTTTTGTAAATATACAGCATTTGGAAAAGGATTCAAATTTCTAAATGACATGAATTATAACTTCAGTCACAGAATTTTGTTTGCTGAGAAATATAAAGCATATTGCTAATCTATAAAGTTTTTGACAAAAGCTTAGAAAAATAGTAAGTGCTGAAATCTTAAATCTCACCTCAAATAATTTCCTCCTTAATTTAAAAAAAGGAAGGAGAAACGCCTCCACTCTCCCTCAGGGAGGTTGCTACCAAATTTGGGCTCCGGATGCATATGATTACATCATTAGGAATCCATAACGTGAGACCTCAGAGTGTTCCAGGAGCAGAAGAGCACCAGGTTCAATCTGGGTGTTGTCCATATACGGCTGCAAAGGCCAGCCGGCATCTGTGCGGGTGTAGCGCGGCCGTCAGCACATAACTGGGACAGGACAGAGCCACGACAGCATGCTCCTGCCAGCAGCCGCCTTCTGGGAATTTCAGGAATGCCCTCAGCACTTATTCAGCAGGAAGCTATTGGTTAAAGGCAAACAGCAGCAGTTCTGTGTGTTTTTACTGAAGAAGCTTAGGTCCCTTTGAAACAGAGATGTTACTTAGTTATGTGGGTAGATGATCATGTGTTTTCAGTGATATTAAAACTTTTAAATAAGATCTGCTCTTTACTATCTATTTTTATTGTCCACTATTTACATACAAACTAATGTTGTCTTTTACTCCCTGTGCAGTGGATATCTGAAATTAAATTTAAAT
This sequence comes from Numida meleagris, assembly GCF_002078875.1. Lineage (NCBI taxonomy): Eukaryota > Metazoa > Chordata > Aves > Galliformes > Numididae > Numida > Numida meleagris. Next base: position 30,463,803 of record NC_034414.1, on the reverse strand, counting down.
ACATTTGAGTCTAATGATAGTCATGATGAATAACCATTTCTTAGAGTTGTGAGAGTTGCCAAATCACAATGATTAGAAGTGCTTCTGTGAACACAACATATTCAGAATGTGAATATGATTTGACAGATAAAAAAAGAAATCTTAACCTTTGTTTGACTTGAACAAATGTTCATATTTGTGAATGGATAGATTACCAAGTGAGGATGTAAGACTTCAAGGCTGTCTGTGAATGGACTGTCCAGCCTTATGAAGCTGCTCAAAGAAATGTAAATAAATTGAGTGTCCTACAAAAGCACATTCCTCTGGGCTTACTCAGGGCTTGTGGGTAATGAGTGCTCCAACCTAAAAGCAAAGGATACTAGTCCTATTAATTTAAATGGTACTGATTACATATGTAAAATTAAACAAGTCCCAAAATGCTCTGAAGGGTTGCTACCTTGCGAGCTCAAATGTTTACAACAGCTTTAAGTGGAGCATATATGTACAGCTAAGACTCAGTGAGAACTGGATAAGCTACTGGTCCAAACCAGGTTTTCTGAGAGGTTTAGTTGTTTTCTGAATTGGAATTAGCCTCAGACAGATTTTTTTTTTAATTAAGAGCATTTTTAAGTTTAAGTGCTCTCACAGAAATCCCATCCATGTTTACTTCCTACATAGGTAGACACATTTGCAGGTGTGTACATGAGCATTTGCTGTGTGTGCACTTATTTCTGTGTATGCACAACATAGTAAAAGGAGATAAATCACATTTTAGAAGCTTTTTACCATGGAAGCAGTATATAGCATTCTTTGCTTATACAAACTGATCTAACATCTGACCTAGGGTTAAAACTTCTAAACCTAAATAATAGCTTTATTTTAACTGGTCTGGTACACTGCCAGCTCCTCATACTTTAGAAGCCAGATGTTTTACAGATTAGTCAAAAGCTGTTTATGTGTGCAAATATAAATGAAAAATCCATTTGAGGACTGAAGCTTGCAAAAGGCTTCTAGTCTGTAGCATCACAGTAAAACAATATATGTAAACATATGTATATGTATGACTATAAAGATGATTTGCTTTTCCAAAAGAGACCTGTTATGGCACCAATTTCTGTATGGTCATTAGTTTGAGGAAACTGCCTATTACTCAGGGAATTAAGGTATGTATATCATATCTTACCTTCTCCAAAAGTTTCTTACCAACATTTCTAATCACACTGGGTTTCTTCTGTTACAGTAGGACAGTAGGCCATGAATAACTGAGATCTCTCTAATTGAAGCACAGAAATAATCAAATGCTCCTTTGTTTTGCCTAGTCTTACAGACCATCAAGATGCACTGGGGAACTGGTATTTCTGTTTACTTCATTATGAGAATAGAAGCCAGGATACAGCACCTTTGCCTTCTCTCTTTGCATTGGTAGAGATTTACACAGCTTATCATTTGTTAACAGAATGGTGAAGAGTTAACATGCCATTCTTCCATAGTAGAATAGCCTCATGTGTTTTTCATTTTCTGGTTTGGAAACTCACAGAAAGATTACTGCTGGCATGTTATTAAAAAGACTGATATGCCTTTGAAGTGGAGTGTTGCCTCTGTCATCATCTTTTACCAAGTAACAGTACAAACCCTGATTAAACACTTCTCATGTTTTTTTTAAAAAAGAAAGTTTCACTTTTAGCATAGGAAAAAAGATTGAAAGCTAATGATTTGGATAGATAAAATATCAAACACTATTTTGCAGGAACTGTATGGCAACTGTCATGGAACATGCTAGCTCTACAGGAAACAAAAGCAAGCAATAAATTGTGTCATCACTACCACTAGGAACCATAGAACAACCTGAATTGAAAAGGACCTCGAAGATCATCTAGTACCTCTGTTCTTTCTTGATAAATATGGAAACATTATTGCAAAGTTCAATAAGTTCAATATATAGTCTTATTGAACGAAGTGTGAAACAGGCACAAGAATTGCTGCTTCACTTTACATTTTCTTATGAAGATTTGCTATTGCAAATCTAACCATCTGCTTACAATCTGGAAATAGAAAGAGGTGTCTGCATGTGTCCACACTGACATGAACATGTATCAAGTAACGTATGCTTGTCATACTCTTTTTCCTCAATCAGTTCCTCCTGGCTACTGATCAGTGCGAGATATCAATTCTAAATATTGGGAATGTTAATGGCTATGTTATATACACAAAGACATTAAGGAGCAGGCCAAAGAGAAGACAGAACACTGATGCATCCACTCATGTACTAACTGTGTGATTGCACAAGATCCCAGAGTTTCTTTTGGGTTCTTTAGCTACGTGCCCATTCAACTTGCACTCTCCCAACACGGCCCAAGTGTATTGACAATAAACAAAGAGGATTCCAGCATATCCAGAAGCTTTTATACCAGCAAACATAATACCCAGAATTTGGGTAGGATAGTAAAGCCCTACCATTGTTTAGGAATGTTTGGGATGCACTAGTAATCCTGATGATCTTAGACAGTGTCATGGAGTAGTCATTTGCTATAGGCCTTTTAAAATTTTGGCTGCTTCTTTTCATGTAGTACAAGACAGAACCAAGAAGGTCTGGAACACAGACTTGAAAATGGTAATGGCATTTAACCACTGGTTACGTACAACACTACGAGAAGATAATAACAAACTATAAAACATACACCTTTATATGAGATCTTATTCTAGAAATTGTCAGTTGCCTAGAGCTGAAATTTAGTCAAACTTTCTCCTCTTACATGCTCAAAAGCTGCAAAATATGAGTAGGATTGCAAGGATAAAGGGAAGCCAAGGAAGTTTAGTCTTGGATTTGTCCTTTATTTCTTGAAAATTAAGGTATAAATCACTATAAATGAGTGGTAAACGGCATCTAATATCTACATACCTCCATCTGGTTTCAATAATAAAATGACTTTTATATAACATCCACTGACTCCTTCACAGAATGAAGGATAATTATTTAAATAATGTTAAAATGTTATTTTGGAGATTAATAGACATATATATCTTTAAAATACTGGGTCAACTATTCTGAGTGAATCTGGAATAGCTGATGATCCCATTCATCTCTTGTACTTGCTTCATGCTGAAGAACTGAAATACACGCAGTACTTCTTTTTATACCATCTGAGCTCAGAAGCAACATTTCTTAAACTTGCATTACATGGATATTCAAAAAAGCTGAATGATACTTTAGTCTGTCTTATTTTATGAAAAAGTATGCACAGCAAAAAAGATCTGCTGTTCTTCATGACTATACTGCAGATTACATGAAGGCGGCACATTCTCTGCCACCTTTCCTTCTTCTCCTAACTTTCATCAGAGAATGATATACTGTTTTAGTGGTGCCTATTTAATAAACTCTTGCAGTACCTTCCTTCATGGGACTGGAAGGATAAATATGGAGTGGGAAATACTTGTTCTCATAAAGCATAAACTCAGGTCTTCCAAAAATTCATAATATAAGAAAAAAAATTCTTCCTTTTGCTGTGGTTTGTTGAAGCTTGTTTTCTTTCATGTTTTATAATAAGCCATGGCATTTAGAAATGCCTTCAATAAACATCACTAACATTTTTTTCCTCCCTAGATGCCAATGATTAATCTTTTTTATGTTTTCAAAGAATTTGTTTTATGCCACAACCATAACTACAGCTTCCCACAAAAACAATTTCTAGCTAAACCCTCCATTTATTCCAGTATTTATTCAATCAACAGAAGTCATCTATTGTCTTAGAAGCAACGAAGTGAGCACGTTCATCAATTAATGGATATATTTAGATGCCTTCCTTAAAAATCTTCACCTCCTTTTCTTTGGAGAAGGATAAAAGTGATTCTTAAATTCCAGCAATAGAAATCGAAAACAGTTTATTCAGATGACACGCTGCACCTTTTTAAAAATAGATTGGTAGCATGAGCCAGACATGCCAGGCAGGGTGGTACAGTTAGACCACAGTCAAGGCCATGCTGTGCTCTTGTTTTCTCAGTTAGATAGCAGGGTTTTTCAAGGCAGGAAAAACTATTACGGATGTTTCCAGGTCAAATGTACCAGCTGTTTGTGTGTGAAGGCCTAGGCTTAAGTGACAAGGCATTGCCATTTGCACACTTTTAAATTTAAGTGTAATTTACCACAGTAAGCAGGTGGTACATTTTGGAAAAACAAAATATCATGCTTCCTCAGCGCATCCCTGACCTTTTCAGCCAGCCTTTCTATGGAAGATATGACAGGGACTAAAGATGTCTACCTCACCTGACACCACTGCATCAGTACCTCTTTCAGAAAGAATTTCTTCACAGTGAAAGCATTCCTGTTTGTTCCAGTAAATCTGCTAATGACAGAAATGAATCTTTTCCAACCTAGTTTCCTAAATGCATGAGTGCAGAGGGAGGAATTTAAACACAAACCAGAGCCATTGACTATTCATCAGGGAAACATTTCATATACACAGTGAGGATTCCTTTACCAAGCTTGTACTTGAATTGTATATTCAATTTACGTCGTGCAGAGCTCACTTCCCAAATATTGTACAGCTTAACGTCCTTTCCCTGACCTTATTTTTCCTTTGGGATATAGCAGAAGAGTAAACAAAAGCTTCTCATCTCCCATATTGACTGGAGCTGACTGCTTCTCTTCCCTGCCATAAAGGAAATCTAAAGCTCATCAAGATCTGACTTCATTCTAATTACCACTTTTTTTTTTTAAATATTAAAATTAGATTTCATGAAGTAGTTGGAAAATATGTGGCCTGCTAACAGTGTTTGAGAAGTTTCTTCCATCCTCAAGAAAGAAAAAGGTATTCATACTGCTCTATGGCAACTCATAAAAAGAATTCACAAAGTGTGCAAATGAGCAAAGCCAGGATGAGGCCCTGACACGGTGGGCACTAAGTCCTCAGCCAGATAAAACTTCCACTGGCTTTCATGAATTGAAGAGGACATCTGCAGTACCAATTTACATTCTCAGCTGCATCAGTTCACACTCCTAAAGTTACTTCCAGCTCCTGCTGGAATTATTACTGATTTCAAGTAATAAGGACACATTTCAGGCATATGATTTCAAACTGTTTCAGTAACAATACTTAAAAGTAATGAGATTCTGATCTAAAAGAAGTGGAGAGCAAGGGACTTAATAGAATTTCTACTTATTTTCCACCAGGCTTAGTAGCAAGTAAATTCTGAGCTCAACTCTCAAGCAGAAAACAGCCCTGCCGTGATAGACAGTGGAGCCTGTTCATCTCCTTGTATGCTTCCTTATGGCCAAAAGTTCATTCTCTGAATACATGACCATGGAAAAATTTATAAATGTTTCGATTTATTCAGGCCTCCTTTGTACATCAGGAATTTAGTCCATTGACACAAAGTCTCCGCATTATGTAATTAAATGATACTGTAACTGGTACTTTACATTAATGTTAACCTGAATAGTCTTATATTTCTTCAATCTTTTAATTCATCAGTATTCAGATATTGCCTTGCTTTGCAGGACTGTTCAACTAAAACCTGCTGCAAGAAATTTGTCAAGGGCTGGGAGGGGAAGGCAAAAGTAGTTAATATTGAAATGTAAATTATTACAACTGAAAGGATGCTCTCCGCAATTTCAAAACAAAAAGGAGTAGCTGAAAATATGTTACAGTAAAGCCCAGTAACTTTGTCTCTCTCATATTCTCAGTCTTTGTTGTTTTGTTTGGAGACTGGTCCATGGAATTTTATCTATAAATCAAGCTCTTGGAAATAAACTTGCTGAAATCACAATCAGAATCAAATATTTATGTGATGATTTCTTTGTAAGAAGTTCAGTAAATATGTTGTCATCAGATGGATTCTCAAGAAAGCATCACAGATTCTTTTTTCCTCAGCTTGGAAAAATATGATTCAGTCATGTACAAGAAAATTGTGCTTAACAAGACAGCTGCCTGAGCAGGTCTGCACAGCAGCAACTTCACCACACTGCCTGCCCAGTTTTTTTTTTGAATTGCCATGGTATTCCAGTATTCTTTTGACATTTCCAATAGCATACACTTGGACACTCACAGACCTCCTCTGCCATCCCTCCCCAAACTGATCCCCTTTGCTCCATTTTCACATTGTTGTTGGTCTATCTTCCTTGCGCTTTGAGCCATTTAAGGCTGATGGTTTCTTGCTCTTTATCTTAATCACCTCGCCTTCTCCTAGCAGTAAAAATACAGATCCTATACCACACTCTTCTTTATTGTCATCTCACCTTGTTTACGCTCAAGCTTTACACACTAACTTTGAGTCCAGGAAATCTATATAAGAGAGGTGCAGGCAACTGCGTCATATTTATTCTCCTTGTGTTCCCACTGGTTATTTCACAAACACTCCTTTGAGAGTCAAAAGCTTTCTAATTTCCAGTCTAAACTTGCATTTTATTCTTCATGTTGGATGTCTTTGTTCCTTACTGAGACTTATTCTGGATAAAATTCAAGAAAATAAATTTTAGATCTTAACCTTTGTTTCACTAAATTCAACAAAATGCATAATTTTCTTCCAGTTCTTTTATTTTCCCCCAAACAAAGGGAATTGGAACTGTTTACATTTTTTTTTTCCACTATTTCATTCTTTCACATTTGTAATCAGTACTGAGAGGAAAAAAGGCATTAATACATTCTGTCAAAAATGCCTCTCCTAATACATCCTCAGATTGCCTAGACTTTTGGACTTCTTTTTTCCTGGAGATTTAGTCATCCACTGATTTATTAATACAAATAGATTTTTTTCACCTTCCTGTATTTGCTTGAACTTTATCCCACACTACTTGATTAGGCATTTTAATGTAGGCTACAGCAGTTCAGCTCACATTTATTTATTTTTAAACTAGTAGGCCTTGTATGGGAAAGCTGAGGGCCCGTTAATTTCTGCTAGTCATGAGCTCCCCGTGGATTTTATTAATAAATTACTGTTGTTGCCATAAAAAAAAAAATCACCCCCAAAAAAATCACTGACAATTTTATATCACTAATTCCTCTCTCCAATTCTTGTCTGTCAGAAACAGAACTACTAGTTCTGCCTGTTAGCAGTTGAGTAGTTGTTTTGTAACTTTAGCTATAATTTACTGATAACAAGGTAGTTAACAAATAGTTCTACCAATCACTGAGGTTTCCTTCAGAAGTTCCTATGGACTCAGCCTAGCCAAACCACAGTAAAAAGTTTTCCTTTTTTTCCTCTGACATCGGTAAATTCTCATGTATGGAATTCTATTGATTTTTAACACATTAAAGAAACCAATTGCACATTCTTGAAAGAGTATAAAGGAGTCTCTTAAGATTTTGTTCATTTACAATATATAGAAAATTATACTATTAGTCCTGTGTTAGTTTCTCTAAGAAATATGTTACAACACTTCACATAACTCTCCAGTCTACTGAGATTTAGAGTGCCATTCCATTCAATGTCTCTGTTGACACAAATAATAGTAATAAAAAAAAATAATCACAAGATGAATCCTTGTAAATGTGCTGTACTTTGGAGTTCAAGTCAGAACAACAAAGACATCAGCACAGCTGTGAATTTTCACTTAACTAGTAGGCCCATGGAGCCTCTTCTGGATGAGTTAATGACTAGGTAATGTTTGAATGTTTCATCACAGGTTGAGAAGCTGTGCCTGACAAACAAAATCAGTTGCATCAGGGAAGAAAAATTCTACATTACAGGAGTTAGTATAAGAGTACATTTCGTGTTCTCTTATTCCCCAGTGAAGGGATAGCTAACTTTCTAGCAGGAAAGGTTGAGTCATCCTATTCTAAGCAAACTGTTTTGGAGAAATCTGTCTTGTAATTCTTTGTCTTTTTGTTTTTTCCATATCACAGATTTTTCCATTTGGATTGGCGCTAGAGCTGGCATTCTGGAGATATTCAGGGAATAAACTTATAGTGCTTGCAGCTTAAGCAAAGGAAATAAAATTAGTTTTCTTTATGCCACATTTCTGATCTTAATACTACTGCATGTTGAAACACTGCCTGGGCAAGATGAAAATGATGCATGCAGAGTATTACTGGAGTATGAGAGTATATGTTTTGAGATCTAAACCTAAGAAAAGTTTTAAGATATATTAAATAATATATTTACGTTTCAAGAATTCAGATTTAGAAATGCATCCCATAATTTATAAAATATGAATAACTGTACAAAGGATACAGAAGTACAAAGACAAAATAAAGGAGGTACCACAATAATTGAGTAAAAGGTCTAATGCAACCTCTTAGCAGGAGTGTGAGTTTCATAAGCTTACGTAGTTTCCACTAATTGCCATTAAAAAAGCATACCTAATCAAAGCAATCTGCACACCAATCAATATTACTTAAGACATTATTCAAGAACAACTGTTTAAAACAGCATTGAAAGAAGCATCCTCACTGCTGGGTAAATTGTGCTTAATGTTTCCAAGAGAAAAGACAATACATCAGAAAAAAAAAAAAAGCTTATTAGGTTAAAGCAACAATTGAAAAATGCCTGCTTACTTCTTGAAAAGCCTGATTATTTTCCCAGGTATTAGCACATTTTTTCATCTACTTGCCTACAGCAATGAGAAACCTACTGTAATGTGATGGAAAGCGCAGCAATGACAGCAGAATAGCAAAGTCCTAGGCTGTAGTAAGCGAGGACTTGTTTAAACGCAACAGCTACAGGCACAGGCACAGAAATGAAAGACTCTACCTACCTTTAGAAGGCCTTAGATACACAGGGATCTCCAGCAAGATACCCTTGCCTCCAGTGCCAACCCTTAAATGAGGTCTGGGAAGGGATGAATCCTGGCTCCAGCCCTTCTGGTCACTCAGCTGCATTGCTTGCACCTGAGCTCCCCTGGGTTGGCCCTGCCTTCCCACCAGGTGCTCCATCACTGGTTCAGGCCGTGACTTAGCATTTCTGCTACACCTACCGCTACAAGTTCTTTACTTAGGTTCAAGCTTAGAACTGAGGGAGCACTACTGAAAAAGCAACTAAAAAAGATACAACAATTGCTGGTAGTTTGAGTGTTTGGAATCCCCATCTAGATTTTTTTTTTAAATAAACAATAACTATAAAACAATAAAGAGAACAATAAAAATTGCTCTCTTCCTGAAAAGAATAATCTGAGCTTGGCCTTAAATTTATTTCTATTCCACAATATGTAATAAGGAGAAAATCCATATTGTCATGGTTTTATGATTTTCGGTTATTGGTACTTCACATCATAACATCATGTAATGAATGTACCTGGTTCTCAGAAGAGAAGGACTACTACATTCCCCATGGTACTTTGCTCCTCTGTTACCATTTTCCAGCCGGAGGGAAAAGATACAAGCTCGCAGTATAAAAACTTGCAGATCAAGAGACCTCGTCCCTTTTTCCCGCTGTCTCTCGTCTTGGCAGCACCTCGCTCTCCAGCCGTCTTATCGTAGAGTAAGGCCTACCTTGGTTTTGGGGACATTCTCTCTCTGTATTGGATTTATCAGCTTAAATTGTAATTATATTGTACTATAGTGTGTTGCTTTGCATTCCGATATCTTATTTAGTAAATTAGTTTGTTTCTCCTCAGATTGTTGCCGCTGTTCTTTGCTCTCAGGGCCATCTCCCTACCCTTTTCCCCTTTCCCCTTTTCCCAGGACATGGGCCCGTGGGTCCCCCGTCCCCTTTGTCACGGAATCGGGCCTAACGCCTGTAAACCGTTGACACATATGAGAGTGATAAACCGCCGAAATGAGGTGCAAATAGGCATAGGCTGAGTTACTCTCAGCAAACAGTTTTACATGGGATTTAAGCAAATCCTCATAGAAAGTATATGGAGAGACTTTGCTCAGTTGCAACTAGATATGCTCCCTCAACACAGTGCTGGTAGGAGGCAAGTTTACACTGCTATTGCCATGTGCTCTTTCTGCTAAGCACAAAAAGGATTTCTTAGGTTTTTTGGATATGTTTAACCAGCACCACATTCAGTTTAAAACAAAATAATTATTTTAAAATAGAAAGTTAGTTTGTATTAAAAAAAGGCAGAATCTGACATCACACTATGTTGGAATGTCCTTACGTATTTTCGTAGTGTTTAATTGCCACTAATTCTAACTTGTATTTTTCCTTTGTGGAGGGAGAATTCCTACTGCTTTGGTTCAAAATGCTCCCAGCTTAGAGGATGAGAAGAATTACAAAGAGGAGATGTGTGAAACACTCCAGGCCTCTGAGGTCTAATATAGCTTAGTCAAACATAATTTCTTATTTACTTATGTATTTATTTATTCATTATGATTTCATAGAAACTGTACAAACGCTTCCTAGCATCCACACAGAATGGGGATTTTTTTAAGTTTAGAATAGGACAAAAGAAATACACAGCTTTCTGCCTTCGTCTATCTGGAATAAAATACTTCAGTACCAGGCACACGAAATGACCAAGGTTTAATTCAGTATGTAAGGAAAAGGAAAGAAATATCTTCCCAGGTACATTACTTTTTATCCTTTTGTTTAATGGCTGACCTTTTGGGCAAGCACTTAAAAAACTTAGAAAGTAAAGAGTTCCAAGGAGATAACTTCTTGACCAAAGAGCAGGCTTACAACAAAAAGAATGTAGTGTATCTTATTTATCAGTGTTTTAAGCTTACGCTACCTATCAGCCTGCAATATAAGACAACAAGAGTAAATCCAGTGACGTCAAAGATGTATTACATTTTATAACTGAAGTAAACAAATTCATTCTAAGGCAAAAAGATATTTAGCAGTTGTACAAATGTCATATTATTGGCCATTGTTTCAGGAGAGTATCTGGGGGGTCCGAGCGCTGCTTTGGCAAAGCCCTTGTGTGGAGGGCTTGCTGCCAAGTGCAGCTGTGCAGTGACAAGTCTGGAATGTCCTCTGAGTAAGGCTGGCTGCAAAGCTCTGAGGACTGGAGGAGTGGGAAGTTCTCAAATAGCTTGAGAAATATGAAAGCCTCATTCAAAGATTAAAAAAAAATCATTAAAACTTAGTCATGTAACAAGGAAACCTGAAAATAACTTTGTAACAATGCTGCTGTTAATCACCCTAGAAAAACAAATTGTTCATGTGTTCAGTATACTTCCTCAAAGGTTCAGTTTTTCCAGTGGGGTTTGTGAGAGTGGGTTTCAAATAGCGTATCACAATCCAGTATGGTAAAGATTCTAATCTATCAGGATTATGATCTTTCCATAATAAACTCTAATTTCAAACTCCTACAGAGTATAACTAAGTATTCCAGCTCCCTTCCCGTCTGGAATGCATGCTTTCCCTATGTTTCAGAACTGTTACTGTCTCACATGCTCTTTAGGCACAGTAAAGAGAGTCACTGATTGAGCAGTGAGTACGAGTGTAAGTCTACTTTTCAGGTATCTAAAAGCAACTTCTGTACTTACGTCCTGGTTTGCTGCTCTGAAACCTGGTAAAGAACATGCTTTCTAGCCAAAAGTTACGTTCAGAAAGAGAACTGTATCTATACTGCCAAATCTTTGTTAAGAGAAGCAATGCAGAATAAAGGAGAGTATATTTGCCTGGAGTTTTCTAACAATGCCTGTTTTTAACTGTATCATACACATTTTATTTAAAATAGAAAGGAACTGGGGGCTCTGAACAGACATTGTTGATGCCACCATGGTAGGAAATGGCTCTGGGATCCAGAATGTTTCTGAATACCCTCAGCTGAGGTGTAAGGTAGTGGAGTAAAGCTGTTGCTATTATTTAGATACATACAGAAAATTAGTTACATATAGCAAAGCACATTCCCAACTAGCAAATGCTATGAAAAGTGGTATGTATGGTAGCTTTGTTGAATAAGCAAAATACATTTGCTTGATTTATCATATTCCCATGGTAGGTAGTAATCTCATAAGTCCTTTCACATGTGAAGATAGGCTAACAACCAGTGCTGCATGTGAGGCTTCAGAGAAGTACAAAGATACTACGCTAAGTAACAAAGGTCCTGTTAATGAAACAGGAAAATCTAAGGTGTGGCACTCTTCAATCAGACCAGGTAAAGTAAGGAACAAAAGCACTCATGTACAAACTGAAGCTCAAATGAAGTTTGAAGCAATTAGTTACAGCCATTTAGTTCTCAGTGAGTTTCCTCCTACAGTGTCGTCGATCTGTTCTATGAAACTACATTTAATTGTAAGGCTTTTCTTTAACATTTGATAGAATGAGTAAAAACAAAACAAAACAACAATTATTCTATAAAGGTATACTCCTTTATGTGCTGCAAGACTTCGTGTATCATTTTAGAGCCTTTGCAGTTGCTCAAGTTGAAGTGCAATCAATCCCTCAGAGATTGTGACCAGCCTCAGCACAGTCACCTCCACAGTGGCCACCAACCGAAGCTGTCACTGCTCTGTCTATGACATGTTCTGTCCCAGCTTCCCACAGACAGTAACTAAAAAGGTGAGAGATGTGGCTTCTTTCTTAGAACTGCAGTACTGCTTAATTGCAGATTGCTTCTACTTAGAGGTACCTGCACATATGAGCTTACGGAAGTGTGGAGTTCATTATCATATTGAAGAGAATCACAGTATTTCCGCTTGCTTTCCCAGCCTACAATTCAACAAGCAGATTGGAGGAAGAGTATTGGGAGCTCTTTGTGTAATAACAGCCATCTGCAGGATCAAGCTAAAGAGTGTATAAAAGGTGTAGCTTTGTTCAGTTCCATGGGAACAGCAGTACAAATGGCATAAGCTGACCTGAGCATTGAGAAATATGAATTGATTACATGTCAATTAAATTATGCAGTAGTAATTCATTTCACAGTGCCCACTGGGGGATGATAAATGAAAGTCTAACATGAACATATATTAAAAGAATGCAGTAGTAATAGTTTATTACCTTGCTGACAGGATACTTACAAGTCACTTCTTATAAGGAGAGATAAGAATCTCTTGTTAGAAGTTCATATATTGAAGATGTCAAAAATCCCCTTCTCTCTATGTATTTCACACATGATCATTATTGTCTGAAGGCATTGAGAAATCAGCGCATATTAATCTTTGTAACAAAGCACATCTTAAACATTAAATGCAAGAAAATTCCAAGTTATAACATTGAATGTCACCGAATATTTAATACCTTCCTTTTTTATTTCTGTAGCATCAGGGAATTTGGCAGCTATTCAGTTCCAGAAGGCCTGTACTTCTAATAGGTAAAGAAGCACACGTATTCAAACCATTGATCTCCCAGAGTGCTGAATACAACCTCATCAGGATTGCCACATTTTCAGCACCAGCATCTCCATGCAGGTGCTACATGTGGGAAGGATGTGGTCATAGTTTCAGCTTTGCACAGAGAACTGACTGAGTTTCACATAGGATTTTGATATTTCGAAATGTGGGTTTGTTCCAGTTTGGAACAAAAGCTGAACATTACATAATTATCTATGAAAGGCAATAAAGTTTCGGCGTGGGAGCAGGTCATCTCCTAAGCTTCCCCAAAGCATCGCTCCTGCAAGCCAGGATGGGAAGGGGACTGCCCTAGGAGGTTCTTCCTGCCTGACCTGGTCCAGCACTGCACCACTGAGCTGCTGGAGCCCCCGCCAGCAAGCAGCTCCCAGGCTGCCTGGCACCAAGGAGAAGCAGGAAAATCCCAGTGCCACAGCAAAACATTCCCATTTGTCTGAACTGGGAAATTCCTACTAGAAAAAGTTTTGTCAGAACCTTTCTAGTCTATTTCATTTGTAATGAAAGCTTTCTGGTTTTGCTTTAGAGATTGTTATGCTGTGTCTGTCATGCTCCTGGGTAACGGTAATAGCGCTGTGATTCGGGTATTAGAAATCACAGACGAGAGGATAGGAGGTTGCCTGATCCCTCTCCATCTCAACTTCAAAGAATACAAAATACTAAATAAATTTCCTTTTACTTTAGAATCCTTTTCCATACCTTAAATGAAGGTTAAATTGTTTATAATACCTTCGACCCTGACACAAGATTCCAACAAGCAGCACCAGAAACCACACTGCTCTGCAGGAGGAGCAGTTGAATCCTGGTGTTACTGAGTGCTTTCTGCAAGAGGGGGCACAAGTTCCTCTCTACTGGTATCAATGGAGAACCGTTTCAGTGTCACTCTGAAAGCAATGCCTCCTATTTATTTCCATGGAAACTACAACAGATACAAAGAGCACAAGAACACTAGTTGATAGAGCAAATTCTCAGCTACAAAACATTATTTTTCAACATAGCCACCGCCATTAGATATGCATTTTCATCAGCAACGAACAAGAGCCTGCATGCTGGCAACAAAATGTAATGGAATAAGGACAGGGAAGGTCCATCTTTTGCCATATTACCAATACCCGCCTCTGTCATTGTGAGCCAACATAATAAAGTAGGAGGCATTACTTTTGGAGCAGCCCTCTTAATTAAAAACATCTGTGAAAATGATTGTCATATCTTTACAAATTTCTAATGTCATTTTATCTTTATTGATATTTAAGAGTGATGGTTACAAATGCACATGTTCGTCCTCCTCCTAAATACAAGTTTGGGCTTTAGCACCATGCAGCTCTATTTAACCTTCTGTTTCATTGCTGCTGATACATTGTCAAGAGAGAACAATGAAGTGCATGGATCTTTGGGATATCCAGCAAATTTCCTCACAGACTGCTTAATGGAATTCTTTGCTTTTTTGTTTTCGGTTAGAAATTGAAAAATAGTGAGATGGAACTTCTGAAAACAGAAAATCAGATTTTTTGATCAAATAAATGTGGGAGTAAAAAATGTTTACTTCTCTTGAAATCTTTTGTCTATTTCCAGGAATACAACTAATGTAAAGTCTTTGTAATGTATAGTGCATGTAAAATGTATGTTGGGAGCAAAACAGCCAGTCACAAACCAGGAAGCTCTGGGAGACACTGCATCAAAGGCACAGTCATCATCAATGCAGAGTGGTGCAGAGACATGCTCACCTGAACTGTTCTGTTGCCTACCTTTGTAAGTTATGGAATCAATGCTTGATGAGTTGGCCAATACATACAAGGTGATGGTGATTTCTCTGAATGGGCTATGGTCAGACAGTTGCAAAATACTGAGAGGGATTAGTAAAAATAGTGTTGTAATTGCTTATACGTGCTTGATCAGAACTTGCTTGGCCATGACCAGAATTCAGGATTCCTCACACCCACATATATATTTGGCGGCCGAGGACACACTTGTCTCTTGTCAGCAATCAGGGCTATCAACAAAAGAAAAAGCTAGAACCTCACTTGAAAAAACAGGCTGAGAATGGAATAACCAGAGCTGTTTGCTAGAGTCGTGTCAAAACACGGCTAAAGAAAACAGTGGCTTTCAAGTAAGGACCTAAATTTGACGGTTGCACTCCTGAAACTGCACCAAAACCCAAGTTTTATTTGTTTAGACACTCAGGTCATAAACAAACATTTATTACATGATAGGGTGAGAACATGGCTGACAATAATTCAGCTCCTCTTCCATGTCATGTCAAACCACTTCATAAAGCACTGGAGTCTGTCTGGAGGTGGAGGAGATGATGATGGTGTGAGCTTGGGCACTGGTGGAAGGAAAGGCAATCCCACTCTCTGCAATTCCTCCAGACTTTAAGTTTTACTGCAGTACAATGCCTTTTGCTCTGCTACACCATTCACAGCCAGACATTCTTTAGTTTCACTATGAGTTTCTAGTACTTCATGTGTTTACCTTGCTGTTTTTCATTAACTTTTCCTGTTAGCTGCTTGAAGTGATCTGTAACCTCAAGAGTTGCCGCAGGACTAGTAACACAGTACACTACAGAAGTTTACTGTAAAATCCTGTGAGGACCACCAGGAAGGTTTTGTGAAAAACATTTTGTATCCCCAGTGAAGCTGAAAGATAAGCAAGGTTCCTTGTCCCACTGGAATAACTGCTGGTTCCTGCTCATGGAGACCTCACGGGACTCCAAACTGCAGGGATGAGGGAGCTCAGGGACAATAGAGGTAAAGCAGTCCTACTTAGTAGACCAGTGATGTTTCCCTTGAACCACATTACTTAGACATTTTCTTCCACTCAAGGTAATAGAAGTGCATCTGTGCCTTGAGATCATCTGAGCTAAAATGTGATATAAATCCTAACAGGAGCCAGCTAAAAAAGCCTACACCTACAGAGCTGGCTTACAGTATTGTTTACCCAGCAGAGGAATGGTGTCAAAGGAGAAACGTGGTAGAAAGTATGCTAAGTATAATGCCTGAGTGTTTCTAAAATGACAAGACACAGATAGTCTCCTATGGCTCATCATGTTTAATGTCAGTGACAATAAAAGTGTGATAAAGATGATGTCAGGCCAACATTAGAGCAAGTTTGTTCACAGAGTTGTGATGACATGCACAGGGAATCCTGAACAGCAGTGAGTCATTCTGCAGAAAGAAAGTAATGATGAGAGAACTGAATAAAGGGAAAAATTCTATATAATTTCTTAGCAATGTAGAGTGGGAGGAAAAAGCCACCTCAGAGGATGAATCAAAGCAAATTCTAAAATGGAAAAGTAAGAAATGTTTATTTACTGAAACTTGTCAAGATGAATTCCAGCTTGGCAAATATCTCCCTCCAAGTCCCCTAATACACAGGAGAAGAGCACTTATCCTGTAACATATGGACGGTGGGGAGAAAAAAATATTAAAAAAACATGGAATAGGGATTGAAGTACCGCATACTGAAACCATCTTGGATTTGTACCAAAAAAGAGCTTTTTGGCTCCATGCTCTGAGGCCTGTGTAAAGTAATGCAATTCTCCCCAACCTCCAGAAACCAAAAATAATTTGAAGACAGTTAGGTGAACTTCTGCAGATTTAAAATAACTGCACTTTCATTGAATCATGCATATACTCATTTATACATAGGCACGGTCGGACTTCTTTGCCAGAAGCCAGCTGCCACCTGTGCAGATCCAATTGTTTATCACCCTATCTAACTTTGCTTCCTTGCATAGCCTTCTCTGTCCATCCCAACTCCTGTTTCTTATCATCTTCTAAAATAAAGGGGTCATTGGGATCACCTTGCATTATCTTTGAGGCTACAAAGTCTGCAAAAGATTACACCTTGTAAATAAAAATCATTAAGAAGACTATGGGAAGTGGGTGTGTGTATATATATATATATGTAACGGTAAATCATAGTCCTTCATCAAGCAAGTGAATGCACAATGGCTTTGCTATGTTTATCCAATGTTGAGATTCTTGGAAGTTATCTTGTGTCCATATATGTTGCTGTTTATAAATAAAATTTTTCCTTGTGTAAAGTTGACAATAAAGTACACATGATCAAGTGAGGCTTCTTCTGTTTTCAGTGACTACTGAAAACCAAACCAAACACAACAAAATAGTACTCTTTCAGTACTATAAATGACCAGAAATATGATAAACCTGTTACATACTTAATACTTCACTAGAATGGCTGCAGTTCCTAGATATAAAACATACAGATGAAATATGAATACAGTAAAAACTGTCAATGCCATGAATGCATTTTTGGCTGTATTTTAGACCATGCCTTTATACATTTATTTTCTCCATCTTAATTGCTTGTAACTTAATTCTAGCTTCTGGATTTCAAACTCAATTTCAAGATTTCAAAGATGAGCAAAACCAGTGTTTGGCAAAATGCTGGAAATAAGGGCTTCACTGTGAATGCAGCACTTTGTTAGGGAATTTCATATGACTTCTATATTCAGATTTCTTTTTCCTAATGGGTGCAAGCACTACTACAACCAAAAATGTTGTAACAGAAAGTCACCTGACAGGTAATTGTACCAGAGATGCAAATTCTTATAAGAAATTTCTACTAATGAGCTAGAAATCACAATAGTATGATCATTGGTGTGAACAGAGTAATACTGCAAGATAAATTTCAGCTAGCCTTAGAATTTGTTACATGAGATTCTAATCTACTGGTAAACAAACAAACAAATTCAGTAGCAATCAAAACCACTGAAGGCTACTATGTAAGAGAGTGCTGGTTTTGTCTATCTGGAAAAGATTTGCAGATTGGACCATCTGCTGAGAACTTCAGAGATTAAGAGAATCTAGATACATCAGCAAAGCAAAGAGATGTGTTTCTCTGAGTTGGTTGGAAAGTAAGTACCTGTAACTTAATGCTGTCTGACATACTCAGATGCTCTGATAGGATCTTGTATTTTGTTTGGCTTTTTAGCTGTGAACAATCTAGAATGCCTGAATAGCAGCTCTGTTCCTGCTCTAGCAATCCTTCTGTGCTTTTTGAAAGGTTAGCATTTTAGAGGTCATGGATGACTAGGTTAATGAAATCTTTATTAAAAAGGTTTTTAATAAAAGTTATTAAAATAGGTTTAAACTCCTATGCAGCTTTGGAAATTCTAGTCATGACAATACTCTTGCTCCTCTCTTCTACAAGCCTTCTTGTTTTGCTTTATTATCTTGCGTAGATTAAATTACTTTTGTCTCCCTCACCAAGCCATGAGTGTTGCAGTTGAAAATGTAAATGGAGAGTTTCTTATTTCTTTTTCATCTAGAGGCCCACATGAAAGAAGAATACTGTACTCAGCAAAGAGATGAGGCTGAGCAAATCAGAGAGTCAAGTATCTGTACAGGTTGTTGGGAATGGCATTCTCATCCAAATTAATTCTCGTTCCTCATCTTGCAGCTTACATCTGTTGAAATATGGTTTCTGTTATGGTTTTGGAATATTTCCATTTACTGTAAATTTCAGACGGTATTGATGAGGTCACTGTTTACTTTGAATAGCTCTTTGATAGAAAAAATATAGAGCACAATGGTATGTTCAAGAAGCATGGCATATAATACATTATTAAATTAATCACAGGAGAGCTGCACTGAGAGGTAACCTTGGGTATAGCCTGAAGGGACAGCTGTCCTTCCACATGCCTATGGGTTCTCATGTAATTGCAACAAGTGTGGATTACTGATAGATAACAGCCATGGGAATTCTGCCTACCAAAGCTGCTGCATGCAGCTGTATAAACCAGATGAACAGACTCACGAACAATAAACTGTGAGTAAGGTGCACTATTCTTCACACACCTTTTTGTAGGATATTTCTGCAGCTAATACTTGGGCAGCAGAAGACACACTCCTCGTATCAACTGAAATGGTTAAATTGCACAAGACTCGTGCTCCCTTTCCTGAGACGAGACTTGGACGACAGCCAAAAGCCTTATCTAGATGAGGTCATTATTAGATATTCAAGGTGAGACTTCAGAGTCAGTCTGCAGGTATGTGCTGTCACTGAAGAAGCCATTATGCTGTTTCCACGTGCCCAGGCTTCTGGGGGCAAGGAAACAGCATAATGGCTGTTTCTTCACATGATACCCTCCAGCAGTCACACTGCTGTGGTGGGTCAGATAAGCTAAGAACTGATGTTTTTTTCTTTTTTTTTTTTTTGTAGTTCTCATTTGGCATATAGGTTTTGTTTCTTAAAAAAATGTCAGAAATACTTGGGAACATCATTTTCATGTAAGCTGAACCCACATGTCATTATCAGATAACTATATCCGATACAGCCAATGGAAATATCTGAAGTGCAAAGTCCTGCTGTACCATACCACTCTTACAAAGTACAGATAGAAAAGGATATTCATGCACCAAGCATACATTATACGGCTTCTAATTAATTCTTATATTATGATGTGCACAGTGAAGATCCCTTATCCTATATTCCAGAGCTTAACAACTTTTTATTTGAAGAAGGGTATCAACTTCTGACATATTCTGGCAGATGAAATGGCCACATTTGACATGCAAGCCATCACACACAAAAAAAAGAGAACAACTTTTTTCTTTGTAAGATTGGCAACTTGGCTGAAGTAAATGAACAAGAATCCTACAAGACACTCACTTTTGAATTATGTGTAAGTTATTACATTATGGAAAAAAAAAAACAAGTATGTTTTCTCTAAGTAGTATATTCTTCATGCATTATTAAGGCATTTCTAGGAGCTGGTTTTGGTTTGTTAAAATATGTTTTATGGAAAATAATTGTTCAATTTGTCATTTTTGCTTGTTGGAAGGTTTCACTGTTAACAGTGACTGCATTTGTTAGATACTGTAAATGAACTTTGTCTCCAATACTTCTATCAAAATGCTTTGTAAAAAATATCCAGTTACCCTTTGTCTTTTATGTGTCAGAGTATTTCTGTGAATACATAAGGCATGCACATATACTACGCCTCAAACATTCTTTCAGTGGTAAGTTTCATGCTCTCCCCAGGATAGTCTGTGAAGTACTGTATTTGGCAATCCTTCATAAAAAAAATTTCTTCATTTTTGTTTGAGAGATTACAAACCCCACTGTACTTCCAAATAATTAGGTTTAGATCTCTGCATATTTGCTTCAAATAAGAAAATTAACTTTGGTTCTTAATGTAAATCGTAAGTTATGTAAACATAGAAACACACTGTTAAAGTGTAGCTAAGAAAAGTACATATTGAGGCAATCATTCAGGAAGAAGCATAAACAAGAGTATTTACCATGAAACAAGGCCATCTATGAAACTGCACCTATTCTGGGGAACTGCAGATCGTTAAACGTGCAGATTCCTGTAGTTTAAAAGGAAGGCTGATGGACCAGTTGGCACATACATAAGCACACCTGCAGTGTAGTGTTTTAAAGGAAGTAGGATTATTTTTATAACTTGAAATTTTCAAGGTATACATTTAAAGGACAGGGAACGTCCAAGAGAAAAAAAAAAACAACTTTGATTTCCTCCAAATAATATTATTAAATCCTCCTCATGAGCTTGTGTATGTGTGCATACACTGTCAGAGGCATATATAGTTATGCATACCAAAACGTAAAAGGAAATATGATCTTAAACCTGAAAAAAGCATATGCAAGATTTTAGAATAGTGAATTAGAAGTGAAAAATTATAAAAGGTAATGCATTTCAGGTGAGACAAATTCAGTTTCAAGCCTTGTGGAAGCAATCAGTACCTTTAATAAAGACAGAAGAGCACATAGCTTTTGTCAAAAACTCATTCTGATTAATTTTTAAAAATGCATGAAATTTAACTGATTCTTGCTACTGAGCTCTCTTCTAGTCATAAGAGAGGAAGAAAACTGGCATGCTTAAGCATAAATTTGGCTGGATTAGTAGGAAATCTACTGTAGTCATAAATGGAAAGTATTCAAACTAAAATGTCAGTAGTAGAGGATGACAGGAGTTAGTGTTAGAGGTCCAGATTTGAAGTATTTACACAAATACAATGTAGACAGCAATGTGGAACGCAAAGATTTCCAAGTTTGCAGATAGCACTTAATTAGCAAGTACTGCAAATAACGAAGGAATGTGCTGTGAGAAATCAGAGACTGAAATGGAAGAAAACCTTGATCTGTCAGGTGAGAGAAGCTCTAATTACAGTGGAGTTTTCAAAAGGCAACATACAGAACATCTTTAATGACAGACTTTTATGTCAGACTTAACCATTGCAAGTTTCAGTAAGTTGTGTATATGTAGTTGTTGCTGTTGTTGGTTTTATTGCGATGTTGTTTTGTTGTTTTAATTCTCAGAGGCTTTAGACTTCTTACTCTAATGAGTGAGTCACAGAACTGAAGTAATTCCATGTCCATTGCAGGAGCTTTGGCTCAGATGCACCAAAACACTTAGGCATTTACAAGGATTTGACAAAAAAAGAGGCCAAAATCACTATGCAACTATTCCACAGAAAAGAATCTACCAATAAAGTTCCGCATGGTGCCTTATGGTCTGCTTCTTTGTATGTGAAGCACAGCCTTCACTTTGGCAGTAAGTTGATAGGTAGCTGCTATCTAAGTCTTGCACACAATGCTGAGGCTTATGCTGAGCCAAGGAGGCAGAAGGATGTTCCCATTTCCTCTTCATGCCACAGCTCAGTCCTTCAGGTCAGCTAGATGGAATGCTCAGCTGACATAGGTGAAGAAATAGGTTCTTAATTCACCCTAACATCATAGAAATTATGATTGTGTCAGTCTCCTTCTCAGGGCAGATCTCACTCAGAGTGACCATTCCCTTGTCTATCTGCATCTTGAAAATCTCCAGGGCTGGAGATGCCCAACTCTCCTTCGGGTGCCTGTTTCTGTACTGTGCTACTTGCTTTATTAAAGCCTTTCTCCTTCTCGTCAGTCTGAGCCTCTCAAGTTGTGTTTGTGTCAACTTCCTCCTCTTACACTGACTGCTACTACTGAGAAGAGCTGGACATTTTCCTAACTCCCCTTCAAGTAGCATTAGGCTATGTTTATATGCCTCCTTATTTAGCCAAGTGAGCCTTCTGCTGAATTTCCTCATCTTAAAGCGCAACAGGATAGTTTGCTCCTGAGTTCTTAAACAGTTTTCTCTAAAAATCAGCCAGCTCTCTTGGGCACCTTTTCCCTTCACAGCCTTTGACCAGGTGATTCTGCCTAGCAGTTCTCCAAATAGGCCAGATCTGCTCTCCTACTCCGCTGCCTCTTTTTCCAGCCTCCTCCAGCTCACAAGCTGTCATGACACAGCCAATGATATCCTCTCTGCCTGCACTTGCCCTTAGTTCTTTCCAAGTGGCAGGACAGGTGGAGCATTACACCAGTTGGTCCCTCTAGAATTTGCACTGTAAAATTATGGTTTGTAATAGCAGTGACAATAGTCTCCTTAATGTTAACATTCCTTACTCTGCCTCTTGTTTCAAAAATCAATGCATTTGGGTTGATATTTAGTGAAAAATGTAAAATGCTGCTATAAAAAATATATCACTGCAGGTGACTGCTAGGATTATGAGCTCCTTCAAATAAACTGTAAATTTTAAACTGTGGGATCTCTTTCCTAAGTTTTACAGAAAGTTTTAATATTAAAGTGCTAATATTAAAATAAAAAGGACAGTACGTGCTGCCAGCTGGAATTCTGCTTATGATTTGAAATTGAACAAGGAGTCAAAACCTACATATATCAAAGCATTCTCAAACATGGGCCATCACTATCTTTTTTTTTCCTCCAGAAAAAATAACCTTATCTTTGGGAGGGTATACAAGAAGGAGATTTTAGGAACAATTGGTCTGACACCAAGGGATACCATTTTCTTGCTCTTATAATGCAGACAGACAGCTTCTCCCAGAGAAACCAGACTGCTGTTCAAAATTCAGAGCAGTAGAGAGAGTCAATGCAAAGTAGTGGTTACAGACTAGAAGCTGAAAAATGTAATTAAAATCCACCTTCACTAAGGGTATTGCACTGACCATTTGCAGTCATATCCCTGGTACTCTGAAAAAATACCAGAGAAGTATCCATGCTATACACCGTCCTATTGCTTTGTGCATCTCACACATGTTACTGTGAGTTCACAGTACTGTGTGGATTTTGCATTCAAGCATGCAGACAAAAGAAAAGTTAGTAACAAGCAACATGCAAAGATAAGAATATCCTGTTCCTTGCTCTGCTATTCCAACTTCATTTAACTGAGGTCCAAATGATTTCACAAATGTGGCAATGCAGCAGTAGAGCAAGGAGTAGAGTGCACTAAGCTAAAAAAACACCCAGATTATGTTGAGTTAACCGAAAGAGTTCTGAGCTCAGCTGCTGTATCTGTCTGCACGTGCCCTGTCATCTTAGTTTGAGGTTTGAACTTATACTTGATCCCAAATTCCTTAATCATCAGATGTGCCAGCAAGTTGGCTTCTGCTTGCTCTCACACTGAGAAAGCCAACTGGCTTTTAAGATAGGGAAATTCAGGCACTATTTTACATCTCCCCTCTATGGAGAGGTAACATGATTCCAGCAGACTTTCTACTAGATTTAGGTTCAAATCTGAGCAGGTTTACAGAAGGTGATATCAGTAGACCTGTAGTTACCAGGTTTTAAAAATACTGTAATATCCAAGACTTAAGTCATGAATGAGTACGTGACCAAAATTCTTATTGGCACCTTTTATTTATTACTCTACAATTGCAAAGAAAATTGTCTTCTCACGTCCTATCAGGTCCTTAAACATGGGCTCTAATGTTCTCAAACATTATTACTCAACATAGCAAATTTTTGTTCTGAAAAGCATCACAAATCATAGAATCATAGAATGCTTTGTGTTGGAAGAGACCTTTAAGATCACCTACTTCCAACTCTCCTGCAATGGGCAGGGACATCTCCCACTGGATCATCCCAAATACCATCCTCCAGTTGATAACGGCTGCCCTCATAGTAATAGCAAACAAAACCTGGCAAATTTCTGGGCAGTACACTTCAAAAATATTATTGCAAGTTCACAAGCTAAGCAAATTGTCACCCTTTTAAGCTAACTATCAGTTCTCACAACCACATTTAAATTTCCTGACATGCGCCAAATCTGAGATAATCTTTACTCTCCATCTGCACAACTGCAAATTTCACCCAGGCTCATTCAGCCTGGTGAGTGTGTCATCTTGCTCCTTGGGTTTGAAAATGCCCATAAGGTTAATGCAAAGTTATCCTTGTACCCGTCTATGTTACCTCTATCATTCTCTTCAGCTCCATCCACAGTTACTCTCTTCTATACCACATTAAACTGCTTCTTCATTCCCTATATTTTTTCAGTACTGTTTGGTTAGCTTTGGTCGTGACTGAATACTGTTATGTATCCAAACAAGCATACTGACACTTTTCTTATGTCTCACTTTTCTCTCTTCATACTTGCAAGGTTCTCCCATTGTTCTCTTCCAAACTACTTCTAGGACTCTTCTGGGCCACCCTACTCAGAGGACAGTTTGGTAATACCGGGCTACTTACATGCTCAGCCCATTGTTTGCACTATTGATCTGCAGTTTCCATCCCAGTCTCTTTTCTACAGGTTTATTGTCTTATCGCTCACAAGTAGATACAAAACTCCTGGGGGTATAGGCTTTCTTCTTTTGTTTCATGCTTGTGTAGTATCCAGTACAATACTTTCATGAGCAGGCCTTTGTAAATTAGGAAAAGTGTGTATCATGTAGTTTGTTTGTGCAAACACACCATTTGTGACTATTTTGTTCTGGACTAATGGATCACTATAGAATTTGAAAAGTGATATTTGAATTGCCATAGAATGTAGGAAACAGTCATTCGTGCAGCTCTGAAGCTGCAGCCTCTTTCAAGATCAGGCTCATTGCTCACATAAACAGAAACAGAGGTAGCTGAGAAAAAGCATTTCCTTTTTGGCATGAAATTGTCAGACAGACGTTCAGTCTGCAGTGGTGCTAGTAGTCTTAAGCCTGGGCTAGCAAATCAAATGGTAGATGCAAATACATCCACCTGAGGGACCTGCTTCCTCAGGAAGAGTTTGAGAGAGCAGTGTCCTTCATCTCCCATATGCTTCATTCTCTTCCAACCAAGCTAATCTGTAGATGCACTGATGTCAAGCAGACGGATGAACCAAGTCCAGCAAATGAATACACAAAACAAACTTTCATCCAGCACTTTTGGCAGCAAGTCATTTGAGATTTGCAAGAGTTGCAGTTAACTCCCACCCCGAAAATTCTCACTGTTTCTGCAAGCTCAAACAGATGATTTTGCCGGGTGAGAGCCAGGTCAAGTCCTGCTTCCAAGAGTGCTTAATCAGTCCTGCAAGGGCGAACCGTTTCATCTGGTCACAACAGGGATGATTGCTGTCCTGCTGGGGCAGAGCCAGCTGGAGGAGCAGAGCTTGGGCTGCCTTCCAGCTTTGACACTACTTCAGGCAAGTGCCCGTGGGTGTGCCAGGGCAAGACCTGGGCATTCTGGCCCCAGTGTTGCTGCGGTGGCCTCTTGTCTGCTCTCCAGGCAGGACTTGCATCACTCAGGGCCCGTCCAGGCTGCACTGTCCTGCTATAGACTCTAGGATTCAGAGCTTGAAAATCAATGGGTTTTGACCTGTTGGAGAACACTACATTAACCTGGATATTGTTGTTTTAAGGATGACTGAATTATTCCTTTTTCTTTTTTCCTTCTTTTTATTGCCTCTTTTATTTTCATCTGGGTATGGAACCAACCGCATTTCTGAAAACTTCAGTATGCCTCAGGACAAGAAAATGATTGCCAACTACAGGTTGTTGCTCTGGTTAAAAGCATCTATTTGCATAAATAAATAAGGTCTAGTCTTGGAAATTAAGTCTATTTCTGTATCTTGACCACTAATATAGAAAAATACAAAACCTTTCTAGTTTTCTGATTTATATTAATACATGGAAGCATATACATGCTTTCCCTCAATTCATAATATTTCAGTTAATACTTCTGATCTAAAATGTGTTCATGGCTTTTACTTACAGATCAATAAAATTAACGAGTAAGATACAATGCTGGCTTACTGTGTGTTTTGAATGACAGTTAAAAACAATCTGAAATTCACAAAATATTGTTGACCTTTCAGCAGTAAATCCAATAAAAGAGAAAGTGGGTCAAACTGAAGCCATTTAAGGCTCATCTTGAAGTTAATCAGGTTGAGTAATATTTTCCTTAGCAATAGTAACTATTTTCCTGTTGATGGAACAGTATTATTTTCGTTTGTGTGTTCGATTACTGGTTGAAATTATTTAGGCTGATAGAAGCTCCAAAAAATGACAGCTTTGAACATAAGTTCAAATTGGTAAACAGGAAAGGAAAGCAAGGAAAAGGAGGAGGGACTAACAATACAGCCCTCTGTCTACTTGATCTATATAAACTTTCTTGATAAGAAATGGTTGCTTCAAGGGTCCTTGCCCTAAGGTGCAGAAAAACTGGAGCTGTTTTTGCAGAGATCTCTGGCAGTCACAAATGGAACAAAAGGTCTGTTGGTCTCCAGCTGTCAGTAATGTGATGTTTACAGCAAGATCGAAGAGCACATTATTGGACAAAAGTTTGCTGAACCAATTGCTTACATCTGTTTACCTGGCTGTCAGTTTACTATACAGACTATATTAAATAACACACACTGTCCTTCACCAATAAACAGAAGTTTGCAGGTCTAATTAGGTTAGCTGATTATTGGACTATAATTAAACATTTGCTTCTTTTTTTTCTTCCTGGTAATGGTCATCTAAGATCTGTCCAACTCATGAAAACTACTGCTATGGTATGGACCAATATTTAATCAAAATAAATGAAAATGTAAAATGTGGCTTAAATAAATCCAGAAGAGCTGGGGATCAGAAAATTTGTCATTCTCCCTTAATTACACATCTCAAGTGTCTGTGTTAGATAGACAGGGAAAGATACAATTGAAAAACAGTATTCTGTGATGTAGCATCGAGGTTTAGAACACTAACAAAACATTTATCTTCTCTATTATATATTATTGTGGTCTCCTATGCAATAGTACTACAAATAACAAACATCAATCAACATATGGGAGTCTATTTCCTTCATAGAAGGACCCTTGAAAGGCTGAAGTACTATTAAAAATTTGTAAAATGGAAGCTTATAACAAAGAAGAGAATAAGCAAAAAATTTGTTTTCCAGAACACTGTATCTGCATTTTTTAAAAACACAGCTATCATGAAGGTAGCCTGGCTTTTCACTATCCCATCTTTCTTGCTAAATGGACCAACTGCTCAGTCATATAAAAAATGTTTTTATGTAGCATCATCAACAGTTAAATGTATTTGACATCTCACATGCTACTCTTATTCCACTATTTGATGCTTTACACACTGTTGCAAATGTTCTCACTAAATAGAAACTAGAACCAAATATTAGTGATGAAGGGTTTTTAAGTTGCACAAAGGCATTTTCATGCATAGAGCAGATAGGTGCTACAGTCAGCTTCTTGGAGACTAAGCCTGTGTCTGCTTAAGAACTTTCTCACAGATATTGTTTTATGTTAGCTTAGAAGATACAGCTCTATGCTTGTTTATGTTTGCATAACTGTGTGGAAGACAGTGTGATAGAGCCAGTGCTGCTTAACCCATCCATTTTTTCTGTCTCTATTGCCCTCTGCCATCCTGACCATCTCATCAGGTCAAACATTTAACCTTGCAGTTCAGAGATCAGCTAAGTCTTGCCCTCATTTGACCCATGTGAACAATAATAACACTCTCTTTGCAATAGTCTTTGCCCTAACCAACTCAGCTACAATGGCAACTAACTTGGCGAGGTTTAACGCCACTTTTAAACTTCTTAGTGCCTGAGGAATGTTAATAGCAGAACAGCTGTTTTCAAGAATCTCACACTTTGCGTTTGCTGTATTAAGAATTTTACTAATTTCTCCCTCATTGTTTGTTCTCGTATGATGTAAGACATAAACAGATCTACCAACCTCAAAAATGTGTTTTTCTTTCAAAGGGAGTAATTTCTTTTGGAAAAACAGTGTTTAGTTAAGATGTCTAAAAAAGTTTTGTTTTGTTTTCGGCACAAAGGTCTAATTTGGTTTCTTCAGTTTCTAACATATGGTTTCAGCGGGGTTTTGGACCAGATGGCCTCCAGGGTCTCTTCCAACCTAAACTATTTCATAAGTGTCTTCAGTTCTTGAAGTAAAAGTTGTGCTTTGGACTGCTCAGTTCAGCACAGACTGAAGCAACCAACTTCAGCAGCTGAATTGCATGAGCCCTTCCAGTTTCTTTGTGCAGTTCAAACCTATGGTAGACAGAACTGGTTTATAAATCATATATCTCAGTGCTTCTTGCTATGTGCAACAAATGTGAATCCTTCCCACAGTAACAGAGTGCTTCATTCACTAGAGCAAGGCACCAGGTTTGGCATAGGCAAATGCCCATCACTCTAAGGATAAAACAACTGATTCACTTCTGTAGCTTTTGCACTGTTTTTGTCATGAGTGAGAAGATAAATCCTGGTATATTATCATCCGGGTGGGTTATGATGGGAACATTACATAATTCAAAAGGAAAAACTCACAGTTTTCCAGTGAGTTACAAAGTTCTGTTTTCCAGCTCTAGGAGGTCATGAGAGCATAACACTGGAAATGACAGCATTCATTTAAACTACACACTAAAATATAGCATTAAAAATATAAAAACAGGTCCAAAGTAAAGAGACTGGGAATTGGAAGTGCTGAGGTCTCACTGTATGCACTCTGGTTTTAAGACCCTGACTTATCTACTGCAAAAAGCCCAGCTCACTGCAGGCTGACATCTTGATCAATACAGATGAGTGAATACAGAACAGACTACAGAAAGTATCAGAACAGCTACTACAGAAGCTTAGCAATCCTCTACTCAGCATATGCAGACTGGAATTTTTCAAAATTTTGTTTTCTCTTGAAAGATTTTTAATTTATTCAAAATGCAGTCCCACATGAACAAGAGCACAGGCTGGACACCTTAGTCAACCCTGTCAAATTTTGTTTCTGTTTCCAATCATTAAAATTTCACTAAAAAAAAGGTAACCATCATATTTTGATGTGGACAGAATGATGTATTCTCCCTTAATTTTGTTCTTGGAAGTAATCATTCTGACTGAATTTTTCCAGAAAGATTCAGTCTGAGGCTGATAGTCAGTATGCAAAATTTCAAGCCAAATAGTTAAAGTTTGGCAAAGTTGTAAGCAACAGAAAAAAATGATTTTGTAATGGAACTTCTGGACAATTTTAATAAATGGTGTCACCAGTCCACTCTACCACACAAACAAAAGGTACTTAAAGTTTTATGGCTTTTCTGGAAATCACTAACATTTTTTTCATTCCCCGAAAATATCTTGGTAGAAAATTTCTGGATTTCTGTATTCACGAGTATTCCAAGTGACTGTTGAACACCATTAAATGCAGCACTGGAAGCTTCAGTTTCCCCAAGGAAGAAGGAAACATGTTTTACAGGAATGAGAAGATCTGGGATTGGGCATGTGCAAATACACATAGTCACAAGACTGTTCACATCCCTTGCACTGTGGCAAACATTTCAACTAAAGAAGAAAATAATTTTGATGTAATTCCAGAAGAATTAAATTTTTTAAAATTATTGCCAGAGACCACAGACACCACTGAGCTTTATAAACCTTTGTATGCATCCTAGAAGATGCTAGTGTGAAGCTTCATACTGCATCAATACTTATTTTTGTAAATAGTATCTAAAGACTACCAGTATTCATTCTGAAATTACAATTTTTATGCATATATACTTGCATATGTACATACACGCACTAAACACAGCACAAAGTACACTGCATCCATACTCATGTACTATTTTGCTGGGCAAATTTAAAAACACATTTTTATAAGACCATCCTTTCAGCTCCCTGAAAAGCAGTTTGTTCCGGCCTAATGTCACTCCTTTTCCTTATAATGCTGTTGGAATGTGATTTGCTGGATTAACTTGTTACACTAGTGCTTAATCTAGTACTAACAGTTGTCCTTGCAAGTACTTTCAGTGTTTGTCAGCACACTGACATATAGTTCAACTTTCAAAGACTTTCTGAAATCTATACATTGTGCAATTTAACATGAAGAAGAAGCTAATGGGAAGCATTTTCAAACTCTGGGAAAGGAAATCCATTTATGACCAAAGACAATGGTCCCATATTGATTATTCTACTTGTAAACTATTAAGCAGATCACTCTAGAAGCAATGCCTCCTATTTATTTCAATGGAAAAGACAACAGATACAAAAAGTACAATAGCACTATTTGATAAAGCCAATTATCAGCTACAAAACACTCTTTTTCAACACAGTCACCAGAATTAGCTATGCATTTTCACCAGTGATGAACAAGAGCATGCATGCTGCGTTTATAAACTTCTGCATCAGCAGAGGTGACCCATTGTCTCTGTCACTGCTGCTGAAATGCACTACTCACCACCTCACTGTGCTCACATCCACTGTTTGATCACCACAAATGTTCATCAAGCATTACTGAATGTCAATGGGTGCAATTTTTTCCACATGGAAGAATTCAATGCGACACCTTCGCTTCATACATGCTTCCATGTCAGACGTCATGTTGTCAGACTGCCCCTCTGCTGCCATCTGTCACATGGCAACAAATTGTAATGGAATAGAGGTGGGAAGGTTCAACCTCTACTGCCATACCACCAACATCTGCCTCTGATGTCATGGACCGACATCATAAAATAGGAGGCATTATTTTCAGAGCAACCCTCGTACTTTGATCAAGAAGAACAAACTATACTGACAAAAATATTGTTTTCCCATTCTGTCCATAAACATCTTGTTCTCTTTTCCAGAGCATCAGCTTCACTGATGCCATGCTCCCCTGTCCCACAGCAACTGAACTGAGAAAGTCTGTTTGGTTTGCCCAGGTCAGGTGGTCCAGAGACAAAGAAAGCTTTCACTTACTGGGCACAGGTAGTGTCAGGTTAGGTGAATTTATTCAGTGTTTCCACTAACAGGTCGTGGAGCTAGCCAGTAAGAAATAAAAAGATATTTTATACATTATTTCCTATGCTTAAAAATAGCTTAATTTATAAAGTGGCTAAAGATTGTCAGAATCTATGGAGTAGTTCAAGTATTCCAAAGTATTACTTGTTAAATAACGCATTGAAACAGGCAGCAGAAGCTACACCCTGGAATGCTTTTCTACTGTTCTCACATCTCCTCTCCTGTTGTGGAGTACCGTTAACCCATTCTCTGCTCAAGCATGCCAGCTGGAAACCTTTGTCATTGCCCCAAGAGACAGAGCAACTGCTGAGCAGCATTGTGTCTACCCACAGTGGCAGCACCTCACCCAGACTGCCACTCTCAAGACTTAAGCTGATGTTGTACTGTTTAGAAAAGAAACAGAAAAGAAAGCCCTTTCACCTGGCTGCACTGCTAGGAATCAGCTTAGGCATGTTAAAAATATTAGCAGTTTGGTCACTCACTCCACAGAAACAATCTGCCATAAACTTCATAAGCTGAAAGAAAAAGCTGGGGTATCCATACTATGTCAAACAGTATCAGGCAAAAAGAAATACACTCTGAGGTTTGAGTTGTTATTGGGGAAAAAAAAAAGAAGAATGGTTTCTTGAGTATCATCCGGGGGGCATTTTGCTACTTGCCTGTATGTCATCTACTGCTTCAGCAGATGAGAAACGGAACCTATTTAGACAAAAAAAAAAAAAAAGAGGCTGATGTAGATGAAGAATTAACAATGCATGATCTTAATTGCCTCCCACTCATAAGACTCAGTTTGTTGGCAGAAATATGTGAGAAAGAGTGAATGGTATAGCATGTTGGTTGATTGAGGGGTACCAGTGGCTGTCACATCACACATGCACACAACCTTCCAGCAGAGAGCAGTGCGTACTGGAAGAACAGAATGACAGCCTGGGAGACAGCTACAGCTGGGTCAAGTTCCTGCTGTACTCCATTTTCCATGTACTCACCAGGTTTACTCCTGCAGAGGGGGCAAATACAGGCCTTCCAAATAAATAAAGGACAAAACATCTCCTGCTCATTCCAAGAAGGTGAACCTTCACAATCACTGTCTTTTTATCCTGTCAATGATTCAATGCACTATGATTCACTGACACCAAAACTTCACTTGTATTAACTTTCAAGAAGAGTGAAGAACCTTACCACCAGATTACTTAAAATGGGAATTAAAGTATGTCTTCATAACATAGAGCAGTGCTGTGTTTGAGGTATTTGGATTAGTTTCAATCACCCTGAACAGTGTAGTGCTAGTTCCTGTCCTCAGAGCATAGCAGCTGTGTGGTCAGGCAGGTTCTCACTCTTGGTCTAGCTTATTCTGCTTAGGCAAAGTAATCTCAGAGCAGTTGTATACTGTGTTGTGATGAAATGTGCTTCTCAGTGCCCTTGTAAAACAGCTTTTTTATTAAAAAAAAAATATATATATATATATTCTCTCACCACTCATTCAGTGATGCATGAATTTGCAAAACTCAAACTAAATAGAAGTAGCAGAAAGTGATTCTAGCAAGGCATTTTAAAATTTAAAAAAACAATGAGGGCGATGCAAGGCAAGGGAATACCAGTTCAGAAGAGAACTGGGAGTTAATTGAGTGAATTATAAAGGTTCTTCCATTCAAGGAGAATAATGCAGTATTGAGAGAGGCTTGGAGCAGAACTGCACTTCCAAAAAAGCAGTATCTGCTTCTCTGACCTGGAAACATAGTGATTCTGTGAGTGGAAATTTTTTTGTAAGTATTCAGCTACAGTAGCAGTCCATTTCTGAGGCTTGTTAGAGTGGATGGTTATAATCCTCTTTTCTATGTAGACCTCGAATTTAATCTACTTCCAGGGCCATACACCCCAATATCAGAAGTTGTCTAAGGTAATTACTGAGGGCACATAAATAGAAAAGGAAAAATGGGGCAGTTTCCAAAGACTAAAGAGAGATCTTCTTCTTTGGAAACAGTTTGCTATGTAGCAGTATGTCCTCTGAATCACCACTAGAAAAAACAAAACTGTCTAATATCTAATACTGATTATTCCTCAATGACTTACCTTGTTAAGTATCTAAGCATCCATCTTATTTTACATAGCCCTCTTGGGAACAAGACAAGTTTATGCATTAATGGTGTGCTTTCTGAAAAATTGATTTCATTGTCACAATCACTGAAAACCTAATGAAAGAGCTGTTTGTATTGGAGTTAACATACCATCTCTGCAGAAGTCTGTTAAAGCAAAGTCCCTGAACCCCCAGAAACTCTTGGCAGTTGTGCATTCTTTTGAAAGATGTGAACATGATAAACTTAGCCTCATGGTTCAGTTTGCTAATAATTGCA
Source organism: Numida meleagris (assembly GCF_002078875.1). Classification (NCBI taxonomy): domain Eukaryota; kingdom Metazoa; phylum Chordata; class Aves; order Galliformes; family Numididae; genus Numida; species Numida meleagris. The sequence continues at coordinate 30,430,309 of NC_034414.1, read as the reverse complement.
AGAAAAATGAAAAATGAATCTATGTCTGAATATAGTGAGTGCCTTTCTGAGAAACTGAGAAGGAGAACACATGGTGAAGAAAAAGAAATTTGTGGTTGAGTTTTCTGCTCTGGATGGGTGTAATGGAAAATGCTATTCCCCAATCACTTTCTTGACTCCTACTTATTACACAATGTCCTATTGCTTTCCAGTTCAGCTCATGCAGGCTTTCATGTTTCTGTTGAACAATTTCATAGACACTCCAGGCCAAAAAATTAGATTTACTTTTTTTTTTTTTTAATCATGTAGCCAAGTCTAGGCCAGACACTAAGCTGGATGGATAAAACCACAGACTCTCAGTAGAGACAGTATCCCAGAAATTGCACTTCCTCCATCTACTTACTGATCAACAAAATGCCACATCTTTAGCCATGTTCCTCTCCTTTGCATTATTTTTCTAACACTAAAATTCCAAAAATCCATATCCACAGGTTTTGTTCCTGAACAATGGAATTCTTGAGTTTGCTGATGCTTGCTCGAAGCAATGCTTTCTCAAGCATCATAATTCCTGGACAAAATGGAATCACTTTTTTCAGGGCAGTTGAAGGCATTAAATGCTTCGAGGGCTGTATTCACTAAGAATCACAGAGGAGAACAGCTTCAGTATTTTGCTGAACATTACACTATGCTCTGTATCATTAAAACCTTTCCAATTATGATCCTATATACGTTTCTTTCTTGAGTTTTCAAAAAGCTTCAGAAGTTATCATTATAAAATGCAGCCTAAATGAAGTTTTATTTTTTAAACCAGTTGTCGTAATACATTTTCTACACACTAAGGAGGAAAATTATTGCAGAAATATTTACCTCAGATCAGGTCACATTTTCAGAAGATTGGAGTTAGCAACATTGTGACTTCATACCATTTAGTGCTGATCTCCCTTTTAAAAATGTGTTCACAGAGTCTGTAGTCCACTTTTCTACAGAAAGAGCTCATTTTGTGAGCTGAAGTGAATCAGTATGGAATGAACAGACAGGGCTCCATAGCAGAAGAGTAAGGGGGGAACACATAGAGTTTCCTGGGGCAAGAGAGATTAAAGGGAGATTAAAATAAGATTACATCCTCCTTCAAGGACTTTTCATACTTATTTCACAGCCTGGAATACCAGCACTGGCATTAATCAAAGATCATACACAACACTAACATAGTAGGATGTTTAATCCCAAGCACGCTCAGGGGAGATTGAGCCTGAATCTGTGACTTCTGCATGAGTGAGTGCACATGCATGTGTGTATATGAATAATTCTATGTTTAAAGGTAAGCTCAGCTTTTTGAAATGAGGTTTCCTTGGTGTCGCTTGAACCTCATTTTGTTGCTTCATGAAGAATATCTATCACTACTGCTGTTCACTAGACTGAATTTTTTAAGCAATAGGAGGACATAAAACATGCAATAAGCTTGCTATCTAGCTCCCTCTCCCTTCCCATCTCTCTTCCTCTCCATGCTTCTCTTTCTTATCTCTCCCTTTGAAGGAAACTTTTTCTTGGAGTGGCTCCAAGTAAAGCTGCCATCTGCAACAGCTCAGCTATCAGATCTATCTTTACTACTACTGACAGAGTATTTTGTCAAGTATTGAGCATGCAATTTCAGCTGACAAAGTCAATATAGCTTGGTGCTGTAACTTGACAAATAGAATTCTGTTTTTTTTCCCATAACTTCTCTGATATTATAGTAGTAACAGTAACACAATAAAAAAGAATAAAAGAGCAGTAATATTACCAAGTCACTAAAAACAACCCAGCATACAGGCATGTCTACTGTGCCACAGTCAGCATTAAAAAATTACATGCAAATGCTGTCACCATTGCCTGTGACTAGAACCAAACTAAAAGCTCTTATATTTTGGATATGATTTTTTTTTTAACCACATGCTTCTATTCTAAGCAATAATTGCACAGGTGTTCTGCATTCACTCCAGGGTGGGAGACAGCAGTGCAGGAATAGTTCTAAAAGTCGACAGTAAAATACCAACTTATCAGAAGATAATATGGAAATTATAGCGGGAGCAGAATTTCTGCCTGAAGTTATGAAGGCTCTCATAGTGCAATGGCCTCATTATTATATTTCTTTGGAGACTAATCTGTATTCATTTTTGTAGTATGCCGGAGAGCTCAGAAGCAGTATTCATGCTCAGACTACTGGATGTTGAGCTTGTCTAATATAAAATCACTTCTAGTTCAAGCTAAAATAATTTGGCATTGCAGCTGAGATTGCTGTCAAAGCAATATATGAATATTGCTTCTTATGCAAATGCTTCTTACAGGTTTGAGACTATCTCTTCATGAAATATTAAGCAGGATCAGCTACAAAGGGGCTAGACTCCATTCTTCTTTTTTTGAGCATTGGTTGGCACCATAAGACTGAGAAGTATTGTAATCAAGTCATAAAAGATAATTAGAAGAGACAGGTACAGTTGACACAGTGTTCGCTGTTTTTGTAGGCAGAGAAATGTAATAGCATCCATGCAAGTTGAAATACCAGTTCCCTGCCTTAATGAAACATCTTCTGTATGGATGGACATTTTGCCTTTTATGAAAAAACAGTTTATAATGACTTCTTTTTACCAGACACAATTAAAATAGATAAAAGAAATAGCACCAAGAATATAGCATTGTTTGTTGTAATAACAGCTGGCTTCACCAATACTAAGGATGCAGGCAAAAATTTCTTCTGTTGTAGGAATCCTGAGAGCCAAGATTCAATTAGAAAGGACATGCCTGGGGATGTCTTTGGAAGCTTGTTTCTTTGCTGTTCTGAAGAAGATCAGTATCTTCCCTCAACTAATTGCCTACAGGCAAATTTATAATGAAGATACCCCCCAGTTTCAAGATATATGTGCCTTTTCAGCCACAACGCACCAGAGCAGAAGACCTATTACATCATCTGTTTTCCTATTCTTTGGAAAACATTTCTGGTTTTCATGTTGATAAGGACCTATGAGAGAAAAAAGCAGTTTTAAGTGAGGGAAACTAAAGTGCTTTTGAAATGCATTTTCTATTGTAGATAGAAATGCATTCTGAATTACCCATTAATGAAATCTGTAACACCATCATTATCTAGGATTTAACTGTTCTTTTAAGCATTAAAAAAAAAAAAAAAGCATGAGAGAGAGAAAAAGAGAGATTTTCTGTTTGGAGTTGAAACCATAAAATGAATATTTCACTTCAGTGTGATTAGCACAAGTTTTGCAGGCCATTTTTGGACACAGATTTTTTGCTTGTAGCTTTGCCATCGTTGAAAAGACCTAGCAGTAGGTGTTTACTGCATATGTATTTCAGACTTAGCATTAAACAGAGTGTTTTAGAGTCTACTTGCAAAATATATTAATGCATTCAGCTGTGTCTGAAAGCTTTACCTATGTCTATGCAAGCAGATCATGACTTAGGAAACTCCTAGATTAAACACCTCTTTATTACCTCAGAGTACCTGAAGAAGAAGCACACTACAAAGAATCAGAGAATCATTTAAGTTGGAAGGGAAATAACCCTGTTCTGATCAAATAAATTAAACAACAGGAACAATGTTAAAATTATAGCACTTGTCATCATATAGTACCAGGATCCTGTTTTCAGCAAAGCAAAAGACTTTTTTCCACTGTGACTGCAGTGGACAACTTTGAAGGTGAGATAGGGGATCTTCTTCTGTGTTTTGCACACTCTTTCTGATACCTTAAACTAATAGAATTGATAGAAATTTCGAAGGGAAAGCCAGCAGAACCCAACTGTTTTCTATCACCAGCTAATCCCTATTAAATATGAAGAGAAGAAATTTTAAAGGTTGTACCTGTGAAATGCCTCTAGAGAAGAACTCTGATCTTACTGATATCACTGCTGCAGTACACCTACTGTCTTTTGTAGTCATTCCCTTTCTTGTTTAGGTTTAATCCCTTCCATTTACTGGAAAAAGAAATGGACTGAGCAGCAAGTAAGATATGAGATACGCTGCTCTGCCTGTGCGTCCTTAATATATACATAGAGTTATTACACAGGAAAAACAGGGCTGGCTCTCTTCATCTTGTATGAATGAAACTTTTATATAGGCTGATACAAAGGTTAAATCAAACATGAAAGAAACTAGAGTCCCTAACCTGAGAAACAAACACTTCTGTCTTTACTGCTAGCAGACCTATGAGGATATTGGCTTATGAGCTCATAGAAGTACTCCTAAAACATGTCAAGAGATTCCCAGTCTTTCCTGTTTCCTACCTCAAAGCTCTCCTACTGGGGATAACCATTGCCCCTAGCCAATTTCCTGACTTGACATAACCCAATTCCCCTGATCACTCTAGTTGCCATGTGAACCGATGGAGAAGGTCTCCTTCTGGAGTTCTCCTTTATTTGGTTCTTCATTTCTTTGCCAAACTAAACTTTCTTACAGGCTTCCCCAACTTCTTGTACTACTCTCAGTGTTTAGTGAAGCTATCTATGAATGCTTGGCTAAGCAGCCACTAACTTGACCCAAATCACCTGAATATGTTGACTTGACAAATTAATGACAAGTGTATAATTCACCATCCCTTTACCTGTTTTTCTCTTACGAAGTCTATCAAATGGTTGTCATTAGGTAAGGGCAGAGATGTGGATTTCTTCATCAACAATTCACATGTCCTAACTTTCCTCTTTAGTTAAGCAAAATATTAAAGTTACTAAGCTGTTAAGAGTTGTCTTCAAAACCATCCTAGTCAAAAGATGACAATTTCAATGGTCCAATGGAGATTTGGTATCCATTGTTAAAAGATTGCCTCACACAGTCTCATTTCAGTTAAAAAAAAACCCTGCACAATTGATCCCAGAGTTGCTATACACAACAGAGAAGTCAGTCGTGTATACAGTCTGTTCTCTAGGCGTGTTTAGTTTACCAAGTAAATATAAGAATGTTGTGCTTTAAGTCTGTTCTATATTTACTGGGCTTTGAAAGATATTTTTTTATTTCTGGCTTATTCTTGGAATATCTTTCATTTGCTCTGTATTCACCATGTTCATGATGTGTCTTTCTCCTCCTCCATAGATCTCTGATATGAAACATTTAGGGAACTTTCACGTAGTCAACTTTTAATAAGAAAACTGTCAATTATCCTTTCCCTAGAATCTTATTCTGGACAATAAGAGGATGGTTAGGTGGAGAAGAGGAGAAAAAGAGGAAGGCAGTTACCTGTAAGAAAACAAAAATACTTATCCCTCCACAGTTTTATTGCTTAGCATGAAGTCATACAGTATCCCTTTTGTCAGTTTGGTTCAGCTGCCCTGGCTGTGTCCCATCCCAGCTTCCAGTGCATCTCCAGCCTCCTTGGTGGCAAGGCAAGAAAGAAAAGACCTTGGTGCTCCATAAACACCATATAATGCTTCTATAATCAAGTGGAAGAAGCCTCGTGATGGCAGGCCTTGGTTTGCCTGGAGAAATATGTCTAGCATGACACTTATTGGAAAGGCAATGTTAAGAGGCACAAGGAATCTGGGAGATATATTTGGAGTGTGCCAATGAAAGTTTTGTGCTGTTGATGTTGGATTAAACAGCTAGGGGGACCCATTGCTCAAAAAAGGAAGAATTGATATGAATGTCTATGACTGCATCAGCTGCAGTGGCCACGACAGGGTGGAAGTTGAGATCCTGATGAAAAAGAGGACACAAGTAGCTCCATGATAACTGATTTTATCTTTAGATAAGATAAAGTTTTCCTGAAAAGCAAAGGGGCCTAGAAAAGCAGACTAGCTTTCAAGAAAAACCTCCTGAAATCACAAGAGTAACTCATGCCATTTTGCAAGAAAGCAGGCAGGCATGGCAAGAAGGAACAAATACTCAGCTGAATGAGGAACGCCTAACTGAGCTCTGTTTTGGATATGTGTAAGGTGAACAGCTCTAGCAAGGTTTTATAGATAGTCAGTCTTCCATATATTCCCCAAAGACAATTCTTAGAGATATAGATTGAACTGATTGACTACAACGTCGATGGAAACTGGCCAGACCATCAGGCACCATGGCTAGCAAGCTGAAGAGGAGTGGGATTGTTCCAAGTAGACCAACAACATCTTGGACTATACTAGCAAGAGTATGTAACAGTCAGGGAAAGTGATTATTCTCCTCTATGTGGCAGTTATAAAATTGTGTTTGGAGTACTATTGTCCAGCTTCGATCACTGTTGAACATACTGAAGTCCAGTGGAAGGCTACCAAGATTTCAAGGGGGTCTGGGTAGTACAAGAGAAGCAGAAAGAACTGTTCTTCAGCAGAGGCTACAGGGAATCTAATTGTTGTCTTCAACTAGAAGGGGAGGGGAATATGATACAGAGAAGATGTAACCAATCTTTTTCTCAGATATATATATAGCAGAAAAATGACATGCAATGAAAACAAATCACAGCATGGCAAATTCTGAATATATACAAGAAAAAAAAAGTCTTCCCAATCAAGGCAATACATCACTGAAAGAGGCTGTTCAGAGAACTTGTAGAATCTCCACCCTTGAGCACATTGGAAGTTCAGATGTATATGGCCATGAACAACCTGCCGCAACAAGGCAAATGAGTTAAGATGTATTCTTTTCTTCTGCATCTCCTATTGACTGTAATAAACTGCTCCCACTTTAATTGCTGACTCCTGTGACTCTTATTTGGAGGGTGTGATATAGCTTTTATGGAACAATGTAGACCTCTATGTTTTATAACATCAAGCCTCCTTAGAATCAGACCTCTAAGTTTCATAATACTGGAAATTTCTGAGTAACAATACAGTATGTAGCACAATCCAGGTATCCCTGGTCAAAATAATTAAGTCAATCCTACTATATTATAGCCCAGGTACATGGATTGACAACACAAGGGCTTCAGAATCATACTCTTCACTGTGATTTAATTAGTAGCACCAATGCTGAGACTTATCTCTGTGCTTGTGGCCATACACTCTATGGTAACACGAGCATGGAGGTTTAAAGCAGCCACAGTGGTGAAAATGGGAGGAAAGATAACTCCTTTCAGTTTAAAAACATAACTTGAGGGTAGTTGCTTTAATTAAGAAATTGTTGTGGTTGTATCTGTGCTTTATCTTCTGTCTTTTGGTTAACAGAATTTACTTGCTACAAAGTCTTGGCAACCATAATCATGTCTTCGGTTATCTTTAAAGCATGAAGTACAACACATAAAATCAGATTCTGGAAGTTTTAATCATTCTGAATAGAGTCTAAATAGAGAAAATAGAGTCAAAGGTATGTCTTGAGGAGTAAGCTACAGCTCAGTTTGAAAGAGTGGAAAAGTAAGACTCAAGAAGACTTACTAAGTGAAAAAAGTAAACTACTAGCTAATTATGCTAACAAGTAAGCTAACATGCTGCAAGTAAGTTAACTATTGGCTATAGCCCATCACATTCTGTGGAATGTAAGCAGTTTGTTTGTGTTTTGATCCAGGACTTCTACTCTTTGCCAAAATGCTTTAAAATCAGTTTCTCTCACTTCTTTTCTGCATCTTTAGATTACAAGACAGCAGTGGGGAGTACCTAAAGAAAAACACTACCTATCAAGAGCTTACACAATCAAAAATGAAACACTTATTTTCTTCTTCAAATATTTACTGCTTCTTACACACTGAATCATCCCAAAATATGAGCAAATTTACTTTTTGTAAGAATGCTTCACAAACAAAATACTCTAGCAAGCATCTTTATAAAATAACTTTGCTAACTAATTTGTTTTCTTGCTTGTGTGCACTGAATACTGCTCTGACTAGACTGCTGGCTGTACGCCATTCAGACATGTAAAGGCACTGACACTGAAATAAATGATCTTAATTTCACCAAGTATCTTCTGTTGCAGCATGATTAAAAACAGTGGAAGTAGATTAATGGAAATTTTACCTAGCTGTTTTAAAAATAATGGCAACATAAACTAAGCAAAATGAAGGTCACCTCTTAGAAATCTATATTAATTCAACCTATATTACATCCACTTATAAAGTGCTGTTCATAACAAGATAACCAATAGTCCATAGGTATTTTTCATGTAAGAATCAGTGGCATCCATATGCAAATCTTGTTCACAATCAGAGATATCAGGGTTAAATGTAATTCTTGATCTGATAGCTCTATGCTGCTCCATAGTCTGGCCAGTACAAATAATGGCAGTTTGATCCATACCAAGACAAATTTAAAAGCATAACACACTTTTTTGGCAATTGAATGTGAATGCAACTGTGAATCCCATGTGTATCTTCATATGCAACTAGCCCATTATGTATTAATAACACAAGATACTGGCATTACCTAAATTTTACACAATTTGTGCTGAATTGAAATGCAGACTGTTGTCCCAAAAGACTTATACAGTCACCAAGAACCCTGAAATTTATACTGCAGCTCTAGTGTAGGCACAAATTTGAATTCAGAATGTGACCAAAGGGATACAGGAGAAGAATATTAATTTAACATGATCAAACTATATTGAAAAATCAAAAAAGATGAAAATCAAAGGGTCTAATTGTCCTTACTCTCCTTGATCTCTTCTTTCTTGTACTTAATGGTGTAACTTTGTTTAAGCTCATTCATCCTTTTTTACTTTGCTTAGTAAATCACAAACAACATAATAGCCTAACTCTCTCTCATTTAGTTTGGCTTGACATTAGTGACTTCATGACAAACTCAAGAGGTACCAAGCAGAGAAAGCGAAGTCAAGATGATGCCCAGTCATTTGTTATCGCTTTAAACTGCATATTGTATTAGTATTTACATCCAGGCAAAATAAACTACTATTTTGTTTTGGTAGTTTGCTGTATTCACTTTCACTCCTGCAAACACTGGTATCTTTGGAAGATCACAAAATCACAGAAATATTCCAATTGGGAGGGACCTCAAAGAGGTCTCTAGAGCTGACTTCTGCACAAAGCAGGATCTATACTGAATTCAGGCCAGGTTGCTCAATTCCACAGCCTCTCTAGTTTACCAGTTCCAAACATGAATTATCCTCAAAAAAGACAACTTTTCTTTATACCTAGATGGAATTTGCCCTGTTTCAATTTATTATTGTTTCTCATTCTTCTACTCTTCATCTCAGCTTTGCTATGTCTTCACAGCAACCTCCTTGTAGGCATTGGAAGTCTGCTATTAAAAGCTGTCTCTTTTCCAGACTGAACCAGCTCATTTCCCTCAGCCTCTTCGCAAAGGGCAAATGCTCCAGCCCACAACCATCTTGGTGACTCTTTACTGAACTTGCTGCAGTTTATCAATGTCTTTCTTTCGTGGAGGCCCATAAGTGGAAGACCTGTTGCAGGTGTGATCTAATGAGAATTGACTAAAGGAGCATAATCAATTGCTATGACTATACTCTCATTGATACAGCCCAATATGTGGTTAGACTTCAGATGACAAGCAGTACAAATGTCTTTCTCAAGGCTAAGTTTAGGTGAGTTGCTTAAATGCAGTTACATCATGTGAAATCCTGCTTGTGCATGTACCTGTTCTCTGGATAACCAGAAGGCATAAAAACTTCCTCCATGACACTACATTCCCCTTTTTTTTCTTTAGTAAGAATAAATGAAACCTTTTCAAAACTTAGAATATAAGTAGTAGCACCAATGTACCAAAATTAGTTATGCTATAAAGCGTCCTCTATTTTTTAGCTAATTAAAGCCTTAGTTTTCCAGATATGCTACGATACAAGACCTTAGCTTGGCAAGGCTGAGTGTAAAGCTTCTTAACTGTATTTTACACCTACAGTCTTGAAGACAGTTGGCAAACAGTTTACAATGGGGAGATCCAAAGGTAAGTAAAATTTCTGGCATTAGACTAGAGCATAGTGCCTAGAGCTCAGATCCACCAGCAAGCTGAAACATGGTCTATTAAGGATAACTTTGTTATTTTTTCTCACAATGTCCCATAGAGAACATGCCAACACATATAGAGCCAAATTCTGCTGTCAACCATATCAAAGTAAATCCAGAAGTATTTCAATGAAGTTCATTGAATTATGTTACATTCATGTTTATGTTCAGAAGAAAAATGCTCCTTCTAAGACAAGCTGGTCACAAGTTGTTACGAATACAACACACTCAAAGGCTGGAGATTTATCAAAAAGTTGTATCTTGCAGAGAGCTTTAAGAGGCCTGGGTCAGAGCCTAGACTGTAGATTATCAAGTTGCCATCTGTGAGGTAAAGCAGAACAATTATCTTCATTCAGAAATGTAGCCAATCTTAGCTGCAAGATGATACATCAGAGCTTAAGCCTCTTATATAGGATCTGACATGTTAGGGGTTGGGTGTGAGCGTTTGCAGACAGATACCAACAGCTACAGACCCAATTTTATTATGCACTATCTTCTTATACCATAACAACCTTAGCATGACTCTGAGCCCTAAATTTTCAGAATAACCTGAGTTTGAAGGGACTCACAAGGTTCATCAAGTCTAACTCCTGGCTCCACACAGGACCACCCAAAAATCAGACTCTATGTCTGGTAGCACTGTCCAGATGTTTCTTGAACTCTGGCAAGCTAAGTGTCATGACTGTTTCCCTAGGGAGGCTGTTCCAGTACCTGACCACCCTCTTGGTGGATAACCTTTCCCTGATTTCTTGAACGCTAGCTGTAAAATATGGAGTAGAAGAAATGCTGTTACATTCATCACCCAGAAGAAGAAAGAACCCTATGTTTCAAAAATAGATGAGGGACATCTGACTCAGCTGAGTGTTGCTAGCTTTGTTCCTAGATTTGTTCCTTTTTCTGTCTAGATCTGGCCCATCAGTATTCAGTCACTTCCATGAGTGCCATCCCACCACTCAAGACCCCAAGTGAGTCTCTGTGCTTGATCTTCTTATGTCTCCTTGCAGTACTGGCTTCCCACTTTGTTTTCCTCTTGACACAAGGAAGTTGTGAGGCCTACCACACTGATCCCCTCACCCCAAGACATCCACTATTCTTACCCCACTATTGACCATCATATATACAACATACATAGATATCTGGCCAGTTGTAACACATGTCTCTTTAGAAGGTGAAGTTTAGCAGTATACTGTCATTATGATTGTCATGAAAGTTTCAGACCTACAGACGATGACAGCTGAGGGAATCATAAACAGATAAGAAGACAAGGGTGGCAGAAAGAAGCAGACTGCTGCACCATCCTGTTCAGAGACACTTTGCACTTATTCCACTTTGTCCCAAATACCATTCACTGACTTACAACAACCCAGGTGGCAAACACTGGAATCTTTTGCCCAAGGGCATCCAAGCCTACACTGCCTAGATAGTGCACTCATCACCAGACTGCAGGCTGGGTTGGGCTGGGGAATGGAAGGACTCTCCAAAACACTAATGAACTGCTCCTAAGCAGCTAAGAATGAAAAATTCACAATCCATTCCAGCTGATGATGAGGATGGGAGTTTGGTTCCCCAGCCTCAGTCCCTTAAACTTCATCTGCATCTGACATTGTGTACTTAACTCTATCATCAAATCAGTGAGCAGGAACCAGAGCCCAGGGCTTTCTTTTAGACAAGTGGCCTATCCATCAGCCTACGGAAATAGCCATAATACTTTCTTCTCTGTTTACATTGCTCTCTATCCAGCAGAAAGACCTCAACAGAAACGGCACAGAAAGTATATACAAACCCAAGAATCTAGTTCTAAACACAGCCAGTAAAGGTAGTTGCATATGTTTTCAGAGCCTAGACTAAAGAAGTCCAGGAGATTTTTCTCCAAAAGTGGAGTCAGTGAGTCACTGAGGTAACATTTGTACTGAATAATCAGGGCAGACAGGCTGAGAAGAAAGGAGATAGAAAAGAAGTTTTTGCAGAAAAGGTGCTTAGTTCAGGACAGATAGCTAAACTGTAAGCCTTCATCTTCTTCCTCTAAAGTATGAAATAAATCTTAAGAAACAAGCAATAGGAAAGTATGCAGGAGGAGCAAATTAATTTGTATCTGATTTAATTGCAATTTGATGTCTCAGATCTTTTAATTAAAAGCCAGACTTCCAAGTTTTTCTGAATAAAGCTCTATTCTGTTGCTCTATTCACTGTGAGACAGTGTGGGACAAAGGTGAACAAGACAGAAAGAAACATAACCCAAGCTGCCTCTCTGCTCAGACACTATGAATCAGGCACCATGAAGTACCAGCAGCTCAGGCTTTGCAAATGCAAGCCTTGTGGAACATGGCCTACCATGGTGACAACTGCCACAGGGTTGGAGAGTGTATCATTGTACCTTGAATGCTTTGGTCCCCTTCAGCAGTTACCTTCCCGCATGGAATAATTGGAAGAGATGTACCACAATATCTTGACATGGAGGTATTGTATTTTCTGCAGCACACTAACCACTGGGTTTTCACACAAGAGTGTGAGAGAGTGTTTCATATATGTTTGTGTCATGGTTTTATGATTTTCGGTTATTGGTACTCCACATCATAACATACCTGTCGTATTGTAGGGAAGCATCGCAGATGGAAATCCACGGTGTGGAACCCTACACGACAGGTTGCAGATGCCATGGAAGGAAAAGGAGAATCAAGCCAATTTGCAGAGGTAAAGGCTGTCCAGCTGGCCTTAGATGTTGCTGAACGGGAGAGGTGGCCAGTGCTTTA